>NC_057748.1:24047920-24066511 GCF_004010195.1 Chiloscyllium plagiosum | reverse complement strand
AACCCACGCAGACACGGGGAGAACGTGCAAACTCCACACAGTCAGTCGCCTGAGTCGGGAATTGAACCCGGGTCTCTGGCGCTGTGAGGCAGCAGTGCTAACCACTGTACCACCGTGCCGCCCACTTGATGCTGAAAAAGATACTATTCAAATGGCCTGAACTTGTTTGATATGTTTGGTGCATCTCTGATCGCAAAAAGCACAAGCGGGTTTCCTTTATCCCAATCATCTGGATAGTCTTGACTATAAGCCCTCCACATAGTCTTTAATATCTGATGCCACCTTTTCGGTGATTCTGGATGGTATGCACTAGATTTGAATTGTTTTATTGCTAAGCTGTCCATAACTTCCTTGAATAATTTTGATGTGAACTTTTACTTTTGATCTGATTGCATCTCTGTCGGTAGCCCATATCTAGAGAAAATGTTGAGTAACATTTCCTCAATCCTTTTACTTGTGATATTACATAAAATATCTAGGGGACACATTCATTATTGTTAACAAATACTGATTCCCACATTTTGTTTTGGGTAGGGGACAGCACACACATCTAAGGACAGGGGAAACATAGACACGCATGAGAATTCTTAGAGGCGTGACATTCTAACCAGAACTCCATCAATAAACACATCAATTTAGATCCTATCTACCTTCCCTTGAAAAAAAAGGACATTATGTCATCCACCTTAAGAAACTCAGACCTATAAATAGAAAGGCAGGACATACACCAGCGTTTCACCAGAGACTCTCACCGATGATGTTACCTAGTATTATGATGAAACATCTGAAAACAAACCTACAAGCTCAGCGAGCTAGCTTATCATCAACCTGAGCTACAAATCTTCTCAAAAAACACTGTCTATCTTTCCGTTACAACAATTTCTATCCCTCATGGATTAAAATTGATATTGGAAGCCAATCTTTCATTGATGATCCAACTCAATCATCAGCCATTTCAGCTGCTAATCTTGCCATTTTAACTCCCTGCTCTTCCACACGAGTTCTCATTAGCTCAGGAAGTGAATTTTTGAACTCCTCCAAAATAATTGTCTCTCTAAAAGCATCATAGGTTTGCTCTATTTTAATGCCCTTAGCCACCTATTCAAGTTACTTTGCTTGATCCTTTCAAACTCCATGTGGGTGGACCAAAGTCCCAGCTGAGATTCCTGAAGCGCTGTCAGTAGGCGTCTGGCACAAGCTGTTATGCACTTAAGATGGTTTTCTTCACCTCCTCATACACTCCAGACACATCCTTTGAAAGTGATGCTCATAGCTCACTAGCTCTACCTATGCTTTATTTGGATCAACAAAACCCACATGATCACTGGTCAGTTGATTTGTTTCACCACCTTCTCAAAGGAGATGAAAAAGCCTTCTGCATCTTTCTCATCAAATTTCAGAAATACTTGAATGCATTAAAACAGATTCCCACCAGGCCTTTGGCTGTCATGGGTTTGTTCATCCTCACACTCTTCCTCGGTAAGCTTACCTTCAGCCTTCATCTCCAGCCTTTTGAACTGAAATTCCGGCCTAAGTGCCAATTTATGAAGCTCAAACTCCTCCTCTTTCTTCCTTTCTTCTCTTTCTCTTCTCTTTCTTCCTTTGTGTAATTCCTCTGCTTTTAACCATAATCCAAACTGTTTCATTTGTTTCTCGCTTTTTCTTTTGCATCTGACTCAAGCTGCTTCATTCTCAATTGAATTTTGGCCACCTCCAAAGATTCTGATGGTGTTTCCAGCAAATTTAAATGCTGAGCTATTTGTGTAATTGTCCCTCCTTTTCTTAAGGGTGAAGGTAACTCCAGCTCTGGCTTGTCTGCCAATTGCAGGGGCTTTTCCTTACTCACCTTTTATAAAACTCACAGTCACTTTTTCCACCCCCAGAAAACATTTAGTAACTGAAAGTGCTATTTCTCTGACATTTAATCTAACCAGCTACAAGTAACTGAATATAAACAGATTTTTGTCACCTAAATTTTATTTAAAGATCTTGGATACTAATCAGCAGGAGTGTTTATAGCTGCTGGAACCTTTTGTACCCCAAATCTGTCCAAATCCGCCCAGATCTACTTCTGATCTAAACCTTTCTAATCCTATCCAAACCCCAGACAATGAATCCTCAAACTGTTATCACATGGAGGATGGACCCCTTTGCTAATTAAAACCAAACACCCAGAAATGCTCCCCTCGCCTCCTAATCTGTTAGAAATGTGTGAATGAAAGAAGAAACCTGATTTCCATTGCATAAATAAAAAGTAACGATTGATTCATTTAACCCTCATAGGGAACATTAACCAAAACTATTAACAAACCAAGCACACTTTCCCCTAACTAATCACTACTCCTCAGCTGAACACAAATCTGTTAATATGCCATTCCAATAACACAATTATTAAACATTACATTAAAGTAATTTCTCAAAGTCCATACAGCCTCTTATGCTGTCTTCCTTGCAGTCTTCCAATTTGACGGCCTTTTCCTTGGGCTGTCTTCCTGCCTTTTACTACTTTTACAGGAAAACATACCTTTTGATAAATAATACCTTCTGAGATTTGTTTTTTTAGATTAGATTTCTTACAGTATGGAAACAGGCCCTTCAGCCCAACAAGCCCACACTGACCCTCCGAAGAGCAACCCACCCAGACCCATTCCCCCTAACTAATGCACCTAGCAATTTAGCACGGCCAATTCACCTCACCTGCACATCTTTGGACTGTGGGAGGAAACCAGAGCAAACCCATGTCGACACGGTGAGATTGTACAAACTCCACACAGACAGTTGCCTGAGGCGAGAATTGAACCCAGATTTCTGGTAGTGTGAGGTAGCAGTGCTAATCATTGTGCCATTGTGTCACCGTAGATCTGTCTCTCTCAAAGTTATGTGCGCCCCTTCCCTCAACTCCATGCTAACGAATAGTCATGCAACTACACAGATGTATACCTACTGTCTGTTAGTCTGTTGACTGTAGTAGCACATTGATTGAAATAATCTGTACCCCAACATTTCAATTTATTCAAAGTCCTTTTTTTATGTCCACAGTTTATTGTCCGTCCTTTGTTGACTTAGAAGGTGGTGGTGACCTTCTGCCTTGAACCATGGAGTCTATGTGCCGTAGGTAGATCCACAATGCCCTGAGGGAGGAAGTTCCAGGATTCCAAATTCCAAGACTCAGTGTCACTGCAGAAACGGTGATATATTTCCAAGTCAGGATGGTGAGTGGCTTGGAGGGGAATTTGCAGGTGGTGACATTCCCAAGTATCTGCTGCCCTTGTCCTTCTAGGTGGAAGCGGTCATGGATTTGGAAGGTGCAGTCTCAGTATCTTTAACAAATTTCTGCAGCGTATCCTGTCAATAGTACCTACTGCTGCAATGATGCTTTAGTGGGGGAGGGAGTGCATGTTTGTTCCATTCAAGCAGATTGCTTTGTCCTAGATGGTGTTGAGTTTCTTGTGTGGTTGGATCTGTACCCATCCAGGCAGCTGGGGAGTATGCCAGAACATTCTTGACTTGTTCCTTGTAGATGATGGAAAGGCTTTGCAAGTCAGGAGGTGAGTTGTCAATGGTAGTAAAATCTAGCCTGTGTCCTATTGTTGTAACCATTGTATTGGTACGTTGAACCCTCTCGAATTTCTGGTCAATGACAGTCCCCAGGTTGTTGATTAAGGATGACACCATCGAAAGTCAAAGAGCAGTGGTTATTTAGCCTTTTATTGGGGATGGATTTTGTTTGGCATTTGTCTGCTGTGAATGCTACTTGCCACTTGTTAGCCCAATCCTGGATATTATTCTGCTCTATTCTGCATTTGGACATATATTGCTTCAGTATATGAGGAGTTGTAAATGGTGCTGGACACTATGCAGTGATAAAGTCACAGAGTCCTACAGCACAGAGCCAGGCCCTTTGACCAAACTGGTCCATGCCGACCAAATTGTCCATCAGTGCTAGTCCCATTTCCCTGCACTTGGCCCATATCCTTCTAAATCTTTCCTATCCATGTATTTATCTGAATGCCTTTTAAATGTTGTTAATATGCCTGCCTCAACCATTTCCACTGGCAGCTCATTCCATATGCATCCCATCCTCTGTGTAAAAGTGTTTGCCCTTCAGTTTCCCTTTTATTCTTTTCCCTGTAATCTCAAACTGATGCCCTTTCATCCTCGATTTCCCAACCTTGGGAAAAAGACTCCTATTGATGCTGCTCATAAAGTTATGCACTTCTGTAAGATTCCCCCTCAGGATCCCATGCTCTAAAGAAAAAAGTCCAAGTTTGTTCAACCTCTCCAATAACTCAGGCCAATGTCATCGGTGAATGTCCTCACTTCTGATCTTATCTCAGCGAGAAGGTCATTGATGAAGCAGCTGAAGATGGTTGCGTGAAGGACAGTGTCCTGTGGAACTCCTGCAGAGATGCCCTGGAACTGAGATAACTGACCTCCAACAACCGCAACCATCTTTGTATGTGCCACATATGACTCCAACCAACAGACATTTCCATTGATCCCAGTTTTGTTCAGGCAACACAATCACTCAGTTAAATATGGTTTTGATGGTGAGAGCTGTCATTTTGGCCTCTCCTCTAGTATTCAGATCTTTTATTCATGCTTGAACCAAGATTGAAGTGAGATGAGGAGCTGAATGGCTCTGGCAGAACTGAAATTAGGCATTACTGAGCAGGATATTGCTGAGCAGTTGCTTGTACTAGTGAGGTCTCCAATATCGCTATCATTATTGATGACACCTTCCATCACTATACTGCTGAACATAAATGGGTTGATAATACACTGTGTTGGACTTGTCCTGCTTTTAACAAACAGGACATATCTGGGCAGTTTTCCACATAAAGTCAAAACATAGCAGGTCAGGTAGCATCCAAGGAGAAGGAGAGACACGTTTCAGGCATAGGTCCTTCAACAGTAATTGTGGGTAGATGCCAATGTTGCAGCTGCACTGGAAGAGCTTGGCGAGGCTGTGGCAAGTTCTGGAGCACATTTATCAGTACTGTTGTTGGCATGTTGTCATGGCTGGTAACCTTTGCTGTGTGTCATTGACTGCCTGCATGTATCCATCTGACAAAGCCTCCTCAGAGCAGAGAGCAGCCTTCATCAGCTGGAAGGAATTTTACTTTCAAAGTAAAGCTGATTTGTGACTGCCACAAACAAATTTTTCCTGACCGTCCAAGCACGCATATAACTACACATTGTGGCAAAACTTGGTGCGTGAATTTTTCAGGTTGCCTCAAGGTTACATCAAGGTGTAGTACTGGATGACAGGAGATGATATGTCACCGAACTAGTAGTCCAAAGCATGCCCATCATTTACAGTGCTTAAGACAGAAGGATGATGGAATGCTGCTCATTTGACTGGACCAGTGCTGTTCCAACAGCTCGCCCTCATTCGGGGACTAAAGGAATCCATTTACTCCATCACCAATATACTGTGCTAGCTGTGTGTACTGTACAGAAGATGCATTGCTGTAACTCATGAACATGTCTTCCACTTGGGACATCAACATTTCGAAAAGAACAGAGACAGCAAACACATGAAGTCAGAACAATCTGCAAGTTCCCTCCAAACTACACACCTTACTTGGAACCATATTGCTGTTCCTTTATTGACGCTTCAGGCTCTCTGCCTTTATTCCTGATGAAGGGCTTTTGCCTGAAACGTCGATTTTGCCTGTCCTCGGATGCTGCCTGAATTGCTGTGCTCTTCCAGCACCACTGATCCAGAATCTGGTTTCCAGCATCTGCAGTCATTGTTTTTACCTTATTGCTGAGCAGTTGCTTGTACTAGTGAGGTCTCCAATATCGATATCATTATTGATGACACCTTCCATCTGCTGAACATAAATGGGTTGATAATGCACTGTGTTGGACTTGTCCTGCTTTTAACAAACAGGACATATCTGGACAGTTTTCCACATAAAGTCAAAAGGTGTAATGCGTGAAAAACATAGCAGGTCAGGTAGCATCCAAGGAGAAGGAGAGACACGTTTCAGGCATAGGTCCTTCAACAGTAATTGTGGGTAGATGCCAATGTTGCAGCTGCACTGGAAGAGCTTGGCGAGGCTGTGGCAAGTTCTGGAGCACATTTATCAGTACTGTTGTTGGCATGTTGTCATGGCTGGTAACCTTTGCTGTGTGTCATTGACTGCCTGCATGTATCCATCTGACAAAGCCTCCTCAGAGCAGAGAGCAGCCTTCATCAGCTGGAAGGAATTTTACTTTCAAAGTAAAGCTGATTTGTGACTGCCACAAACAAATTTTTCCTGACCGTCCAAGCACGCATATAACTACACATTGTGGCAAAACTTGGTGCGTGAATTTTTCAGGTTGCCTCAAGGTTACATCAAGGTGTAGTACTGGATGACAGGAGATGATATGTCACCGAACTAGTAGTCCAAAGCATGCCCATCATTTACAGTGCTTAAGACAGAAGGATGATGGAATGCTGCTCATTTGACTGGACCAGTGCTGTTCCAACAGCTCGCCCTCATTCGGGGACTAAAGGAATCCATTTACTCCATCACCAATATACTGTGCTAGCTGTGTGTACTGTACAGAAGATGCATTGCTGTAACTCATGAACATGTCTTCCACTTGGGACATCAACATTTCGAAAAGAACAGAGACAGCAAACACATGAAGTCAGAACAATCTGCAAGTTCCCTCCAAACTACACACCTTACTTGGAACCATATTGCTGTTCCTTTATTGTCACTGGATCAAAACCCCAGCACAACCTTCTGAACAGCATTGCAGTGCGATAGACTGACAGCAGCAAGCCAAGTGTAATTCACAAATACATGCCTGAAGACAGATGGGCAATAAATTCTGGCTATGCCAGAGATACATAAAAGAGCAAACAAAGCCAAGCTGTACTGTAATGAAGTTGAAGGTGTGCACTGTACTTTTATGAGAGAGTGAAAGCTGAAAGCTTGCAAGCATCTGTCATGTGACTAACTGGCAGTCACAGAGTGTACTGGAAAATTATTTAATGTAACGTTTGGTTATAGCCTAGCTACCTCACTTGCTTTCATACCAATTCAAAGCTAACAAATCAGTTTAAAGTATGCCCAAAAATACTAAAACACAATTGAATTTAAATTTTTCTGTTTTGACAACTTCAGACAATGAAACAATTGGGGTATAAAAAGCAGGCATTTTGGACAGTTAGCTAACTGCCATTGAAAGATAGCTATTCACCAGACTCTCTGTCAAAGATACCTTTTTCATATGAGACATCTTTGCAGCAGAAGACCGAAGATGACCCAGGGAGATCCATAACCAGAGGAAGGAGGACACCGGAAACCACTGCCCCATCTGCCTTTGAAAATTAAGTTGCTGTAATTGTAATACAGTCGTTATTGGAACAGTATATTGTTACAAAGATAACAAATCCTTAAGAGAAAAGAGGCTTAGAATTGTAAATAGTTGTTGCTTAATGTTCACTTTTTGAGTTAAAGAATAAAATTGATATGTTTGCTTTAAATTGGGTAGTTCTCTGTCACTGATGCTGTAACAGATTTTGAGGCAAGGTGACTTTTTCTGTGTGTTTGGTTTAATTAACAAAAGGGATACTGCCATGTCACAACAGTTTGGGGGATCGGGTCTGGGATTTGGACAGGTTTAAAGAACAAAAAAAAGCAAGAAAATTCGGCCCTCCAAACGTGCGCCAATCCAGATCCTCGATTTAAACCTGTCGTCTATTTTCTAAGGATCTGTACCCCTCTGCTCCCTGCCCATTCAAGTATCTGTCCAGATCTATCTTATATGATGCTGTAGTGCCCGCCTCCACCACCTCCACTGATAATGCATTCTAGACGCCCACCACCCTCTGCAGAAAGAACTTTCTACGTGTTTCTCCCTTGAACATTCCACCCTCTCACTGTGAACTTGTGACCCCTAGTAATTGAGTTCCCCACTCTGGGAAAAAGCTTCGTGCTGTCCACCCTGTCTATACCTCTCATGATTTTGTAGACCTCAATCAGGTCTCTCCTTAACCTGCGTCTTTCTAATGAAAATAATCCTAATCTGCTCAACATCTCCTCATAGCTCGCACCCTCAATACCAGGCAACATCCCGCTGAACCTCCTCTGCATCCTCTCCAAAGCATCCGCATCGTTTTGGTAATGTGGCGACCAGAACTGTATGCAGTATTCCAAATGTGGCCGACCCAAAGTCTGACACAACTATAACATGATTTGCCAACTCTTGTACTCAATACCCCGTTCGATGATGGAAAACATACTGTATGTCCTCTTGCTCTCTCTATTGACCAGCGCTGCCAACTTCAATGGACCTGAACACTCATATCTTTCTGTACATTAATTTTCCCCAGGGCTTTTCCATTTACTGTGAAGTTTACTCTTGAATTGGATCTTCCAAAGTGCATCACCTCGCATTTGCCTGGATTGAATTCCATCTGCCTTTTCTCTGCCAAACTCTCCATTCTATCTACATTCTGCTGCACTCTCTGACAGTCCCCTTCACTATCTGCTACTCCACCAATCTTAGTGTCATCTGGAAACTTCCTCCGAATCATATACGCATATTGCAAACAGTAGTGATCCCATGTGGGATCCCTGTGGAACACAACTGCTCAGAGATCTCCATTTTGAGAAACTCCCTTCCATTACTACACTCTGTCTCCTGTTGACCAGTCAATTCTTTATCCATCGAGCGAGTAAACCCTAGACCTCACTCTGGACTTGACCTTCTCCATCAGCCAAAATGGGGATCCTCATCAAACGCCTTATTTAAGTCCATGTATATAACAGCTACAGCCCTTCCCTCATCAATCAGCTTTGTCATTTCATCAAAGAATTCTTCTCAATCACTGACAAGATCATTTTCTTCGACTTAGGAATAGATCTAATCCCTCAGTATTTTCTCCAGCAGCTTCCTTACATTTGACGTCAGGCTCACTAGTCTATAATTACCTGTATGATCCCTGCTACCCTTCTTAAACAAGTGGACAACTTTAGCAATTCTCCAGTCCTCTGGGACCTCACCCATGTTCAAGGATGCTGCAAAGATACCTGTTAAGGCCCCAGAAATTTCCTCTCTCGCTTCCCTCAGTAACCTCGAACAGATCCCATCCGGACCTCAGGGGTTGTCCACGTTAGCGCCTTTTAGAATGCCCAACACCTCCTCCTCATTATGCTGAGCTGACCTAAAGCAATCAAACATCCAATCCTAACCTCAATATCCGTCATGTCCCTCTCCTCAGTGAATACCGATGCAAAGTACTCATTATGAGTCTCATCCATTTTCTCTGACTCCACACATAACTTTCCTCCTTTCTCTACTTACACTCTTGCTCCTTATATATGAATAAAGGCTTTGGGATTTTCCCCAACTCTGTTTGCTAAAGATATCTCATGATCCCTTTAAGCCCTCTTAATTCCTCCTTTCAGATTTGTCATACTTTCCTGATATTCTTCCAAAGCTTCGCCTGTCTTCAGTCACCTAGACCTTATGCATGTTTCCTTTTTCCTCATGGCTTGTCTCACAATTTCACCTGTCATCCATCTTTCCCTAATTTCCCATTTCTATCACTCATTTTGACAGGAACATGTCTCTCATGCACTCCAATCAATCACTCTTTAAAAACCTCCCACATATCGAATGTGGATTTACCCTCAAATAGCCGCTCTCAATCCACATTCCCCAGGTCCTGCCGAATTTTGCTATAGTTGGCCTTGCCCCAATTTAACACACTGTCTTTAGGACTACTCTTGTCTTTGTCCATGAATATTCTAAAATTTACTGAATTGTGATCACTATTCCCAAAGTTATCCACTACTGAAACCTCAACCACCTGGCTGGGCTTATTTCCCAACACCAGGTTGAAGCATATATATATATCCTGGGAAATATGGCCCCTTCCTGAGTTGGACTATTTACATACCGCTCTAGAAAACCCTCCTGGATGCACCTTACAAATTCTGCTCCATTTAAACCTTTAACACTAAGTGAATAACAGTCAATGTTGAAAAAATTAAAATCTACTATCGCTACCAACCTGTTGCTCCAATATCTTTCCATAACCTGTTTACATATTTGTACCTGTATCTCATGCTCGCCGTTGGGTGGCTGTAGTACAGCCCCAACATTGCGACCACACCATTTCTATTTCTGAGCACGGCCCGTACTGCCTCTCTGCTTGAGTCCTCCATAGTAGCCTCCTTCAGCACAGCTGTGATATCCTTTCCGACCAGTAATACAACTCCCCTTCCCCTTTTACCCCCTCACCATCCCGCTTGAAGCATATATATCCTGGGATACTTAATTGCCAATCATGCCCTTCCCTCAACCAAGTCTTAGTAATAGCAATAACATCATACTCCCAGGTACTAATCCAAGCCCTAAATTCATCTGCCTTACCTACTACACTGCTTGCATTAAAACAAATGCACCTCATTTTGCAGTCCCTTTGCAGTCATTATCTGCTATCTGCCTATTCTTCCCCTTAGTCACGCTGACTTCATTATCTCATTCTTTCCAGGTTTTAGTTACGACCTCCTGACTGTCCACTAACCTCTTCATTTGGTTCCCATCCACCTGACACATTAAGTTAAATCCCCCTCCCCACCACCCCCACCCCCACCCACCCAGCAGTGTTAGAAAAGCAGATTTGGACAGATGCAGTCTGAAATTTGGAAAGTATTGTACAGATTTGGGGTATAAAAGATCCCCACAGATTTAAAAACTTGCCTACTGGTGTCCTAGATCTTTAAATAAAACGTAGTTGAGACAATTTGTTTAATCTCGGTTACTTGTGGTTGGTTGGATTAAAAGTGAGATGGCTCTTAAAATTGCTAAAGAAGTTCTAGTGTTTGAATATGGTTCCCAAATTTGCCATGAAAGTTTAGAAAGAGAAAGAAAGACCATACTTTTAGCATTAGCAAAGAGGTTAGAATTCAGATTACCCGAGAATATAAGTAAAGCTGAAATTGTAAGGGGGTAACTCAAAAACTAATATGTGCCAGAGAAACAGACAAGTGCAGTAGAATTAGAAAAAACTAAATTGCAAGTGAAAACAATGGAGTTAGAAAATAAACAAGGGGGGAGAGAAGGACAAAAAAAAAGAGAGACGGAGAGGAAAAAGAAGGGGAGAGAGAAAGGGAAAGAGAGTGAGAAGAAAGAGAGAGAGAGAAAGAAGTGGAGAATTTGAACTACAAATGCTGTGATGTGGCCAGGAAAGTCAAGTTAACAGGATGGAGGTGAAGAGAGAAGGTAGTTATATATACAAATGTTAAAACACTGCCACATTTAGATGTGAAAGATGTTGAAGCCCTCTTTATTTCATCTGAAAAATTGGCTAAGCAGATGGAGTGGTCAGAGGACTTGTGGGTAATGTTAGTTCAGACTAAACTGGTAGGCAGAGCTAATAAGATATTTGCACTGCTGTCAGATGAAGGGTCAAGAGAGCATAAAGAAGTTTAAGAGGCTATTAAGAGTGCTAATGAATTGGTACCAGAAGTGTATAGACAATAATTCACAAACAGAAAACAGGAAACATGTCAGTCTTATGCAGACTTCGAAAGAATTAAACATAGTCATTTTGATAGATGAGTGTGTGCTTTAAAGATAGATAGGACCTTTGAGACTTTAAGAGAGATTATTCTGCTGGAGGAGTTTAAAAACTCACATCCAGAGATGGTAAGAATTCATGTAGAGGAACAGAAATGTCAAAAAATAAGAAGAGCAGCAGAGTTAGCAGAAGAATATCCATAAGGCAAAATTTAGATTCCAGCAAGATTTTCATTCCTTGAGGGACAAAAATTGGGAGAAGGGGAGATTCTACACTATGAAAGAAATAGTAGAAAACACTGGTATTTGTTTACAGCAAGTTAAAAAAGGAAGCCCAAGAAGATGGAAAGGAGGTGAAAGACCTCAGGTGTTTCCACTGTAGTAAAGTTGGACACATAATGTCACAGTGCTGGTTGTTAAAGAAAGGCACTGTGGGAAACGATGTGGTAATAGAGGCTAAACCAGATGACATTAGTGAAAGTAGTAAAGGAAACCCCAAGAAATGTTGAGGAGCTTCAGGAGAGTGCACTACCTCGGCAGGGGCTAGGTATGGAGTTAGTGCCTGACCTCAATAAAGAACTCAGCTCTGTGGGAGAAGGGCAAGAAGTTATAATGTTGAGAGATACAGGATGTAACGAGTCTCTTATATTAAGAAATGAACCATTTGCACTCTTTCGGATTTGTGACTGAGAAAGTGGTAATCTGTGGATCGGTGAACAAAAATTCAGCATTCCCCTACGTAAGATCAGGCTTGAGTGCCAACCCAAGTAACAGTACTCGGGTAACAGTGGGAGTGATTAACAGAGAGTCAGTTCCAGGAATACAGTTTGTTCTTGGGAACAATTCAGCAGGATCCAAGGTGGGAGAGACACTCCTTGCTGTGGAGAAGCCAAAGGAAGACCACGAAATTGAGGAGTTAAAAGAAAAATACCCTGAAATAGTCCCAAACTGTGTAGAAATGAGATCCCACAATCATAAGTCACAACACGAAGCAAAAACTAAAGTGAAAGATGAAGGGATTGAGGTTCATTCAGCAGACACCCTGTTTGACATAATAGTGCAGGAACAACCTGACCAGGCAAAGGGTCAGAGAAAGGTTTAGTCCTGAAAGGCTCCTGGACTTCCAACAGAAAGACAAGACAATAAATTATATATATATGTTGATGCATCCTCACAAAAGCAGGCAGAGAATATTCCTCAGGATTATTATCTTAAAGATGGAATCCTGAGATGAAAATGGAGACCACGGGCAGGTTAGCGCAGAGAAGAATTGGGCCGAAGCGCACCAGATTGTTTTGCCAGTAGCATATAGGGAGGAATTGTTAGGGGTAGAACACGCACAACCAGTAAGAGATCACCTAGATGTACGAAAGACTCAGGCTAAGACACAAAAGCATTTCTATTGGCCTGGAATGCGCAAGGATGTGATCAACTTTTGCCGTACGTGTCAGACATGCCAAATGGGAGGTAAACCACAGGCAGTAAATAAACCAGCATCTTTGTTGCCAATTCCTGCATTCAAAAATCCTTTCTTGTGGGTTATAATTGATTGTGTAGGTCTCCTGCTGAGAATTAAAAATGGGAACCAGTACTTGCTCATCACAATGGATGTGTCTACCAGATTTCTGGAGGCAATTCCATTATGGAGTATTCAGGTAAAAAGGGTGGTAGAGGAGTTAGTAGCTTTCTTCACGCATATTTGCTACCCAGAGAGATTCAATCAGATCAACAGTCAAATTTCACTGCTCGGCGGTTTAAGGAAGTCATGGGTAGCTTACACATACAATTCTTTAAATTAAGTATGTATCATCTTGAATTCTAGGGAGCTTTAGAAAGGTGCCATCAGACCTTGAAGATCATGTTAAGAGTTCATTATCAGGATTACCCAAATGATTGGGATAAAGGTATCCCATTCATATTGTTTGCCTTTAAAGATGCCCCAAATGAATCTCCTCAGCTTAGTCCCTTTGAGTTAAAATTTCGACCTGAAAGGAGAGGATCTTTGAAATTAATTAAAAGGAACTTGACATGTCTGAAGTTGGAGATCTGTCACTTGGATTATGCATTAGAGGTGAGGGAGACATTAACTTGGTTAGGTGATTAGCTAAACAGCATAGAATGAAGCAGGTGGCTCATAAAAACTGAAATTCAAATGTTTTCCTGCAGAGATGACCTATTAGTAGTGTTACCAGTAGTAGGAGATCCTTCAAAGCCAAGTTTAGTGGTCCGTATCAAATTGAAAAAGTTGAGTTAGGTAAACTTTCTGGTAAAGATGCTGGATAGATAAAAACTGTATCAGGATGTCATGTGAATATATTGAAATCTTATAATAGAGAGAAGGAACTGGAGAAACAGGAGTTCGTTACTGCCCCACAGAGTGAGGAATGAAATCCAGTTGTTATGGAAACTGATGTGTTTCAAAATACGTTAAACAATGAGGTAGTCCTTAGGGAGTGGGATAGGTAAGTAACCTAACGGTCTTCAGAAGAAAGAATGCAGCTGAAAGGTTTATTGCAGCAATATGAGGACATATGCAGGAATAACATGAGGAGGGAAATGTTATTGTGCATGAGGATGAAGTGGTGAATGTTGTTCTGATAAAACAACACCCCATTCAGACTTAATCCTTTCAAAGCCACACAGGTTCAGAAGGAAGTGGACATGACGTTCAATGACCGATATTATGTCCTAAGAACATCACCTGCTTTTGCAAATTCTGTTTTCTTTAAGTTTATTTCCTGATTTGTTCCTCTTAATCGCTCAAAGAGCTCTGTCAACTCTACCATGAGATCTTTCCATGACACACTAAAGATCACTATATCAGCCAAGTAGACTGCACAGTTTGTTAACCCAGCCATAACTTTCTTTATGAGTCTTTGAATGTGTTGGGTGCATTCTTCATTCCAAAGGGCATCACTTCGAATTGATCTAACCCATTTGGTGTCACAAACATAGAAACTTTTTTTGCTTTGTCTGACAAAGGTACCTACCAATGACCACACTGTAAACCCAACTTTGTCATGTAACTGGCTTGTCCAACTTGCTCTATACAATCCTCCAATCTTGGTATTGGGTATGAGTCATTGAACTGAGTCAGAGCGAGTGGGGTTTGCTGAACGTATTAGTTTGCAAACCTAATGGGACTCAACCATTTTGTGTGGACTATCAGAAGGTTAACGTCCTAATAATATCTGACTCATACCCAATACCAAGATTGGAGGATTGTATAGAGCAAGTTGGACAAGCCAGTTACATGACAAAGTTGGGTTTACAGTGTGGTCATTGGTAGGTACCTTTGTCAGACAAAGCAAAAAAAGTTTCTATGTTTGTGACACCAAATGGGTTATATCAATTCGAAGTGATGCCCTTTGGAATGAAGAATGCACCCAACACATTCCAAAGACTCATAAAGAAAGTTATGGCTGGGTTAACAAACTGTGCAGTCTACTTGGCTGATATAGTGATCTTTAGTGTGTCATGGAAAGATCTCATGGTAGAGTTGGCAGAGCTCTTTGAGCGATTAAGAGAAACAAATCAGGAAATAAACTTAAAGAACACAGAACTTGCAAAAGCAGGTGATGTTCTTAGGACATAATATCGGTCATGGAAGAGAGACCACAAGGAATGCAAAGATGAAGGCCACCGAGGAATTTCTATGACCAACCTCAAAGAAAGAGATGCTTCGATTTTTGGGGCTAAACAGATTCTACCGGAAGTTTGTTCCAAACTTCAGCAGTGTAGTGGCACCGTACACAGATTTGCTGAAGAACACAACATGTCGGTGGACAGAACAATGCCAGGATGCATTTGATAATTTAAAAGCAGTATTAACCACCAAATCAGTTTTAGCTACACCAAACGTTTTGCATCCCTTCAAAGTTGCCATCAATGCTAGTGACATAGGAGTCGGAGCTGCTATAGGACGATGTTGATGGAATTGAACTGCCAGTTGTTGACTTTTCAAAGAAACTCAACATTCATCAGAAAAAATAGTCTACCATTGAAGACGAGTTATTGAGTTTGGTCCTGGCCTTACAGTAATTTAATGTTTGTCACGAACAATGTGTCAGAGATGGTTGTGTACGCAGATCACAATCCTCTTATATTCTTTGAACAATTTAAAGACTATATGAGGCTTTTTTTTTAAATTAGATTAGATTACAGTCTGGAAACAGGCCCTTCGGCCCAACAAGTCCACACCGACCCGCCGAAGCGAAACCCACCCATACCCCTACATTTACCCCTTACCTAACACTACGGGCAATTTAGTATGGCCAATTCACCTGACCCTGCACATCTTTGGACTGTGGGAGGAAACCGGAGCACCCGGAAGAAACCCACGCAGACACGGGGAGAACGTGCAAACTCCACACAGTCAGTCGCCTGAGGCGGGAAATGAACCCGGGTCTCAGGCGCTGTGAGGCAGCAGTGCTAACCACTGTGCCACCGTGCCGCCCACGGTGGCACAATGTTATGAGTTATGAGTTGTAAGAAAGTTATGAGTTGTAAGAAAGTGATGGCAGATGCGTTATTGTGGATTTCAAGGATAAAGGATAGATGAGGTTGAACAGAATGCATGTGCGTGTGTGTGCAAAAGGTAGTATAAAATTACATTAATGCCCCATGTATTTCATGGTAATGGGGTTAAGAAATAGAAAATAAAATGAACTGATCTTTTCATTATACCGGTTCATTCTTTTTCTTAAGAGAGGAGGTGTTATGAAGTTGAAGGTGTGTACTGTAACTTTCAGAGAGAGTGAAAGCTGAAAGCTTGCAAGCACCTGTCATGTGACTGACTAGCAGTCGGAGTGTTCTGGAAAATTGACTTATGTAACATTTGGCTGTAACCTAGCTACCTCAGTTGCTTTCACAGCAATTCAAATCTAACGAATCATTTTAAAATCTGCTCCAAGATGCTAAAACCCAATCAAACTTCAATTTCACATTATTGACAACATTGAACCAATGAGACAATCTGATGCTTGGAGTGTAAGAAAGCAGGCATTTTGGACAGTCAGCCAGAGAAAATACACTAACTGTCATCGAAAGACTGCTATTCACCACACTCTCTGTCAAAGGTACCTTTCTCATATGAAATATCTTTGCAGCCGAACACTAAAAATGACCCAGGGTGGATCTCCAGCCAGAGGAAGACCGACATTGGAGACACAGCCGCTGTCAGTTTTGAAAATTAAGTTGTTATAATTTTAATATGGTTGATATATTGGTTCAGTATATTGCTATAGACTGGGAGGTAGATAAAGGAGGCATGGATTTGTAAATAGTTGTTGTTTAATGCACACTTTTAGAGTTAAAGAATAAAATTGATATTTTTCTTTAAATACTGGAATTTGGCTAGTTCTCTGCCACTCATACTTTAACAGATTATCAGACAAGGTGTGCTTTCCTGTCTGTTTGGTTTAATTAGCAGAAGGGTTCACCACCATGTTGTAACAGTACATAGTATACTTGGGGCCAATGTGAATCGGTGTGTAACACATGCAGAGGAAAGAGATACCCATCAAATGTCCTGTGTCCTAGTGGATTGCTGTTGTCTGTGTAACCTGGAGTTACTGTGGGAGACGTTTTGAACAATGAGGAAAGCCATCAGTTCTGTCCGTTTTGAACAATCAGGAGCTAGAGACGATGTTAACCAGACACTACACAATGAAGAGCCCCAGGGACCACAAACAAGGCAATGTCAAATGTATGGATGGAAGTCTCGAGATTCAGTCATTTCAATCGACGCTGACTCTCACATCTATTCAATGTCAAATATTGTCCATCTCTGGTGCAATTTTTTGTCATGAAGTTGAAGGTGTGTACAGTACCTTTAAGACAGAGTGAAAACTGTTCTGCACTGAGAGCTTACAGGCATATGTCATGTGATAGATTAGCAGCCTCAGAAATTCTGACATTTTCCCATGGGATGATGTATTAGTATTGCTAACAGTGATAGGAAATCCATTCAAAGCCAGGTTTAGTGGTCCCTATGCAATTGAGTGAATGGTGAGTCAGGTAAACTATCTGGTAAAGATGCTGGATAGATAAAAACTGTATCAGGTATGTCATGTGAATATGTAGAAATCTTATTATAATAGAGAGAAGGAACTGGAGAAACAGGTGTCAGTTACTGCCCTGCAGAATGAGGAATCAATCCAGATGTTGTGGACTTGATGTGCCTCAAAATGTGTTAAACAATGAGGAAGTCATTGAGGAGTGGGATAGGTTAGTAAAATATCTGTCTCAGGAGAAAAGAATGCAGCTGTAAGGTTTGTTGCAGCAATATGAGGACGTATGTAGGCATAAGAGGGGAGGACTAATGCTATTGTGCATGAGGTAGAAGTAGGGAAAAATGTTCTGATAAAACAACACCCCTACAGGCTTAAAACTTCCAAAGCCACACAGGTCCAGAAGGAAGTGGATGCAATGCTTAATCAAGATACCATCGAACCAAGTCAGAGTGGGTGGGGTTCACCACTCATGTTAGTTTGCAAACCGAATGGGAGTCAACAATTTTATGTGGATTACTGGAGGTTAACGCGCTAACAAAATCGGATTCCTACCCAATTGCAAGACTGGAGGACTTTATTGACAAAGTTGTACAAACAAGCTAAATCACACAATAATAATAGCGGAGGAAAAAAAGAAATAGCAGGACAATGAAACCGTGGGACAGTGACAGGCAGATAGCAGGGAGCAGAGGCAGTGTCAATGATAAGAAGGGACAGAGATAGTGAGGAGGGTGGGGAGCAGAGGCTGTGTCAGTGACAGGAAGGGGCAGAGACAATGAGGACAGTGGGGAGCAGAGGCAGTGCCAGTGACAGGAAGGGGCAGAGACAGTGAGGACAGTGGGGAGCAGAGGCAGTATTAGTGACAGGAAGGGACAGAGACAGTGAGAGAGGAAGAGTCAAGAGAGGGAAAGTGAAAGTGAGAGAAAGTGACAGTGAGGGAGAGAGGCAGGCAAGAGAAAGGGGAAATAATAATGAGAGTGAGAGAGAGGTCTAAAGACCAGGAGACAGTGAAAATGACCGTGCCATAGAGTGAGGAGGA
>NC_057748.1:24039901-24047357 GCF_004010195.1 Chiloscyllium plagiosum | reverse complement strand
GAGGGGGGAGAGAGTGACAGAGAGGGCTGGGACTCTGACTGAAAGAGGAGGGGGCAGTGACAGTGACAGTGGGATGGTGAGAGAGAAAGAGGGTAGGGATAGCAGTATGGAAGAAAGGGGGTAGTGTATGAGAGAGGGTGAGGGACAATGAGAGAGGGAGAGAGAAAGAAGGTGACAGAGACAATGTAAGAGTTAGCAGTGTCACAGAGAGTGAGTATGACAGAGAAAACCTCTGTGAGAAACAAAGATGGACATTGAAGGGGAGAGAGAGAGATAGCAACAGAGAGAGAAGGATGGTGAGGAAAAGAGGGGTGGGGACAATGTCAGAGAGAGAAACAGGGCAGTGGCAATGCGAGAGGGAGAGAGTGGGGAACTGAGAGGGTGTGTGGGACAGTGCTTGAGAAAGAGGGACAGAGAGAGAGAGACAGAGACATTGAGATAAATGAAGGGAAAATGAGAGGAGGGTCACAGAGTCTGCGTTAGTGAGAGGGGGTGGCGACAGTGAAAGAGAGAGAGAAAAGGACTGAGAAAATGAGAAAGAATGAGAGATAGGAACAGGAAGAGGGAGACAAAGAGGCAGAGTGAGAGAGTGAGTGTTAGAGAGTGACAGTGAGAACGAGAGAGAAAGGGAGTGATATTGTGGGACGGAGAGAGACAGTGAGCAAGGTCAGTAGTGAGAGAGAAGGAAATAGAGACAGACAGTGACAGAGAGTGTTGCAGAGACAGGGACGGTGAGAGAGAGCCAAGGAAAGAGAGATTGAGTGACTGAGGTTCTGTTTGCCGAGCTGAAAGTTTTTGTTGCAAACGTTTCGTCCCCTGTCTAGGTGACATCCTCAGTGCTTGGGAGCCTCCTGTGAAGCACTTCTGTGGTGTTTCCTCCGGCATTTATAGTGGCCTGTCCCTGCCGCTTCCGGTTGTCAGTTTCAGCTGTCCGCTGTAGTGGCCGGTATATTGGGTCCAGGTCTATGTGTTTGTTGATGGAGTTTGTGGATGAGTGCCATGCTTCTATGGAATTCCCTGGCTGTTCTTTGTTTGGCTTGCCCTATAATGGTAGTGTACAAACTCCATCAACAAACACATCGACCTGGGCCCAATATACCGGCCACTACAGGACAGCTGAAACTGACAACCGGAAGCGGCAGGGACAGGCCACTATAAATGCCGGAGGAAACACCACAGAAGCGCTTCACAAGAGGCTCCCAAGCACTGAGGATGTCACCTAGACAGGGGACGAAACGTTTGCAACAAAAACTTCCAGCTCGGCGAACAGCATCACAGCAACGAGCACCCGAGCTACAAATCTTCGCACAAACTTTGAGTGGGTGAGGGAAAGAGAGAAGGAGGGACAGAGACAGTGAAAGACTGAGTTTTCTGTGTCAGAGTGAGTGTGACAGAGAGACAGAGAGTGAGAGAGGACCTGTGACAGAAAGAAAGTGAGACAGTCAGAGAAAGAGAGGGAGGGAGCAATGCAAGAGAGAGGGGGAGAGAGAAAGAGCAAGTGGGTTGGGAATGAGAGGAGAACTGTGAGAGGGAGTGGGGGACATTGAGAGATAGAGACAAAAGTGGACAGTGAGTGAGAGAGAGAGAGGACAGATAGACAGAGATTCAGTGAGGGGAATGGAGAGCGAGAGACAGAGAGAGAGAAGGGAATAGAGACTGCGAGAGTGAGAGTTTGCAGTTTCAGAGAGACATAGTGACGGGGAGGTCTGTGACAGAAAGAGAGAGAGATAATGACAGGAAAACAGAGAGAGATGGATAGTGACAGAGATAGTGAATCGGATTCCTGTGAGTGTGGCGTTGATGATCCGGTGTGTGTTCTCTATTTCTGTGTTTTCTATGGTCTCATTCGATATAACGGCACTGTTCACCTCTATCGACAAAACCCTAGCCAGAGAAACAATAGCCAACCTGCTGGACATACGGAACAGACAACAAGACGGGGAACCTATCAACAAGAGAGGAAGAAAAGGACAACCAACTCCCATTCCTAGACGTGATGGTACAGAGAACACCTAATGAAGAATTCACCACAAGGGTACACAGGAAAGCCACACACACAGACCAAGTCGTAAACTACGAAAGCAACCACCGCAACACACACAAAAGAAGTTGCATCAAGACACTGTTCAAAAGGGCCACAACACACTGCAGTACACCAGAACTGCAAAAAGAGGAAGAGGAACACCTATACAGTGTATTCGCCAAAAACGGATACCCCCGCAATTTCATCAACAGATGCCTAAGGGAAAGACAACGGAATGAGGACATGCCACAACCCAAAGGACTAGCCACACTACCATACATCAAAAACATTTCTGAACTGACAGCCAGCCAACTACTGCGACCACTAGGACTCATAACAGCACGCAAACCAACAGCTACTCTCAGACAACAACTCACCAGGACGAAGGACCCGATACCCAGCATGAGCAAAACCAATGTAGTGTACAAAATCCCGTGCAAGGACTGAACAAAACACTACATAGGACAAACAGGAAGACAGCTAACGATCCGCATCCATGAACACCAGCTAGCCACGAAACGACACAACCAGCTATCCTTAGTAGCCACACACGCAGATGACAAGCAACATGAGTTCGATGGGACAACACTACTATTATAGGACAAACCAACAGAGAACAGCCAGGGAATTCCTAAAGGCATGGCACTCATCCACAGATTCAATTAATAAGCACATTGACCTGGGCCCAATATATCGGCCACTGCAGCGGACAGCTGGAACTGACAACCGGAAGCGGCAGAGGCAAGCCACTATAAATGCTGGAGGAAACATCACAGAAGCGCTTCACAGGAGGCTCCCAAACACTGAGGATGTCACCTAGACAGGGGACAAAACGTCTGCAACACAAATTCCCAGCTCGGGGAACAGAACCACAACAACGAGCACCCGAGCTACAAATCTTCTGCCAAATTTTGATAATTGGTCGGAGAACAACTGCCATCAATCAGCCGAGCCACTTCCTTCAAACCAGAGAGCGACTGCCCACTTAAAATATCTCTCTCAAAGAAATTAGAAGATATACTCTGACAATGATACTATATGAGTTCTCTGTCACTCGCATTTGAACAGATTATGAGACAAGGCTTTTCTGGATGTTCAGTTTTAATTAACAGAGGAGTTTGATCTCCCCATCGTAACAGTTTGGGAGCTCATCTTCTGGGATTTGGACAGATTTGAACAGATTTGGGGTATGAAAGGTCCCAGCAGATTTAAACACTTGCCAATTAGCATCCTAGATCTTTAAATAAAACTTAGTTGAGAAAATGAGTTTAATTTCAGTTACTTGTAGTGAAGGAAATGGCATTTAATATTGCTAAAGAGGATCTGGTGTTTAAAGATGCTTCCCAAATTTGCCAAGAATTTAAGGAAGACAGAGGAAGGATATGCTTTTAGAAATAGCACAAAGGTTAGAATTGGGTTGAACCAGCGAGAGCTGGTTGGAGTTGTTCAAGCACTTCGGTGTGTCAGAGAAACAGACAAGTGCAGCAGAGTTAGAATTACAAATGAGGCGACGGGAGTTAGAAGATAAAGAAAGGGCGAGAATATTTTTAGCTAAACAAAAAGAAAGGAAAATAGAAAATTTGAACTTCAGAAGTCAAAATTAGTCAAGAAATTCAAGTTAACAGGACGGAGAAGGTAGGAATGTGCGCAAATACATTAACACATTACCATATTTTGATGAGAAAGGTGTTGAAGTATTTTTATTTCATTTGAAAAATTGGCTCGGCAGATGGACTGGCCAGAAAACTTGTAGGTAATGTTAGTTCAGACTAAATGGGTAGGCGGAGCTCGTGAGGTATTTGCAGCGCTGTCCGATGAGGGGTTAAGAGATTATGCAGATGTCAAACAGGCTATTTTGAGTGCCTATGAATTGGTACCAGAAGTGTATAGACAGCAATTCAGAAACACAAAGACACAACCAGGACTGACTTACATTGAATTTGGAAGAATTGAACATCGCAATTTTGATAGATGGGTGTGGGTCTTAAAAATAGACAAGACATAAGAAGCTGTAAGAGAGATTACTCTGCTGGAGGAGTTTAAAAACTCACTTCCAGAGATGATAATAACATATTTAGATGAACAGAATGTTCAAGAAGTGAGAAGAGCTGCAAAGATGGCAGATGAATATGCATTGGTGCATAAGGTGAAACTTAACTTATGACAGGAATTTCTTTCGGTGAGGGCCAGAAATTGGGAGAAGGGGAGAGCCTACATTACAAAACAAAGGGTAGATCACACTATAAATAGTTTACCTCAGGTGAAAAAAGAAACCCAAGAGGGTGGAAAGTAGGTGTAAAGCCTCAGATGTTTTCACTGTAATGGAGAGGGCACTTGGAGTTTTACAGGGCCTGTGTTTAAGAAGGGCACTGAGGAAAGGTGTCTTCACTGCCATAAAGCCGGTCCCACAAAGTCACAGTGCTAGTCATTGAATAAAGGCATGGTGGGAACTGAGGAGTTAAACGAAAAATATCCTGCAACTTTTTACAGACTGTATAGTTAGAAGATTCCACTGTCAGAAGTTACAGCAAGAGGTAAAAACTAAGAAGAACGATGAAGGAGTTGTGGCTCAGTGAGCTGATGCCCTGTTTGATGTAATGGTACAGGGCAAATTTGAACAGGCAGAGAGTCAGGCAGAGGTGTTTAGTCTTAGAAGGCTAACGGACTTACAGCAGCAAGAGACAAGACAATAAAAAACATATCTATTGATGAATACTCAGAAAAGGATTCAGAATGTATTCCGGAAACTTATTATCTTAAGGATAGAATCTGAAGAAGAAACTAGAGGCCACGGCAGGTTTGTGCAGCGGAGAAATAGATAGAATATGGAATTGCTGGTAGCATGCAGATGGAAGTATTATGGGTAGCAAGTGAATTGACAATATGTGATCAAGCTAAACAGAAGCTGAAGAGGTCGCGGCATAGAATGAAGCAGGTGGCGATAAAAACTCTGAAACTCCAATGTTTTCCTGTGGGAATGATGTATCAGTATTGTTACTAGTGGCAGGAGATCCTTTCAAAGCCAGGTTTAATGGTTCTTATCAAATTGAGAAAGAGTTGAGTAAAGTAAGCTGTCTGGGAAAGATGCCACATGGAAAACAATTTGTATCGGGAATGTCATGTGAATATGTTGAAACCTTACTATAGAGACAAGGAACTGGAGAATGTTAGTTACTGCCCCGCAGAGTGAGGAATCAAATCCAGATTGTGTGGATTTTGATGTGCCACAAAATGCGTTAAATAACGAGGAAGTCCTTGAGGGATGGGATAGGACAATGAACTATCTGTTATAGGAGCAAAGAACTGAGTTGAAAGGTTTGTTGCAGCAGTATAAGGACATATGCAGGAATAGAATGGGGAAGGCTAATATTATTGTGCATGAGGTGGAAATAGGGAATGCTGTTCTGATAGAACAACACCCCTGTAGGCTTAATCCTCTCAAAGTCACATAGGATATGAAGGAAGTAGATGCGATGGTCAATGAAGACATCATCAAAACAAGTCAGAGTGACTGGAGTTCGCCAAAGGTGTTAGTTCCCAAACCTGTTGGGACTCAATAATTTTGTGTGGACTATCAGATGGTCAATGTCCTAACTAAATCATACTCCTAGCTGACACCAAATTTGTAGGACTGGATAGAGAAAGATGGGTAAGCCACTTGCATCTGCATGGTTATTGGCAAGTACATGTCTAGAATCCCAAATGGACTGTCAGTTCAAAGTGATGTCTCTTGGAATAAAGAACGCAACACCCACCTTCCAAAGACTCATGAACAGAGTTTTGGCCTGATTAACAAACTGTGCAGTTTATCTGGATGGTGTAGTGATCTTCAGCTAGTCATACAAAGATCACATGATACAGTTGGCAGGTCACTTTGAACGACTATAAGAAGTAAAGCCGGTAATAAATTTCAAGAGAACAGAACTCACGAAGGGACATAACATCGATCATGGAACAATGATCCAAAAGAATGTGAAGACAAAGGCCATCGAGGAATTTCCACAAACATCCTCGAAGAAAAAGGTGCTTTAATTTTTGAGACTGATCCAATTCTACCAGAAGTTTGTACCGAACTTCACAGCATAGTGGCACTACTGACAGATTTATTATAGAAGAACATGGTGGACAGAACAATGCCAGAGGTGTTTGAGAATTTAAAAATCATATTAACCACCATTAGTCCTCTATTGCTAAAACAAACCACAGCACCTACTGGAGGAACAACAAATTATCTTCTGTCTGGGCACCCTACAGCCCAGAGGCCTCAAGACTGAATTCTACAATTTCAAATAGCCTTCCTCCTTATCCCCCGAATCACTTCCCAGACACTCGCCTTCCTTTCCACTGCTCCCTGCCACCAACCGGATTCGTTCCTTTCATTAACTAACCAGGTCATACCCTCTACCTGTCTTCACCTATCCCACTTCACCATCCTGTCCCCGCCTCTTCCTTCATAGAACATAGAACAGTACAGCACAGTACAGGCCCTTCAGCCCACGATGTTGTGCCGAACATTGATCCTCATGTATGCACCCTCAAATTTCTGTGAACATATGCATGTCCAGCAGTCTCTTAAATATCCCCAATGACCCTGCCTCCATAAAACGCTGCTGGCAATCCATTCCATGTTCTCACAACTCTGTGTAAAGAACCCGCCTCTGACATCCCCTTTATTCTTTCCTCCAACCAGCTTAATACTATGACCCCTCGTGTTAGTCATTTCTGCCCTGGGAAATAGTCTCTGACTATCGACTCTATCCATGCCTCTCATTACCTTGTATACCTCAATTAGGTCCCCTCTTCTCCTCCTTTTCTCCAATGAAAAAAGTCCGAGTTCAGTCAACCTCTCCTTATAAGATAAGCCCTCCAGTCCAGGCAGCATCCTGGTAAACCTCCTCTGAACCCTCTCCAAAGCATCCACATCTTTCCTATAATAGGGCGACCAGAACTGCACACAGTATTCCAAGTGCGGTCAAACCAAAGTTTTATAGAGCTGCAACAGGATCTCACGACTCTTAAACTCAATACCCCTGTTAATGAAAACCAAAACACCATATGCTTTCATAACAACCCTGTCCACTTGAGTGGCCATTTTAAGGGATCTATGTATCTGCACACCAAGATCCCTCTGTTCCTCCACACTGCCAAGAATCCTATCCTTAATCCTGTACTTAGCTTTCAAATTTGACCTTCCAAAATGCATCACCTCGCATTTATTCAGGTTGAACTCCATCTGCCACCTCTCAGCCCATCTCTGCATCCTGTCAATGTCCCGCTGCAGCCTACAACAGCCCTCTATACCGTCAATGACACCTCAAACCTCTGTATCGTCTGCAAACTTGCTGACCCTTCCTTCAATCCCCTCATCCAAGTCATTAATAAAAATTACAAACAATAGAGGCCCAAGGACAGAGGCCTGTGGAACACCACTCA
>NC_057748.1:24023727-24039742 GCF_004010195.1 Chiloscyllium plagiosum | reverse complement strand
ACCCTGGCACCAGGGAGGCAACATACCTTCCGGGAATCCCGATCCTGACCACAAAATCTCCTGTCGATTCCCCTAACTATCGAGTCCCCTACCACGAGTACTTTTCTATTCTGCCCCCTTCCCTTCTTTGCCACAGTGTCAGGCTCAGTGCCAGAGGACTGACTGCTATGGCTTTCCTCTGGTAGGTCATCCCCCCCGCAGTATCCCAAACGGTATACTTATTGCTGAGAGGAATGTCCACAGGGAATCTCTGCACTGTCTGACTGTCCCCTTTCCTCCCCCTAACTGTAACCCATTTATCCTTGTCCTGAGCCTTAGGAGTGACCAACTCCCGGTAACTCCTCTCAATTACCCCCTCAGCCTCCCGAATGATCCGTAGTTCATCCAGCTCCAGCTCCAATTCCCTAACACGGTTTTCAAGGAGCTGGAGTTGGGTGCACTTCCCACAGATGTAGCCAGCAGAGAGTGTGCCGTGTCTCCCACCTGCCACATTCTGCAGGAGGAGCAAGCAACTGCCCTAGCATCCATACCCGACTTGCTGATATATATGGTCACTGCTTTCCTTCCCGGCTGCCCCTCTGGTCCTCGTCACTTCCCCCGTTGCTCCCGCTCCTTCCTTGAAAGGGAAAACATGCTGTCCGCTACCGGTAAGTAATTTGTTAAAAACTGCCTTACCTTCGCTGCAGTCTTCTGGGTTCGTCTTACCTCCGCTGCTGCTCACACTCAAAATCATCTGCAACTACCCCCAGTCATGAAGAAGTGTTACACCTGAAACGTTGACTGCTGCACTTCCTGATGCTGCCTGGCTTGCTGTATTCTCCCAGCCACACAACTTTTTTAAAAATCCTTCAAATTTACAATTGATGCTGGTGATGTGGGAGTTGGAGCTGCACTAAAGCAGGAAGATGAGGATGGATTTGAATGGTCAATTCGCTACTTCTTAATATCCATCAGAGAAAAAAAGCTCTACTATTGAAAAAGAACTATTGAGTTTGGTAACGGCCTTACAGTATTTTAATATTTATGTGATGAACTATGTGTTGGAGACAGTTTTGTACACGGACTACAACCCTCTCACACTTTCGGAGCGATTTTAAGCCAAAAATATAAGACTATTTCATTGCAGTCTTATGTATAGACTTTTATTTATCAAATTGAACATGTTCCAGGTCATAAAAATGTGATAGATGCATTATTGTGGAGTTAAAAGAAAAGGTGTAGACAAAATTTGTCTGCATTGATTCCAATGTTATATATGTGTGCAGAAGTAAAATTAAATGTATAACTTAGATTAATGACATATGTATTTCATCGTAATGGTATTAAGAATTAAAAGGAAAAAACGAAACCATGTCTTCATTACGATGGTTCACTTTTTTCTTAAGGGGGGAGGTGTCACAAAGTCAAAAGCCTGTATGTTCACTTTAAATAAAAAGTGTTTTCTGAATATTGAAACAAACTTAAAATGCATGCTCAGCTGCCTGAGTGGAAAGGCTTGGAGATGTGCTGTTCCAAAATAGATACATGTAACAATTGGCTGTTAAATGGATACCTGGGTTTTGGTTGTTGTTTTGGCAACAATTCAAATTATACCAATTAGTTTAAATTATGGCCAGGATACTAAAACCTAACTGAGTTTGAAATGTAGACAACATTGCTAATTGAGATGGTATGATGTTGGGAATATTAAAAAAGCAGGCATTTTGAGAATTGGTCAGAGACCAACTGGCATCGATCAGCCAAGCAACTGCCGTAGAGCCAGAGAGCGAACTGACTATCTAAAATCTTGCGCTCAAAGAGATGAGAACACACTCTCTATCAAAGATACCTTTTCATGTAAAACATCCTCACAGTAAAAAGAAAGAAGAAGAGCCAGGGAGTTCAGTAGATGGAAGATTGAAGACAAAGACTAGGAGAAAGTGAGGACCTCAGATGTGGAGATCAGAGTGGAGAGTGTAGTGCTGGAAAAGCACAGCAGGTCAGGCAGCATCCAAGGAGCATGGGAATCAACGTTTCGGGCATAAGCTCTTCATCAAAAAGACAAAGGCTGCCTGGTCTTGAGATTAAGTTAACGTAATGTTTAATAATTGTAGTATAGGAATTTTTTTTTAAAAAGTTGGTGTCAGATACTAAGTAGTTAGGAAAAGTGGGGGGCTTGGATTTATGAATAGTTTTTCTTAGTGTTCACTCTTAGAGTTTGAAAATAAATTGTTATTTTTCCCTTAAATAGTGGAAATTAGGAATTCTCTGTCACTCACATTTTAACAGATTCTGAAGTGATGTGAACTTTAACTAACAGAGCGGTTTGACCTCCATGTGAGAAAAGAGACAGAGAGAAGGAGTGGCTGTATGAGAGAGAGGGAAAGGGACAGTGAGGGAAAGAGACACAGAGACATTGAGACAGACAGCCGGGGGTGGAGGGAGGGCAATGTGAGAGAGAGGGAGAGAGACACAGTAAGACAGAGAGAGAGTGTAACAGTGGGGAGACAGACAGAGAGGAGCAGTGAGGATAGATTAGGGTGGTGCTGAAAAAGCACAGCAGGTCAGGCAGCATCGAGCAGCAGGAAAATCGACGTTTCGGGCAAAAGCTCCTCGGATGCTACCTGACCTGCTGAGCTTTTCCAGTACCACTCTAATCTAGACTCTGGTTATCAGCATTTGCCGTCCTCACTTTTGCCTAGAGAGGAGCAGTGAGACAATGAGAACATAAGATAATAATTAGGTGCAGGAGTAGGCCAACTGGCCTTCAAGCTTGCTCTACGATTCAATAAGATCATGGCTGATTTTGTTTTTGTGGCCTCAGCTCCACTTACCCGCCCTCTCACCGTAACCCTTACTTTCTATCAGGAAGAGAATGGGACAGTGAGAGAGAGGAGAACAGGGAGAGGGAATGACATTGAATCAGAGAGAGAAAGTCAGAGAAAAAGATGGACAAAATGAGGGAGAGAGAGTGAGAGGAGAACAGTGAGGGGGTCAGTGACAGAAAGAGAGGGACGGATGGTAAGAGAGTGAGTGGCAGTGTGAGCACGAAAGGGACAGAGAGATTGTCCGAGCGATAGACATCAGAGAGGGAGAGACTGTGTGATGGAGGGACGGAGAGAGAGGGGCAATGAGACAGCAAGGAAGAGAGAGAGGATCAGTGTAACAGAAAGAGTGATATGGATTATTATCAAGAGAGAGAGAGGGGGACAGTTTGTAAGAGAGGAAAAGAAAGTGTCAGTGAGGAGAACTGTAACACATCCTCAGTCTGTTCTCTTAGCAACAGGTGATATGGAAAGTGTAATGGAATTGGGAGAGGTTGGAGATTGAAAAGGTAGAGAGTGTGCAAGAGGGAAATTGAGTAAAGGAGAAAGGTGGAGAGAGTGGCATGAAAAAGAGACAGAGAAAAAAGGAGCATGCAAGGCTGAGGAGGACATTGTTAGAGTCGGAAGAGATCGGGAGCAAGATTGAGCAGGGGAGAGAGTTGAATTATGCCATGGCCAGCCTAGGGTGGATGATACCAGAGGTAAAAGCAAGGGCAGAGTGACTTCAACCCAACTCCTGATTTTCGCATTGGTCCCCGTTTAGTCTGTGAGGACCAGGACTTAGGGTTGTGTTTGTCTTTCTCCAGCTCAACTTCTTCAACACAAAGACAAATAGCAAAAAATTTTGTTCTGCTGCTTGGCATTATTTAGTGAAAATTTTTATTCTTTAAAAATTGAAACTACAGGTGCAGACAGTGGATGGTGACTTTTTTTCAGTCGCCTCTGAGTTGAAAGTAATGTTGAAATATGTCTTTGCAACCTGTTGTATATGTTTAAGACAAGACAGCACAACATTCACTGTTATTTTCATGAAAGACTGCTTCATTGCTGCAAAAATGGAATTGAAGTGAGCAAACCCTGGATAGATTGATTAATGACTGAATTTGATTGATTGGTGAATTTGATTAAAGGGATATTTCAGCACAGTCTTTAGCTGCTGCCTGTACTTAGTCTGGGTAATGGCATAAATCGCAGTGTTTGTGCAGCAACTGAGGAGCTGCAGCATGAAGCCTAATTCCTGCATAAAGAGATGTAGATAAGCAGAGCCATATCCAAAATAATTCATCCGGTGCCATAGAGAATAGACCATTAATGTTGAACATAACAGGATGAAATTGGCTGAAATCACAAATAGTAAAATGATGGACTTTTTGCGACTCTTCATTTCGGTATCACACTGAATGTCCCCGTTGGTGTGAGCTCGGAGTCTCCTGCGGGCTCTGCTGGTCACTAAAATGTGTCTGACGGTGAGAACATTGAGCAGCAGAATCACAAAAAATGGGAGAGCTGGGTTTAGAATATGGTGGAGGAACTCGATTGTGACCCAGACACTGGAGAGTGATAAACATTGTTTGTTACAGAACAAAACCAGGGGTCGTTTCCCAGCCAATACCGAGCCGTGAGCATAAAATACCAGGAAATGTTCTTTAAACAGCTCAGCACAGTCACTGCTCCCAGAACCACAGCCGCCGTTTTCTCACTGCAATATTTACTTTTCAGCTTCTGGCAACAAATGGCCACAAATCGATCAAAGGTGAAAGTGACGGTGAACCAGACAGAGCAGTCAGTGGCTGCATAAAGCAGGACGGCGTGGATATTACACACGGGGATGTCCAGTAGGAAATAAAACTGTTCCTGAAAAACAATGGGAATATGCCTCAATATCAGGTCGAGGATAATGACCAGTAGATCCGCCGCTGCCATGGCCCCCAGGTAACGACTGACACATGGAGATAATCCATAATCTTTATAAAGCAGGACTTAGATCGTCACTGCATTAACTGTGAGGAAGGAAAACAAACACATTATACATCAACTTGGAGGCAAAGTTACCAGTTATATTGATGACACAGTGAGATTTTCAAATGAGTCATTGATTAGATTAGATTACTTACAGTGTGGAAACAGGCCCTTCGGCCCAACAAGTCCACACCGACCCGCCGAAGCGCAACCCACCCATACCCCTACATTTACCCCTTAAACCTAACACTACGGGCAATTTAGCGTGGCCAATTCACCTGACCCACACATCTTTGGACTGTGGGAGGAAACCGGAGCACCCGGAGGAAACCCACGCAGACACGGGGAAAATGTGCAAACTCCACACAGTCAGTCGCCTGAGGCGGGAATTGAACCCGGATCTCTGGCGCTGTGAGGCAGCAGTGCTAACCACTGTGCCACCGTGCCGCCCACGGCACGTAATCAGAGATTTACTAAATAATTAGTGCTGAAATATTGATATGATGAGTTTTGAATTTTTGACAAAAGTGTGACGTAACACAAAAGAAGTACTCCCTCCCCAAACACAGAGACACCGTCTGCTCTTATGTATGTGTCTCTAGAACATTCCTACACACCCGATCACCCAAGAGCAGACACAGGTCATTTCTTTACAGTTCCTAATACAGAAGGTGAAAACATTGCTGTTCTGAAGGATTCTCTCCCCATTCCCTGAAGGCAATGGAGGTTGAAAACTTCTGTCTTTTAGTCTAAATTATGGTTGATCCTCTGTTTTGAAGAAATGTAAATGCAGGGAAAATGTATTCACCGCTTTAACTGCCTGAGGGGATTTCAAAAGTGTTTCCTTCCCCTTTGAACAGGATTTCTTCCCTTGGGATCTTGTCTTTTATTTTAACTAACTGATGTCAAGCTGTTCACAAATAATATCAATTGTAGAATGCTCCGAGAGTGTCACTTTTGAAATTTTTTGGAGAATTCACATAAAGTTCCAAACAATTTACCAGGTCCAAGAAAATGTCAGTCCTCCAGTATGTAACACACAAGAGGAAGAAGCATATTTGAATTTTGTACGAATCACATCTGATTAATGTCCATTATGAGATCTTTCAGCCCTTCAAATCTATCCCACTAGTCAATAAGATTGGGGCTGATCTGATTGTGCCCTGAGCTCCATGTTACAGTCATTCAATTCCTTGGGCTCCTGTCATTGACTGGACGACACTTGGACGTTATGTCAACACCAGTTTTCATCAAACCATTTCCACAATGACAGACTCTCCAAACAATATATTGCATCATATATAAACTTTGATGTTATTTTGAGAGTATCTTACACATTGCAATCAAAAACAATGAGGAGATATGGTTATTTCATTTGACTTATCCTATTGTATTTAACCATTTAAGGTTTCTGTGAATATTTGTAGCTCGGGTTGTGGTTGAAGGTGTTACTCGGTTCGCGGAGCTGCTTGATTTTCCTGCCAACATTTCGTCTCCCGACTGGGTGACATCTTCAGTGCTGTGTTGCCTCTGGATGAAGTGCTGTTGTTATGATCTGCCCAGGGGTTATATCTGCTGACAGACAGAGCCGTATAAACAACAATAACAGCGCTTCATCCAATAGCTACATTGCACTGAAGATGTCATCCAGTTGGGAGTTGAAACATTTGCAGAAAAATCAAGCGAATCAGTGAATCGAACAACAATTTCAATGTCAGCATCTCTACCCTTGTTTCATTATTAAATAAAATAAAAAGTGGTCTTGTGCAGGGAATATCAGGAAGTGGGAACCAACTTGAAGGGCAGGACCTCAAGTGCTATACTCTCCGGCTTATTACCCAAACTTTGTGCAAATTGACGTAGAAAGTAGGCAATATGGAGAAATAAACTGAAGGAGCAGGGCAGGAAAAACAGGTTCAGCTTCATGGGGCACAGGCAGCAGTATTAAGATAGGAAGGAACTGCACCACTGGGATAGGGTCCACGTGAACCATTCAGCGAGCAGGATCCAAGCGGTAACGTCCAACTGTGTGGTCACAAGACCAGAAGCTAGTTAAATAGGGGAGGGCTCAGGAGAGGTTTTTAAAGTTTCCAGAACAAGTAAAAGGAGAGCGAGTATGGAGCAGGTCAGTAATCCCACTACAGGCCCAGCACATAAGGGGCAGGTATCAGAAGGGGGTCTGTTAACGCAACACTGAGTGTTGCACTTAAAATGCATGCAGTACATAAAACAAAGTAAATCGGCTTGTAGCTCATTTGAAATTGCTGGGTACAGTGTTGTGAGTTTTACGGAAACATAGCTACAAGGGGATCAGGGCTGGCAAATACATATCCGAGAATATATGTTCCATTGAAAGGACAGACAGATAGGCAGTGCAAGAAGGGACATCTTGTTATTAAGAGATGAAATTAAATCAATTGCAAGAATATGTTCAGAAAGTGTACAATTGGTCTGGGCAGAGATGAGGAACAGTAAAGGAAAAATCATGTCCCTGTAGGAGGTGTGTGCAGGACTCCTAGCAGTAGTTGGGATGTGAGGCAGAAAACAAATTGGAAAATATAGAAGCCATGTAAGAAAGGCAATATTACAATAACCCTGAGGGACTTCAATGTGCAGGTAGTTTGGGAAAATCAGGTAGGCTGAGGATCCAAGAAAAGGAATTTGTGGAATGTATACAAGAAGCTATTTTGGATCAGAGCCCATCAGCAAATGGACTTGTGGTAGAGCTGAAAATGTGTTGCTGGAAAAGCGCAGCAGGTCAGGCAGCATCCAAGGAGCAGGAGAATCGACATTTCGGCATGAGCCCTTCTTCAGGACTTGTGGTAGAGCCCATTAGCAAACAGGTAATTCTGAATTTTGTGATGTGCAATGAAGCAGACTTGATGACAGAGCTGAAGATAAAGGTCAACCTCGAAGCAGTGACCACAATATGATCCATGTTACCCTGCAGTGTGAGAGTGAGAAGGTAGAATCAGGTCTAATTTACAGTTGACTAAGTGTAGCTCCAAAGACATGAGTGAGGAGCTGGCCAGAGCTGTTTGGAAGGGTGGCCTAGCAGGAAAGGTGGTGGAGCAGCACTGGTTGGAGTTTCTGGGAGTAATTCAGGAAGCACAACAAAAATCCATTCCAAGGAATAAAACACATACTAAGGGGGAGAGCGCGCGAAGATAGGGAAATGTCTAATATAACACTCTGTTAAAGGCAGGAGGGAGGCTGTTTAGACAGATCTCCGTCAATGGTTATATTTTACACCCATCATTAAGGTCGGGATGGCAGAATACTTGGAAGTAGATGGTAAAATAGGGCCCAGACAGCATAAATTCATCAAACAGCTGTGATTCCTTATAATTCTGTTAGAATTCTTCAAAGAGTTAACGAACAAGTTAGATAAAGGGAAGCCATCAGATGTGATGTATTTGGAGTTCCAGAAGGCCTTTGATAAGATGCCACAAGGTGTTCGGGGCAAGATATTGACATGCATAGAGGATGCTGAGATGAGAAATAAAACAATATCTTCCAGGATTACAAAGTACAGTGTTGGAATCGTAACTGTTCATGTTGCACATTGACGATCTGGATGAAGAAACTTTGTTGCTAATCTTGCAGATGACACAAGGATAGATGGAGAGACAGGTAATGTTATGGAGGTGGGGCAACAGCAAAAGTAGAGTTTAAAAAGATAATTAAGAACACACAGGAGGCTTTATTATTCAAGGCATCGATTAACAGAATTGGGAGGTTATTTTGAGCTGTTCAGATTGTTGGTGAGGCCAGAGCTGGAGTAGTGTGTGCAGGTCTGGCCACCATGCTATAGAAAGAATGTGATAATGCTGCAATGGGTGCAGAGGAGATTCACCGTGATGTTACCAATGGTCAGACCAAACTGGGAGCATTGCGCATCGGTCTGGTCTGTGGATTGCAAGAAAGATAGTACTGGAATTCCAAAGAAGATTTTAAGAATGATACTAAAACCTGAGAGATTCTAACTTTGCACAAATGATTGGACAGTTTGAGGCACATTGCTCCAGAAAAGAGAAAACTGAGAAGCAAATGAACATGTACTTTAAAATTATGGAGAGAATTGACCAGGCAGTTGTAGAGAAGATGTTTTCCATTTGTGGACAAGTAGGGGTTCCAATGAATGGCAATGATAAATAAAAACAATGAGGGTGTCACAAAAATGTCTTTTCATATTGACCAGAAAGTTGAGGTTGTTACTGCATGGAGCAGGGGAGGGAAATTTCACAGGTATATCGCCAACAAAGAGACAAAGGGCTGAATAGCCTTCTTCTGTGTTGTAATGTTTCGACACATTTCATAGGGAAGCTCTACAAGTGCATGAAAGATAAAAGTATAGGAAATGCTGACAGTTTTCAATGTCGTGGATGGGAGGAGGATCATGTGGTACATAAACAGCAGCACAGACCAAGAGGAAAAATTGCCCATTTCCCTGTTGTACATTCCATTGACGAAACCTGCAAAGTAATGTGTGAGACACAAAGTTAACCAACTGAGTGATTACTGGCAGTGGTATAGGACAGAGCAGCAGCATTTCTGTCTGGCAGTCAAACACAAATCACTTCTCATCAGAAAAACTGCGACATTAGGGATATTAATGGGCAGTGTGTCTGCATGTTCTGGACTGAAAAAGAGTGTGACTACAAAGATCAGGATAGACGAAGGCTCAGGAACTGAACCCAGAATAATGTAAATCTCTATATCTTAGAATGATAAATTCATTGATTTACCACGAGAAACCATAACTAGTATTTATATGATGCTTTCAACACAGGAAAATGTCACAAAATGCTTCACATAGCCTCTTCAGTCATAGCTTGACACTGAGCTCGGGGAGGAGATAGGCAGAAAACAAAATCCCATGCTAAAGACTAATGAGGCCTTCAGTTAACAGGAGGAGACCTTTCAGCACCTCAGCCTTTCACACCATTCAATACGATCAAGGTAGACCTACCACAGACCTCAGTGTTTCTTTTGTGACAGGTTATCATTGTCAACAACTCCATGGTATTTCAAAATGCTATCCATCTCCTCTTTACATGCTTCCAGTGAACTAGCCTCCATGATTCTCTGGGTAGAGAATTCCAGGCATTCAATAATGTCTGAGAGAAGAAGTACCTTCGCATCTTAAAGTGTCAGGGACCACTAACTGAAAAATGAGTCCCCTAATTCGAGATGCAAACACGAGTAGAAGCTACTTCCCAACATCTACCGTTCAAGTCTTCTCTGAATCATGATTTTGAAGAAGACCATTATTATGCCAAACATTTATGGACTGGCTCTTTGTGCACTATGTGTCTCTATGTCTTGATGTCTTCAAGAACTGAAATGTTTGTCCCAGGAATCAGCCTTGTGAATCTTTATTAAACTGTCTCCAATATCCTCTCCCAACTGTACATCCTGTCTTAAGTTTGGGATCAAAATTGCACACAGTATTCTGGGTATAGTTTCACCAATAGTGTTACAGTTCAAAGTTTGTGAAAAGATTTGTTCCAATTATGGGTGGCAGGGTGGCTCAGTAGTGAGTACTGCTACCTCACAGAACCAGGGTCCCAGGTTCGATTCCAGCCTAAGGTGACTGTCTGTGTGGAGTTTGTACATTGTCTCCACGTCTGCGTGGGTTTCCTCCCACAGTCCAAAGACCTGCAGGTTAGGTGAGTTGGCCATGCTAAATTGCCCATAGTGTTAAGTGCATTAGTCAGAGGAAATGTGTCTGGGTGGGTTACTCTTTGAAGCGTCAGTGTGGGCTTTTTGGGCCTGTTTCCACACTGTAGGGAATCTAATCATAACAAGACTTCTCTTGTAAATAAAAAAAATCCAGCCTCCCTCAAAATAAAGGCCAACATTCCATTTGCTGTCTTAATTGCTTGCTGTACCTGTATGCTAAAGTTTTCAGTTTCATGCACAAGAATACCCACGTCCCTTTGTGCTCCACTGTTTTTGGAGTATCTCTTCATTTAAATAACAAACAGGAATTTTGATTCCTCTGGCCAAATGACCACACTTTTTTTCTGACACTGAGCTCCATCAGCAAAGTGTGCATAGAGTGAGGCAATCTATCTCTATTCCATTTGAGATTGTTTATGATCTCATCACACCATACACTATCACTAATTTTTTGCATCATTAGCTAATATGAATACATTGCATCCTCCCCCTTGCAAGTTATTCATATGATTAGATTAGATTACATTACAGCGTGGAAACAGGCCCTTCGGCCCAACAAGTCCACACCGACCCGCCGAAGCGCAACCCACCCATGCCCCTACATTTACCCCTTACCTAACACTACGGGCAATTTAGCATGGCCAATTCACCTGACCTGCACATCTTTGGACTGTGGGAGGAAACCGGAGCACCCAGAGGAAACCCACGCAGACACGGGGAGAACGTGCAAACTCCACACAGTCAGTCGCCTGAGGTGGGAATTGAACCCGGGTCTCAGGCGCTGTGAGGCAGCAGTGCTAACCACTGTGCCACCATGCCGCCCACAAATGAACCGTAAATAATTGAGGATCTAGGACATATTATGTTGATACTCCACTGAGTCACGTCTTTCCAACCTGAAAAAATAGCCATTAATCCCAACTCTATTGTCTATTTGTTAGTCAATTATAAATCCATTCCTCATATATTACTGTCTTAACTTATATCTCCCCTTTTGAGCAATCACTGTTTGCTGTATTTCATATTTTATCCAATATCTCATGGAAATCCAAATACTGAACACAACATCCACTGGTTCCTCTTCATCAGCTCCACTTCTCTGATCCTCAGAAAACCAAGCAAATCTGTCAAACTTGATTTTGTTTTCACAGCACGGGATTGAATCTGCTTGATAATGTTCAGGATTTATTATGCTATTTCTTTCTTATTAATGGACTCAAGCAATTTCCCAGCACTGGCTATCGAATTAACTGGCCTGCATGTTCCTTCCTGTGCCCATCCATCCTTGAACAGAGGAGTCACTTCATCAGTTTTCCAATTGTCTGGAATCCTTCTTGAATCCAGTGAGCTCAAGAATGTTTAAACCAAGGCGTCCAGTGTCTCTGCAGCAATTTCTCTTAAAACCTATGGGTCAAAGTCGTAAAGTCCCAGTGATCTATCGTGTCTTCAGATCCAGTACTTTGTTCAAAACGCAGTCCCTTGTAAAGAAAGAGACGTTTACAAGTTTTCTTCTCCAATCAGACCTTGCTTATATGCGTTTAGAATATATATATATATATAAAATCCAAATTAAATAATTAACTGAATCAAAGTCAAATAACTAACTGTAATTTTCCGCTTCTCATTTTCAAGTCCCCAGTCCCACATATACTTGAGTTCCTCTCTATCTCTCTTTATGCACACAGAGAATCTTTTGCAATTTTTTTTGAAATTGCTTGCCAATGTACATTCATAACCAATTTTCTTCATCATGTAAGGCTTTTCAGCCAACCGCTGCTGGTTCCTAAAATGAACAATTCTAAACTTCGATTTTTATTGCTTTAAAAAGTCTTTGTTTTTGATTTGATCCTGTTATTGACAGCCTTCGTTAACGAGAGGTGGGTCATCTTGTTCTCGAGTCCTTCATTTTGAGCAGAAGAAATGTTTTCTAAGCGTCGTGAAGTTGGGCTTAAATGTATGTCATCGTTCGGACACTGTCTTCCCTTTAGTTTATTTTCACATCCTGTGTCAATCAACAAATCATTCAAAGCTCCTGAGCAGCTGATTAGACACCGGTTTCCAAACAATGCTTCCATGGGTTTCCTCAACACCTGCTCTGCTGACAGCATTTAACACAGATGTTCTACGGACAAACACAGACCAAGTTTCAAATGTGTCAGTCAAAGCTGCTGGAAAAGCTTAAGTCAAAGGACACTCCTTCGTGGGGCACCACACAGGGCACACGGGGCAGTATCTGAAATTTACAACATTGGCACAACTGCGTCTATAGAACCAAAAGTCATGGTCAGGGAGAAACCCAGAGGGAAACACACTCATTATAAACACAGAAAAGGACCCGACTTGAAGGGGGAAGAAATCAAAGGCATATAGGGAATGCACGGGATGAAAATGAGACTAATTCAAAGAGAAACGGCATTGAGGGGGCAACAGGACGGAGAAAGTTAAAATGGACATGTTAATGCAGCAGAAGCAGGTGCAGGTCGTGAGTCACGGCTGATTGGCAAATGGGGCAGTGTAGGTCAGTGAGCACAGGGTAATGGGTGAATGGGACAGTGCAGGTCATTGGGTACAGGGATGTGGGAGAAGGGGACTGTATAGATCAGTACGTATAGAGGTGATGGGTGAATGGGACAGTGTGGGTCAGTGAGGACAGTGGTGATAAGTGAAGTGGACAGTGTAGGTCAGTGTTCATAGGCATGTTGGGAGAAGGGGATAGCGTAGGTCAGAGTGTACAGGGTAATTTTGACCAGAACAGTGTATGTCAGTGAGGACTGGGGTGATAGGTGAAGGGTACAGTGTAGGTCAGTGGGTGCAGAGGTGTTGGGTGAAGGGGAAGTGTAAGTCTCTTAATACAGGGTTGATGTGTGACTGGAATAGTGTTGGTCAGTGATTAAAGGGTGATGTGTGAAGGGGACAGTGTAGGTCAGTGAGTGTAGGGGCGATGGGTGAACGGGACAGTGCAGGTCAGTGAGTACAGGGGTGATGGGTGAATGGGATGCTGTCGGTCAGTGATTACAGGGATGATGGTTGAACAAGTCAGTATAGTTCAGTGAGTACAGGGGTGAGTGGTGAAGGGCACAGTACCATTAAGTGAGTACAGAGGTGATGGGTGAACAAGACAGTGTGGGTCAGTGAGAACAGGGGTGAATGGTGAAGGGCACAGAATTAGTCAGTGAGTAGAGGGATGATTGGTAAGTGGAACAGTGCAGATCAGTCAGTACAGGGTGAAGGCGAGAGTGTAGGTTAGTGAGTATGGGGGTAATGAGTGAATGGGACACTGTAGGTCCATGAATACAGGGGTGATGGGTGAAGGGGACATTGTAGGTCTCTGAATACAGGGTTGATGCGTGAGTGACATTGTGTCGGTCAGTGAGTACAGGGGTGATGTGTGAAGGATACAGTGTAGGTTAGTGAGTTTGGGGGTACTAGGTGAACGGGACAGTGTAGGTCAGTGAGTACGGTGTGATGAGTGATTGGGAGAGATTAGATTAGATTAGATTACTTACAGTGTGGAAACAGGCCCTTCGACCCAACAAGTCCACACTGCCCCACCGAAGCGTAACCCACCCATATCCCTACATCTACCCCTTACCTAACACTACAGGCAACTTAGCATGGCCAATTCACCTGACCCTGCACATCTTTGGACTGTGGGAGGAAACCGGAGCACCCGGAGGAAACCCACGCAGACACGGGGAGAATGTGCAAACTCCACACAGTCAGTCGTCTGAGTCGGGAATTGAACCCGGGTCTCTGGCGCTGTGAGGCAGCAGTGCTAACCACAGTGCCACCGTGCCGAGAGTGTAGGTTAATGAGTACAAGGGTGATGCGTGAATGGGACAGTGTACGTTAATCAAAGTTTGTGAGAAGATTTGTAGCTCGGGTGCTCGTTGTTGTGGTTCTGTTTGCCAAGCTGGGAATTTGTGACAAGCAACAAGCTTGTGACTGACAAGCAACATGAGTTCGGCTGGGACACCACTACAATGAGAGGACAAGTCAAACAGAGAACAGCCAGGGAATTCCTAGAGGCATGGCACTCATTCACAGATTCAATCAATAAGCCCATTGACCTGGAACCAATATACCGACCACTGCAACGGACAGCTGGAACTGACAACTGGAAACAGCAGAGACAAACCATTATAAATGCCGGAGGGAAGATCACAGAAGCGCTTCACAGGAGGCTCCCAAGCACTGAGGATGTCACCTAGGCAGGGGAGGAAACGTCTGCAACACAAATTCCCAGCTCAGCGAACAGAACCACAACAGTGTACATTAATGAATACATGGGTTATGCATGGACAGGACAGTATAGGTCAATGCGTATAGGGGTGATGGCTGAATGGATCAGTGTAGGTTAGCGAGAACAGGGATGATGATTAGATTAGATTCCCTACAATGTGGAAACAGGCCCTTCGGCCTGTTTCCACACTCAGACCCATTTCCCTCTGACTAATGTATCTAACACTATGGGCAATTTAACATGGCCATTTTACCTGACCTGCACATCTTTGGACTGTGGGAGGAAACCAAAGCACCCGGAGGAAACCTACGCAGACACTGGGAGAATGTGACAACTCCACACCGACAGCTGCCCGAGCTGGAATCGAACCTGGGATCCTGGTGCTGTGAGGCAGCAGTGCCAACCACTGAGCCACCATGCCGCCCCACATCCCCATGGGATGATGGGTGAAGGGGACAGTGTAGGCCAGTGAGTACATGGGTGATGGGTGAAGGGGATAATCGATCTGAGTGATTAAAGGGGAGATGGGTGAACGGGACAATGTGAGGGAGTAAAGGGGTGATGGGTGAACGGGACAATCGATGTGAGGGAGTAAAGGGGTGATGGGTGAACGGGACAATACGAGGGAGTAGAGGGGTGATGGGTGAACGGGACAGTTTATGTGAGTGTCTACGGGTGACGTGTTATTGGGGCATTGTAGGTCACTGAATACAGGGGTGATGGGTGAAGGGGACCAGTGTAGGTCACTGAATACAGGGGTGGTGGGTAAAGGGGACAGTGTCGGTTAGTGAGTACAGGGGTGATGGGTGACGGGGACAGTGTAGAGTCAGTGAGTACAGGGCTGTGGGAAAATGGGACAGTGCAGGTCAGTGAGTACAGGTGATGTTGGTTGAGCGGGGTAGTTCAGATCAGTGAGTTCAGTGTAATGGGTGAATGGAATGGTGTAGATTAGCGCGTACAGGGGTGATATGTGAAGGGGACAGTGTAGCACAGTGAGTGCATGGGTAATGGGTAAATGGGACGGTGTAAGTCAGTGAGAACTGGGGTGATGGGTAAATGGGACGGTGCAAGTCAGTGAGAACTGGGGTGATGGGTGAATGGACAGTGTAGGTCAGTGAGTTCAGGGGTGATGGGTGAACGGGAGAGTGCAACGCGGTGAGTGCAGGGGTGATGGGTGAATGAGAAAGTGTAGGTCAGTGATTACAGAGGTGTGGGTGAATGGGATAGTGTAGGTCAGTGAGTACAGGGGTTTGGGTAAATGGGATAGTGTAGGTCAGTGAGTACAGGGGTGATGGGTGAATGGGGTAGTGTAGGTCAGTGAGTA
>NC_057748.1:24003496-24020734 GCF_004010195.1 Chiloscyllium plagiosum | reverse complement strand
TCAGTGAGTACAGGGGTGATGGGTGAACGGGACAGTGCAGGTCAGTGAGTACAGGGGTAATGGGTGAATGAGACTGTGCAGGACAATGAGTATAGGGGTGATGGGTGAACGGGACAGTGCAGGTCAGTGAGTACAGGGGTAATGGGTGAATGAGACTGTGCAGGACAATGAGTATAGGGGTGATGGGTGAACGGGACAGTGCAGGTCAGTGAGTACAGGGGTAATGGGTGAATGAGACTGTGCAGGTCAGTGAGTACAGGGGTGATGGGTGAACGGGACAGTGTAGGTCAGTGAGTACAGGGGTGATGGGTGAACGGGACAGTGTAGGTCAGTGAGTACAGGGGTGATGGGTGAACGGGACAATGTAGATTAGTGAGTACAGGGGTGATGGGTGAACGGGACAGTGTAGATTAGTGAGTACAGGAGTGATGGATGAACAGGCCAATGTAGGTTAGTGAGTACACTGGTGAATTGTGAAGGGCACAGTACCGGTCAGTGGGTATAGGGGTGATGGGTGATTGGGATAGTGTAGGGCAGCGAATATAGAGGTTCGAGTGAATGAGACAGTGTAGGTCAGTGAGTACAGAGGTGATGGTCACATGGGACAGTGTAGGTCAGTGAGTAAAGGGGTGATGGGCGAACGGGACAGTGTCGGGTCACTGAGTACAAGGATGTGGGATAACGGGACAGTGTAAGTCAGTGAATACAGGGGGTGATGGGTGAGCGGGGCAGTGCAGGTCAGTGAGTACAGTGATGATGGGTGAATGGAACAGTGTAGGCCAGTGAGTGCAGGGGTGATGGGTGAAGGGGACAGTGAAGCTCAGCAAGTGGGCAGCACGGTGGCACAGTGGTTAGCACTGCTGCCTCGCAGCGCCAGAGACCCGGGTTCAATTCCCCCCTCAGGCGACTGACTGTGTGGAGTTTGCACGTTCTCCCCGTGTCTGCGTGGGTTTCCTCCGGGTGCTCCGGTTTCCTCCCACAGTCCAAAGATGTGCAGGTCAGGTGAATTGGCCATGCTAAATTGCCCATAGTGTTAGGTAAGGGGTAAATGTAGGGGTATGGGTGGGTTACGCTTCGGCGGGACAGTGTGGACTTGTTGGGCCGAAGGGCCTGTTTCCACACGGTAAAGTAATCTAATCTAATCTAATCTAAAAAAGTGCATGAGTGATGGGTGAAGGGGACAGTGTAGGGTGAGTGAGAACAGGGGTGATGGGTGAACGGGACAGTCTACATGAGTGACTAAAGGGGTGATGGGTGAAGGGGACAGTGTAGGTGAGTGAGAACAGGGGTGATGGGTGAACGGGACAGTCTACGTGCGTGAGTACAGCGGTGATGTGTGAGTGGGACATAGACCTATGCCCATTTATACTCACACCTACACACATGCACCCACGCCGTCACAGACACTCACAACACCGCGCATGCACACACACACACACACGCAGGCATGCACATATAAGTTTGTGGGGTGAATTTGTGATTGCAGAGTTACATTTTACAACCCTCAAAATCTGCATGAATCCATAAAAGATTCTGTAAATTCATTTTTTTAGATTAGAATCAGTCTAAACATTATGGCATAGACAGTATCACACAGGGGAACTCACATCTTCAATTCATTATCTGGGCTGCCATACACCAATTGCTAAAGTTCACTTGAGAATGTAACTTTTAAAAAAAGGTTTTGTGATTTACATGCGAAAAAACTGAAACCAATGTGGTCATTCTAATAGATGAGAGACATAATGAAGGTCTTTTTCAATATTTAATTTAAGTTACATCACACTACAAACTTTTGCTATAAATTCTGTGTCTTACAATCTTATACTCCACGACCACGAGATGAAGGAGCAGCGCTCCAAAAGCTAGTGCTTCCAATTGAACCTGTTGGACTATAACCCTGATGTTGTGCGATTTTTAACTTTGCCAGTCCAACACCGGCATCTTCAAATCATAAATGTATTTGTACACCTTACAGTGTTACTATAAATAACAGACATTAAACGTCTTCCATTAAATCTTTGCCATGTACTTTTCAATTCATTGAAGCCGAATTGCCTTTCACGGCTTGCATGACTTGGAGGAAGGCCAATTTTGATGGTAATAGGCAAGAACTTTCCAACATTGATTGGAGGGAGCTGATGTTTGCAGGTGAGGGGATGGCTGGAAAATGGGAAGTATGTTCCTGGTGGGGTGAAAGGCAAGTCTGGTAGACGTATGGAATGCTGGATGACCAGACAAATTGAGGTTTTGTCAAAAGAAAAGGAAATATATGCCAGGTACAACAGCAGCGATGGGGTGAATCCTTAGAAGAGTATAAGGGCAGTCAGATCATTCTTAAGAGGGAAATCAAGAGGACAAATAGGAGACATGAGATAGCTTTGGCAAATAGAGTTAAGGAGAATCTAAAGGGATTTCATAAATACAGTAAGGACAAATGGTCAACTAGGGAGAGAACAAACCCCCTCAAAGATCAGCAAGGCAGCCGATGTGTGGAACCGCAGGAGATGGGGAGTTACTAAACGAGTATTTTGCATCAGTGTTTACCGTGGAGAAGGACATGGAAGATATAGAATTCCGGGCAATAGATGGTGACATCTTGAAAAATGTCCATATCCCAGAGGAGGAGGTGGTGGATATCTTAAATTGCATGAAGGTGGATAAATCTCCAGGACCTGATCAGGTGTACCCTAGAACTCTGTGGGAATTTCGGCCGTTCGGGCCCAGGAGCATGATATACAGGTACAGGAGGAGGCCAATCAGCCCCTCGAGCCTATAACACCGGGCCCAGAGTCAGCCATGCAGTACCAATATCCTGTTACACCACAACAGCATCATTCTATCCAGCCTCGTCTTGACCCTTGTCCTGTGACACAGGAAATGGACGAGGCCAATGTGACTGGAGAACGGCATCCTGGAATAAGAGGGGGCCATTCAATTCATTGACACTATCGCATAGTAATTGGACAAGGGCACATAACAACTTGAGATTTTTTGACAGGAAAGAAGGAGTTCATTCAGCCACATGTCTGCTGTATGGGAGGAGCAGAAGACTATCCAGTCCCTCAATCCCAATCCAAGGATGCAGGAGACCATTCACAAGCCTGTTATGGAGAAATATGAGGGGACACTTCAGCCTTTCAAACTGTCACACAGCAATTGAAAAATTCCAATAAGCCCTCAAGCCTCATACACATCAACAGGAGGACAGGCAGACCTTGCACCTCTTATTCAGGAATAAGAAAAAGACATTCAGGCCACCAAGACTACCAAGTAGGAACACCAGGAGGTCATTCAACCGATCGAGCTTGCAAGCCAAGAAGGGAATGAGTCCATTCAGCCACTCCTGCCTCAGCCACAGCAATCAGAGTAGACCTTTAAAACCTTGAGCTGTTTAACAAAGGGATTGAAAGGGAATGTAATGGTCATAGAAAGGGAAGAACTTAATCTTCAATAGAGAATAAAAGACCTGTGTGCAAAATATTAGGATTTAACACAAGATATTGAAATCAATTATCAAGTAATTAATGACAGGAGATTTGCAAAGTCAAACCATATCCATCAGAGTCAGCATTGTTTTGTGATGGATAAATCTCCTCCCATGCTCTCTAAAACTTCCACATCTCGCTTCTTTACTCAGCGAGTCGTGAGTTCATGGAATGCCCTGCCAGTAGCAGTGGTGGACTCTCCCTCATTATGGGCATTTAAGCGGGCATTGGATAGGCATATGGAGGATAGTGGGCTAGTGTAGGTTAGGTGGGCTTGGATCGGCGCAACATCAAAGGCCGAAGGGCCTGTACTGCGCTGTATTCTTCTATGTTCTATGTTCTATGTTCTATCCTTCCTATAATGAGGCGACCAGATCTGAACACAATATTCCAAGTGTGGTCAAACCAGGGATTTACAGAGCTGCAGCATAACCTTGCAGCTTTTAAACCCAATCCCCCTGCTAATAAATCCAACACACCATATGCCTTCTTGACAATGATATCAATTTGGGTGACAATTTTGAGGGATTTATGGACGTGGACCCCAAGATCCCTCTGTTCCTCACACTGCCAAGATTCCTGCCTTTAACCCTATCAATCTGCATTCACATTTGATCTTCCAAAATGAATCATTTCACACCTTTCCAGGTTGAACTCCAAATGCCAATTCTCAGTCCAGTTCTGCACTTGTCAATGGCCCGTTGCAACTCACAACAGTCCTCCACACTATCCGCAACTACACCAACCTTCATGTCATCAACAAACTTACTAACCCACCCTTCCAATTCCTCATCCACATCATTAATAAAAATCACAAAGAGCAGAGGTCCCAGAATAGATTACTGTGGAACACCATTGGTCACCAGCTCCAGGCTGAATACTTTCCATCTATCACCACCCTTTGTCTTCTATGGGCCAGCCACTTTGGTATCCAGGCTGCCAAATTTCCCTGTATCCCATGCCCCTGACTTTCTGGATAAGCCTTTTCAAATGCCTTGCTAAAATCCATATAAACTATATCCAATGTTCTACCTTCATCAATGCATTTTGTCACGTCCTCAAAGAATTCAATAAGGCTTGTAAGGCATGACCTGCCCCTCACAAAGCCATATTGACTATCACTAATCAAACTATGTTTTTCCAAATAATCATGAATCCCTGTCTCTCAGAATCGTCTCCAATAGTTTGCCCAGCAAAGATTTAAGACCAACTGGTCTGTAAATCCCATGGTTGTCCATATTCCCTACTTTGAGCATGTGCCATCCTCTAACCATCTGGTACTACCCCAGTGGACAACACGGACACAAAGGTGCAGCAATCTCTTTCCTCGCTTCCTGTATTAACTTTGGGTATATGCCAGCTGACCCTGGCGACTTACCTATCCTCATGTGTTTCGAAAGTTCAAGCACAATCTCCCTCTTAACATCAAACTGTTTGAGCATATCAGCCTGTCTCACATTGTCCTCACAAACGAACAGGTCTCTCTCAGTAGTGAATACTGAAGCAAAGTATTCATAATTCTCCTACCTCCTGCAACTCCTGACACGAGTTCCCTCTACTATCCCTAATTGGCCCTCCCTTCACTCTGGCCATCTTCTTGTTCCTCACCTAAGTGTAGAATGCCTTCGGATTTTCCTTCATCCGTCTCGCCAAGGCTTTTTCATGACTCCTTGTAGCTCTCCTAAATCCATTCTTCAGTTCCTTCCCAGCTACCTTGTAATCCTCCAGAGCCCTGTCTGATCCTTGCTTCCTCAACCTTAACTAAGCTTCCTTCTTCCTCTTGACTAGATGTTTGACATCCCTTGTCACCCAAGGTTCCTTCACTCTACCATCCTTTCCTTGCCTCAGTGGGACAAACCTGTCCAGCTCCCGCAGCAAGTGCTCTCTTAACAACCTCCACGTTGCTGTTGGTAATTTCCCTGAGAATATCTGTTCCCAATTTATGCTCCACAATTTCTGCCTAATAGCATTGCAATTTCCCTTCCCCCAATTAAATACTTGCCCATACAGTGTGCTCATATCCCTCCCCATGACTATAGTAAAGGTCAGGGTATTCTGTCAGGGAATGTATGGGTCATTTTCTGGTTGACAACTTTTGGGGCACGATAGATTTCAGTTCCCAGCCCTAAACTATTTGCAATCTGCCTTATTACTTGGATAAGGGGATAGAAAATATTCGATTCAAACTTTCACATAACACTGAATTAGTTGGAAAAGTAGGTTGAAATTTACCAACAGGTTAGGCAAATGGAACAAGATTTGGCAGACGAAATTTAATGTGGATAAGTATGAGGTTATTCATTTTGGTCAGAGAATTAGACAGACAATTCCTTATCTAAACGGAGAGAAATGTCAGCGTGCTTAGGAACAGAGGGACCTGGGTTTCCTCGTACACATCACCGAAAACTCACTTGCAGGTACAGCAGGTAATGAGAAGTGCAATTTCAGCATTTATTTCTCGAAGGATAGATTATAGACACATGGAAATGTTACTGCAACTATGCAAGTCATCAGTGAGCCCACAACTAGAGTATAGTTTGGATGGCCTGATGAGATGGGGGATGTTTTTGCAGTGGAGGCAGATCAGAAGAGGTTCACTGGATTGATTCCAGGGATGACGACTAGGTCTTATGGTGAGAGATTTGGTAGTTCAACCTTTTAATCTTGAGAGTTTAAAAGAATGAAAGGAGATCTCATTGAAGTATGTAAGATGCTAAAGGCGATTGTCACTGGAGACGTGGAGTGGATATTAGCTCCTGTGGACCTATGTAGAACAAGAGATCATAGTTTTTGGAAAACGTGAAGCAAATATGAAACAGGGGTGAGGAGTACTTAGTTTTTTCAAAGTGTTGTGAATCTTTGTAATGAATCACTGTAATTCATTAACCCAGTATACATTGAATGCAGGGAACATTTAGTAAGTGGAGTATTATGGAGTGATATTAGGAAAGTGAAAATGTGGCTGAAAGGACATCAGTCATGATTATACTGAATGGCAGAGCAGGGACATGGGGCTGAATTGCTGACCTATGCTCCTTGTTCTTATTCGGTCCTTCAAATGCATTACAGTGGAATGAGGGCAGGCTGGTTATCAAACAGGAAGGATGCATTCGAGATAAATCAGTCTTGATGAGTTTGACAGAATGTAACCAAAGCAGTCCCACAGTAACCAGATCTGGGTTCTCAACTATTGATAATCTACATCCTTGATTAGGAGGAGTGGACCAAATATATTGTAACTAAGTTTGGCGATGACTGTAAGATAAGCAGGAAGTTAAATTATCAAGAGAAGGTGAAGAGTCGGCAAATGGGTATATACAGGTAAAGTCGTTGGATAATAGTTTGGCAGGTGGAATATAATGTGTTATATAAGCTGCCATCGTACTTTTCTGGAAGAATGTAAGGTAGTATTTTACATAAATGGAGAGACATTAACAGGACTTAGTGGTACAGTGTGTATTGAAGGATGACTCAGTGGTAAAGTGTGTACTGGAGAATTCACTCCGACCCACTCAGACATCGGAAGCATTGTTCCATCTCCCTGACGGTTCCAGTAGCTCCATTGCTGACAGTGCACACGGGATATTTTCATGTGGTTGTTTAGTGGTAGTGAGTGGTGAAGGGGAGGATATATTGAATGATGTATCAAGGGACTGGCCTTTATCCGAGAGGCCATCCTTCCTTTTTACGTGGAGACCTGAAGATGATGGGAATGGCTGACTGCTTCTGAATGAAGAGGCTGTGACTGTTGCCAGGACAATGGGTATTCACCAACGTGGTCACAATCCAACATTAATGGAGTGAGAGTTCCTTCAATTCCTCTACCTCTCCGCATGGGGACCCCGCAGAGTCATATACCCCATCAGGGATCCTGCAAGACTGGGAAAACGAGGATACAACCGGCATCTCCCTGCTGAGGGAGAAAACATTGCATTAACCTCATTTACCATATGTCACCATCACCGAATGGTGACATTGATGTTGACGTACTGGGACCGAATCAATATGTCACCCGCTCCAATCTGTAAAGTTCTGGAACAGAGAAGCTCAATGAAACAATGACCCTAACAGTCACTGGCAGCACGGCCCTCCTCCCGGTGTGAAGCTGCAGGTCGTGTTGAAGGAGGTGACACTACTCTGTGACCAGCTCCTTGTTCAGTGACCCCTTGTTAACTAACAGGAAACAAAACGCAGGGATCAGTGGTTATTTTCACATTGAAAAGCTGCAATTTTGTAAAGTGCTTCAGGGATCAGTGTAATGTCATCAACGATTTATAATCTCTTTTCATAATTTGGATGAAGGGACTGATTTGATTGGGTTTTTCTTTTTTTTAGTTTTGTGATTTGTAAAAACTTTTTCTTTCCTTTTTCATTTATCTAAGCTAAGATGGCAGGAGATCTCAGATCTATGTTATGCTCTTCTTGCTCAATGTGGGAGTTCAGGGATGCGGCTGATGTCCCAGACACCTTCATATGCAAGATGTGTGTCCAGCTGCAGCTCTTGTTAGATCGTATGATGGCTCTGTAGTTGCAGATGGACTCACTTTGGAGCAACCGCGATGCTGAGGGGGTCGTGGATAGCACGTTTAGTGAATTGGTCACAATGCAGATTAGGATTGATTGCTGAGGCAGAGAGGGAATGGGTGACCAAAAGGCAGAGAAAGAGCAGGAAGGCAGTGCCCTGCGGTCATTTCCTTGCAATGCAGGTATACCATTTTGGATACTGTTAGGGGAGATGGGTCACCAGGGGAAGGCGGCAGTAGCCAGGTTCATGACACCATGGCTGGCTCTGACGTACAGAAGAGCAGGAAAAAGACTGGAAGGGTTATATTCATAGGGTATTCAATTGTAAGGGAGTAGATAGGTGGTTCTGTGGTCAAAACTGAGACTCCTGAATGGTATGTTGCCTCCCAGGTGCATGGGTCAGGGATGTCTAAGAAAGTTCTGAAGGGGAGGGTGAACAGCCAGCTGTCATGATGCATATAGGGGTTTACACCAGAGTTTATAGGCGCCAGTGATATTGGAAACAAATGGGATGACGTCCCACAAGCAGAATTTAGGGAGTTAGGAGCCAAGTTATAAAGTAGGACCTCAGAGGTAGTAATCTCACCATGCGCTAGTCAGAGTAGAAATGAAAGAATAGGCAGGATGAATGGGTGGCTTTAGAGATGGAGCAGGAGGGAGGGGTTCAAATTTTTGGGACATTGGGACCTGTTCTGGGGGAGGTGGGACTATTACAAACTGGATAGTCTACACCTGGATAGGACTGCAACCAATGTCCTCGGGGTGCATTTGCTAACGCTGTTGGGGAGGGTTTAGACTAATGTGGTGGGGGATGGAAACTAAATGAGGAGGTTAGTGGACAGTAAGGAGGTAGTGACTAAAGACTGTAAGGAACTAGATAATGAAGTCAGCGTGACTAACGAGAACAGTACGCAGGGAGCAGATAATGATCGCAAAGGGACTGGTGATCTGAGGTCATTTGTTTTTATACAAGCCGTGTAGTAGGTAAAGCAGATGAACTTAGGGTTTGGATTAGTACCTGGGAGTATGATGTTCCTGCTATTACTGAGACTTGGTTGAGGGAAGGGCATGATTGGCAACTAAATACTCAAGGATACCAATGCTTCAGGTGGGATGGAGAGGGAGGTAAAAGGGGTGGAGGAGTTGCATTACTGGTCAGAGAGGATATCACAGCTATGCTGAAGGAGGGGACTGTGGATGACTCGAGCAGTGAGGCAATATGGGCAGAGCTCAGAGATAGGAAGGGTGCAGTAACAATGTTGGGGCTGTACTACATGCCTCCCAACAGCCAGCATGAGATAGACATAAAAAGATGCTAACAGTTATGGAAAGATGTAGGAGAAACAGGGAGGTGGTGATGTGAGATTTTAATTTTCCCAACATTGACTGCAATTCACTTAGTGTTAGAGGTTTAGATGGAGCAGAATTTGTTAGGAGCATCCAGGAGCGTTTTATAGAGCTGTATGTAAATACTCCACCTCGGGCAAGGGCCATACTGAACCTGGTTTTGGGGAATGAGCCAGGTGATTGAGGCTTCAGTTGGTGATAACTTTGGGAGTAGTGATCACAATTCTGTAATTTTGAGAATACTCCATGGACAAAGATAAGAGTGGTCCTAAAGGAAGAGTGCAAAGTTGGGAGAAGGGCAAATAAATCAAAATTCAGCAGAAGCTGGCGAATGTATATTGGGAGCAGATGTTTGAGGGCAAATCCACAATTGATATGCGGGAAGCTATGAAAGAGCGGTTGATTAGAGTGCAGGAGAGAAATGTTCCTGTGAAAATGAGGGTTTAAAATGGTGATAGGTGAAATTGTGACAATAGCTAAAAGGAAAAAGGAAGCATACATTTAGTCGAGGTGACTGAAATCAGATGAAGCTTTTGAAGAATTTGGGAATGTAAGACCAATGTGAAATGAGGAATTAAGAGGGCGAAAAGGGGTCATGAGATATGTTTAGCAAACAGAGTTAAGGAAAATTTCAAAGCCTTTTATTCATACATAAGGACCAAGGGAGTAACTAGAGAAATGGTTGGCCCATTCAAGGAGGAAAGCTAGGTATGGAGTCAGAGAAAATGGGTGAGATTCTTAATGAGTACTTCACATTGGTATTTACCGAGGAGAGAGATGTGATGGATGCTGAGTTTTGGTATAGATGTTGGATTGCTCTCGGTTAAGTCGGCAAAAGGAGGAATGAAGTATTGGGTATTCTAAAAGGCATTAAGATGGACAAGACCCCAGGTTCGGATGGAATTTCTCCCAGGTTACTGAGAGAAGCAAGAGAGGAAATAGCTGGTGCCTTAACAGATATCTTTGCAGCAACCTTGTTCAAGGGTGAGGTCCCTGAGGACTGGAAAATTGCTAATGTTGTTCACTTGTTTCAGGAGGTTACCAGGGATAATCCAGGTAATTATAGACAAATGAGCCTGACATCAGAGGTAGGGAAGCTGCTGGAGAAGATACTGAGGGATTGGATCTATTCCCATTTGGAAGAAAATTGGCTTATCAGTGATAGGCAATATAGTTTTGTACAAGGAAGGTCATGTTTTACCAACTTAATAGAATTCTTGGAGGAAGTGACAAAGTTGATTGATGAAAGAAGGGTTGTAGAAGTTTTATACGTGGACTTCAGTAAGGAATTTGATAAGGTTCCCCATGGTAGGCTGATGAAAAAAGTGAAGGGGTCAACGGTGTGCCCCATGCAAGATGGACAACAAACTGACAGGAGACAGAGAGAAGTGGAAGGGAGTTTCTCAAAATGGAGAACTGTGCCCAGTGGTGTTCCACAGGGATACATGCTGGGACCACCATTATTTGTGATATCCATAAATGATCTGGAGGAATATATATATTTGGTCTGCAGATGACACAAAGGTTAGTGGAGGAGCAGATAGTGAAGGAGACTGTCAGAGAATACAGCAAAATATAGATAGATTGGAGAGTTGGATGGAGAAATGGCAGATGGACTTCAATCTGGAAAAAAGTGAGGTGATGCATTTTGGAAGATCCAATTCAAGTGCAAACTATGCAGTAAATGGAAAAGTCCCAGGGAAAATTGGCATACGGAGAGATCTGGGTTTTCAGGTTCATTGTTCCCTGAAGGTGGCAACACAAGTCAACAGAGTGGTCAAGAAGGCGTACGGCATGTTTTCCTTCATCGGACTGGATATTGAGTACAAGAGTTGGCAGGTCATATTACAGTTGTATAAGATTTTGATTCGGCCACATTTGGAATACGCATACAGTTCTGTTCATCGCATTACCAAAAGGATATGGCTGCTTTGGAGTGGATGTAGAGGAGGTTCACCAAGATGTTGCCTGGTATGGAGGGTGCTAGCTATGGAGAGATGTTGAGTAGATAAGTATTATTTTCATTAAAAAGCCTAAGGTTCGGGGGGACCTGATTGAGGTCTACAAAATCATGAGAGGCACAGACAAGGTGGACAGCAAGAAGCTTTTTCCTAGAGTGGGGGACTCAATTACAAGACGTCACGAGTTCAAAGTGAGAGGGGAAAAGTTTAGGAGAGTTATGCATGGAATGTTCTTTATGCAGAGGACGGTGGGTGCCTGGAACGCGTTATCAGTGGAGGTGGTAGAGACAGGCACGAGTGTCATTTAAGTGTCATGTATCTGGACTGATACATGTATCTGGACTGATACATGAATGGGCAGGGAGCAACGGGATACAGACACTGAGAAAATAGGTGACAGGTTTAGCTGGAGGATCTGGATCAGCACAGACTTGGAGGGCTTGTTCCTGTGCTGTAGTTTTCTTTGTTCTTAGTTTTGTTCTTGGAGCTCAACTAGTTCATACACCAGGATAGTCATCCAGAGTAGGGTCACCAGACCCTCAAGTCTCCTCGAATGAATGCAGCAGCTGACAACATAAACCTTCCACAGAACTTCCACTGATTTTCCAGTGACAGAAGCAAGACAAATTTCTGTATGCATGACGTACCCACTCAGTATTGAAAATGCTTTCTCTCAGTGGCACGATGGCACAGTGGTTGTGGCCGCAAGGTGACACAGTGGTTGTGGGCAGCACGGTGGTACATTGATTAGCACTGCTGCCTCACAACGCTAGAGACCCGGGTTCAATTCCTGCCTCAGGCAACTGTATGTGTGGAGTTTGCACATTCTCCCCGTGTCTCCTTCGGTTGCTCTGGTTTCCTCCCACAGTCCAAAGATGTGCAGGTTAGGTGAATTGGTCATGTTAAATTGCCCGTAGTGTTAGGTGAAGGGGTAAATGTAGGGGAATGGGTCTGGGTGGGCTGCTCTTCGGAAGGTCGGTGTGGACTTGTTGGGCCGAAGGACCTGTTTCTACACTGTAAGTAATCTAATTCTCCGTTTCTTTTCCTGGTTGATAAGCCATTACATCTCTACCCAGTCCCAGTAACCTGAAATGTCTGCTTTCCACAGAAGTAGTTGAAATGCAACTACACAATTTTTTGTTTAGAGAAAAGCAACACCATTACTGTTGTTGGAGATGATCGGTGATGCTAGAGAGATGATGATCTAGGAGTATTATATCTAGGCTATTTACCGAGGAACCCAGGTAATCAACCAGACCCGAATTTGAATGTCACTATTGCAGGTTGTGGAATTTGAATTCAATAAAATTTCTGGAATGAAGATTCTAATGAAACTATGAAGCTATTGTTGATTCTCAGGGAAACTATTTGGTTGACTGATATCTTTCAGGAAAGGAAATCTGTCATATTTATCTGGTCTGGCCTACCTGTGACTCCAGACTCACAGAAATATTATTGACTCTCAATTGCCCTTTGAAATGGCTAAGTCAGCTTCACATCTATATCAATCACTGCAAATCCTGAAAGAAATGAACCAAACAGACCTGTGCAGCGGCAATTTACAGTTCGTGGACTGCAGTGGTTCTAGAAGGCAGCTCACCAACCTTTCAAGGGCAACTAAAGAGTCAGCAACTCCCACACCCCATTAATGAATAAAAGACAATTACCTCACTCAGGGAAGAGATACAGAGAGGACAGAACTCACTTTAAACAGGGATTTGGATATATTACAACATGGGAATGATATTCAAGAATATAGAAAAAAAGGCGAAAAATAAAACCACATTTTATTTCTTTTCCATCAACAAACTCTTTGTTTGCTCCTTCTTTTTTCTATCTCTCTCTTTCTCCACCTATTCAACTCATTCCTTCTCTCCTTTAAAACAAACATCAATGTCACCCGCATAAATCACATTATTTCCCAGCTGCTTTCAGTTCTGATATACGGTCAGTGGACTGAAAAATGCTAATTCTGTTTTTCTCTCGGCAGAGGCTTCCAAATCTCCTCAGTTTCCCCAGCACTTGGTGTTTCGTTTCACTTTAGATCTGCAGCACCTTCCTTTGTTTGATTTAACCTTAATTTTGTTATTTGATGGGACATCGGCATCACTGACAAGGGGAGCATTTGTCGACCATCACTAATTGCCCTTGACTGTGAGACCATTCCACAAGGCAGTACAGAGCAAACTGTATTTTTGTAGGTCTCAGGTCACACTGAATCCAGACCAGGCAGTAATGTCAGATTTCCTTGCCAAAGGACATCAGTGAAACAAATTTTAAACAAAATGCTGCTGATTTTATGGTTGTTAGCAGTGAAATTCAATTTTTATTCTAATTGTGATCAGTTGAATATAGGTTTTGCCATCAACTCTGGTAGAATTCGAAACAGAGCTGAAAATGTGTTGCTGGAAAAGCGCAGCAGGTCAGGCAGCATCCATGGAACAGGAGAATCGACGTTTCGGGCATAAGCCCTTCTTCAGGAATGCCCGAAATGTCGATTCTCCTGTTCCCTGGATGCTGCCTGACCTGCTGCGCTTTTCCAGCAACACATTTTCAGCTCTGATCTCCAGCATCTGCAGACCTCACTTTCTCCTCATAGAATTCGAAACAGCATGTTTCATGTAATCACCTGTGTCTCTGAATTATCTGTCCAGTGACAACACTACTTGGACACAGTGTCCCTATCGTGAAGTCAATTGAGAGACAAGAAAAAGTTTGTGATTGAAATATTTATAATTGGGAAAGTGACCAGAAGAGAACTGGAACTGGAAAACCTAAATTTTATCAAAGTGTAGACAATGATTTATTCAGCAGCAGCAGAGATGGAGAATCGTAGTGGACAGGTTTGATAATGGAGAGAATACAAAGACATAAAGTCCAAAGATGTGTAGGTCAGGTGAATTGGCCATGCTAAATTGCCCATAGTGTTGGGAGCATTAGTCAGAGGGAAATGGGTCTGGGTGGGATACTCTTTGGAGGGTTGGTGGACTGGTTGGGCTGAAGGGCCTGTTTCGACACTGTAGGGAATCTAATCTAATAAATCAACTCAGGGCAAAAAAGACATTCGATATTGTGAACAGTCTTGTTCTCAGCTTTTGTGAAGTAGGGACCGGAAATTCATGAATAACAAATGGACATTTCATTGAAGCTGAAGATAATAGTTGTCATCTTTGCCAAATATTAATAACGGAAATAGCAAAGATGTTCACCATAGTTTATGGAATTAATAAATGGACAGAGTTAAAAATCACACAGCATCTGGTTATAGTGCAACTGGTTTATTTGGAAGCACAAGTTTTTGAAGCACTGCTCCTTCATCGAGTGTTTGTGCCACCTGATGAAGGGGCAGCCCTCCAAACGCTAGCACTTTCAAATAATCCTGTTAGACAATAACATGTTGCTGACTGATTTTTAACTTTGTCCACCCCAGTCCATCACCGACACCTCCAAATTGTAAATGGACAGAGAAAGAGAGACTTACCGGGAACACCAACAATAGCAAGGATGGGATAGTAACCCGCCTGAATAATCATAAGTACAGCTTGTATCCGCATTGTTAATGATGCCCACGGAAAGGTAAGATAGACAAGGCCAGCGGATAATCTCCTGTCAATTGTTGTAACATTCCAATCCATTGTTCTCAGATTCTGATCCATTGTTAAAACATTCCAGTCTATTGTTCTCAGATTCTGATCTCTCTTCTCCCTGTCTCTGCAGCTGCTGATTCCTCTTAGTGTTAGAGATGATGCATCCGATGCTACATTGAGAGAAACCCCTTAGTAAAAGGAAAGGGAAAGCCTTCAGTGACATAATTAGAATCAATGGAGACTGACATCAATTACGGTCACTGAACAAACAGTTCCAGTTAACCCCTTTCAGAACAGCACTTTCAGTTCACAATGATAACTGGACTGGTTTGGATGTTGATATAGCTAATGTGTAAAGGGGGTGGGAACCAAATGAGGAGGTTAGTGGACAGTAAGAGGTAGTAACTAAAGACTGTAAGGAACTAGATCATGAAGTCATTGTGACTAAGGGGAGTTGTAGGCAGGGAGCAGATGATGAACACAAGGGGACTGGTGGTCTGGGGTACATTTGTTTTAATCCGAGGAGCGTAGTAGGTAAGGCAGATGAACTTAGGGTTTGGATTAGTACCTGGGAGTATGATGTTCCTGCTATTACTGAGACCTGATTGAGGGAAGGGTATGATTGGCAACTAAATATCCCAGGATAACAATGCTTTAGGTGGGATAGAGAGGGAGGTAAAAGTGGTGGAGGAGTTGCATTACTGATCAGAGAAGACATCACAGCTGTGTTGGGAGGGCACTATGGAGGACTCGAGCAGTGAGGCAATACGGACAGAGCTCAGAGATAGGAAGTGTGCCATAACAATGTTGAGGCTGTACTACAGGCCTCCCAACAGCGAGCATGAGACAGAGGCAGAGTATTTGCACATATTATGAAAGATGTAGCAACAGGATTGTGGTGATGTGAGATTTTAACTTTCTCAACATTGGCTGGGATTCACCCAGTGTTAGAGGTCTCAAGAGAGTAGAATTTATTCACAGCATCCAGGACGGTTTTATAGAGCAGTATGTAAATCGTCCAACTCGGGAAGGGGCCATACTGAACCTGGAATTGGGGAATGAGCCCAGCCAGGTGGTTGGGGTTTCAGGTGGGGATTACTTTGGGAATAGTGATCACAATTCTGTAAGTTTGAGAATATTATGGACAAAAACAAGAGTGGTCCTAAAGAAAAAGTGATAAATTGGGGGAAAGCCAACTATAGCAAAATTCGGCAGGAAGTGGGGAATTTGGATTGGGAGCAGCTGTTGAAGGGAAATCTACACTTGATATGTGTGAGGCTTTTAAATAGAAGTTCATTAGAGTGCAGGCAAGCATGTCTCTGTGAAAATGAAGGATAGAAATGGCAAGATTAGGGAACCATAAATGACAGATGAAATTGTAAAACTAGCTAAGAGGAAAAAGGAAGCATACATAAAGTCTAGGTGACTAAGAACAGACGAAGCTTTCAAAGAATAACAGGAAAGGACAACAAATCTGAAACAAGCAATTCAGAGGGCTAAAATGGGTCATGAAATATCTTTAGCAAACAGGGATAAACAAAATCCCAGAGCCTTTTATTCATATATAAGGTGAAAGAGAGTAACTAGAGAAGGGGTTGGCCTACTCAAGGACAAAGGAGTAAAGTTAGGCATGGAGTCAGAGGAAATGGGTGAGATTTTTCATGAATACCCTGCATCAGTATTCACTGAGGAGAGAGACATAGAGTTATAGAGCCATAGAGGTGTACAGCATGGAAACAGACCCTTCGGTCCAACCCGTCCATGCCGACCAGATATCCCAACCCAATCTAGTCCCACCTGCCAACACTCGGCCCATATCCCTCAAAACTCTTCTTATTCATACACCCATTCAAATGCCTCTTAAGTGTTGCAACTGTACCAGCCTCCACCACTTCCTCTGACAGCTCATTCCATAACCGTACCACCCTCTGCTTGAACACGTTGCCCCTTAGGTCTCTTTTATAATCTTTCCCCTCTCATCCTAAACCTATGCCTTCTAGTTCTGGACTCCCCAACCCCAGGGAACAGACTTTGTTTATTTACCCTCTCCATGCCCCTCATAATTTTATAAACCTCTATAAGGTCACCCCTCAGCCTCTGACGCTCCAGGGAAAACAGCCCCAGCCTGTTCACCCTCTCCCTACAGCTCAAATCCTCCAACCCTAGCAACATCCTTGTAAACCTTTTCTGAACCCTTTCAAGTTTCACAACATCTTTCCAATAGGAAGGATACCAGAATTGCACACAATATTCTAACAGTCGCCTAACCAACATCCTGTACAGCTGCAACATGACCTCCCAACTCCTGTACTCAATACTCTGACCAATAAA
>NC_057748.1:23992425-24003033 GCF_004010195.1 Chiloscyllium plagiosum | reverse complement strand
CCAGGTAATTATAGACCAGTGAGCCTGATATCAGTGGTAGAGAAGCTGCTGGAGAAGATACTGAGGGTTGGATCTATTCCCATTTGGAAGAAAATGGGCTTATCAGTGATTGGCAACAAAGTTTGTGCAGGGAAGGTCAAGACTTACCAAATTAATAGCATTCTTTCAGGAATATGGATAAGTTGGACCAAAAGGTCTACTTCCATGCTGTATGTCTCTATGTCTGTAATGGCTATGTCTGTAAGCAACAAAAATGATTGATATGGGCAGAGCTGTAGATGTCAAATGCATTGACTTTAGTAAGGCATTTGTTTATGTTTTCCATGGTAGGCTGAGGGAGAAAGTGAAGTCGCATGGGGTCCAGGGTGTACAAACTAAATGAATAGAGAATTGGCTGGGCAACAAGAGATAGAGCGTAGTAGTGGAAGGGAGTTTCTCAAAATGGAGAACTGTGACCAGTGGTATTCCACAGGGATCCGTGTTGGGACCACTGTTGTTTGTGATGTACATAAATGATCAAGACGAAGGTATAGGTGGTCTGATTAGCAAGTCATCTGACACTAATATTGGTGGAGCAGCTGATCATGAAGGGAACTGTCAGAGAATGCAGCGGAATATAGATAGATTGGAGAGTTGGGCAAAAAAATAGCAGATGGAGTTCAATCTGGGCAAATGTGAGGTGATGCATTTTGGAAGATCTAATTCAATAGCGAAATGTATGGTAAATGGAGAGCCGTGGGGAAAATTGATGCACAGAGAGATCTGGGTGTTCAGGTCCATTGTACACTGAAGTTGGCAATGCAGGCCGATAGAGTGATAAAGAAGGCATACGGCATGCTTTCCATCATCGGATGGGGTATTAAATACAAGAATTGCCAGGTCATGTTACAGTTGTATAGGACTTTGGTTTGGCCACATTTGAATATTGCACACTGTTCTGGTCGCCACATTACCAAAAGGACGTGGATGCTTTGGGGAGGGTGCAGAGGATGTTGCCTGGTATGGAGGGTGCTAGCTATAAAGACAGGTTGATTAGATTAGGATTATTTTCATTAAAAAGACGGAGGTTGAGGGCATACCTGATTGAGGTCTACAAAATCATGAGGTATAGATAGGGTGGATAACAAGAAGCGTTTTACCAGAGTGGGGGATTCAATTATAGGGGTCATGAGTTCAACATGAGAGGGGAAATGTTTAAGGGAGATATGCGTGTAATGGTCTTTACGCAGAGGGTGGTGGATGCCTGGAATGCGTTACTATTGGAGATAGTGGAGGCGGGCATGAAAGCATCATCTATGATGTATCTAGACAGACACATGATTGGACAGTGAGCAGAGGGATAGACACCCTTAGAATATACGTGACAGGTTTAGGTAGAGGATGGATCAGCGCAGGTTTGGAGAGCCGAATGTACTGTTCCATGCTGTTATTTTATTTGCTCTCTTTATTCTTTTGACTTTGCTGGCTATCAGTCTTACATTCCATTGGCAAATGATGGACAAAGTTGTTTTGAGGGAGAATGATGGATATTTTCTTTTTGCACATGCCCCCTCCACACAAAGAAAAGAACACAGTCATAAGATTGTTATTGTGTTTATTTTTCCTCCACTGGAACAACCACCAACCAAAAGAATGCCATTGGGCATATTTGCCCTGACCGTACAGAAGAAGTTTGGATATGTCTGGACATTCCTTTAACTGCTTTAGTAAGGCAACTTTGTAACTTCAAGGCACAATGTGCTTTAGTTACTTATTGTTTTAAAAATTGACAAACTTCTCTTTGCAATTTATTTTCTTTAAAGCAGTAATATTTGGACTTCAGTCCAAAGCCAAGCTTAACATGTACAATGAACGTATTTGTGAAAACCTATGAATTAATGAGGCAGAGACAGAATGAATTTGACATTGATTGGGAAACAGAAAGAAATGGGGAGAGTGGCTGTGGAGATTGGAGGGGAGTACAATCATATTCCCCAGTCACCAGTATTTTAACATCACTGTTTCTGACAAACGGATTTAAATATAATGTATAGCAAGGAAACAGACTATATTTGGGAGATGGAATGCTGAACAACAATGTGAACAGAAAAGGATAACATTCAATAGAGGGATGAACATGTTATATGTCCACTATTTAATATTGGGTATGCAGATCGGTAAGATTGTTCGTATCTGCACTGGTCATTCAAAAAAGTAGGCGCAGATAACAAAATGTGTAGGGGAAAAGGGAGACTACAGGACAATAACAACAGATATGTAACTCATTCTAAGCTGGTGCAGAGATGATAGGCTGGGTGATCACCATCTTTTCTGCAATTATTCTGTGCTATCGATGAAAAGTTTTCAGAGCCTGGGGAGACAATCTTGTTGAGTGGAAGACACAGAGTGTGCAATCATCAATAATCTATTCCTTTTGTTTCATGAAGTGCAACTGCCTCTAAAATGTCTTTGCTCATGTCACTGGTACAACAACTGGGTGTTGGGAACAGGAACAAACAATATTCTCCAAATCTAACCAAGTTCAACATATAGACCGAGCAAGAAAAGCAAAATGTTCAGAGTAATGGAAATGTGAAACATAAACAGAAAATGGTGGAGAAATGCAGATGAGGCAGCATCTGAGCAGACAAACACAGCAAACAAATCGAGTCTGATGTGATCCTGACCTGAAAAAAATTATATTGGAGACAAAAAAATATTTCTGTCTCTCTCTGTTCAGATGCTGCCAGACTTGTTGGGTTTCTCTCCAACAATTTCAATTTTCTTTTCTTTCTGAACTGTGACACATTTTCTGACATGAACTGGAACAACAAAGCCTCATTTCAGTTGACTTGCACATAGTTGGTTATGGACATTCGGTGTGAAATTACAAACTTTCAGAATTAAGGTGCTAATTTAAACTGAGAGCCAACAGACATCAAGCAAGGGAAGAAATTGAGAAAGTGAATTCTTCATGGTAACCTCAAACCAGTGAGAAGAATTGAACCTACGCTGTTGGCATCACACTACTCTGTAAACCAACAATACCACCAACTGAGCTGAGCTGATTCCCTCATACACGCATTCTCTCTCTTTCACACGCACAGACACACACACACATCAGTGGGAGTTGAGAGAAGACAAGAGGCGATGATCAATGCAGTGAATTTTATTCGGAGCATTCAGGAAGCAGTGGGTCAGAAGTGCAGGAACCGGGAATGTCAGCAAACGGACAGCGGGTGGGGACTGGGATACCACAGGGAAGGTGTAGCAGGATCAGGGTCATGTCCTGGAGAGGGACACGTTATCTTTTGGGTAAGGATATTTGATGCAGTATTTCTCCAAATGGGGGCAGATTTCAGAGCTCACCGGTTCGGTGTTCAGGCAGGTGTACTATGTGCAGGCACCTCTAATATCCTTGCAAGTTTTACTTTCAGCTGGATAACGGAAAGAGAATGTGCTCATTATTGGCACTGTAAAGGACTTGTGACTTTCCAATTGTGTTCAAAACAGCTTGAGGCAAGGGTTATGGTAATGGTAACAATGCACAGTGCTGCCAGTCTGGGTTTAACTGAGGAATATGGAGTAGAGAACTGTGTACAGTGTGATGCTGGAAAAGCATAGCAGGCCAGGCAGCATCTGAGGAGCAGGAAAATTGATGTTTTAGGCAAAAGCCCTTCATCACAAATGAGTCTGGGAGCCTCAGGGATGGAGAGATAAATAGGAAGGGTGTGGGGCTGGGGGGAAGGTAGCTGAGAGTGCAATAGGTAAATGGAGGTGGGGGTAAAGGTGATAGATCTGAGAGGAGGGCGGAGCTAATAGGTGGGAAGGAAGGTGGACAGATGTGACAGGTCATGAAGATGGTGCTGAGCTGGAAGGTTGGAACTGGGGTAAGGTAGGGGGAGGGGAAATGAGGAAACTGGTGAAGTCCACATTGATGCCATGTGATTGAAGGGTCCCAAGGTGGAAGATGAGGCGTTTTTCCTCCAGGCGTTAGGTGGTATGGTAGTAGCAGTGGAGAAGGCCCAGTATCTGCACGTCCTTGGTAAAATGGGAGGGGGAGTCGAAATGTTCGGCCACAGGGCAGTGGGGTTGATTGGTGCGGGTGTCCAAGAGATGTTCCCTGAAGTACTCTGTGAGAAAGCGTCCAGTCTCCCTAATGTAGAAGAGACCGCGTCAGGAGCAACGGATATAATAAAAGGCATGTGTAGAAGTGCTGGTGAAAGTTTGATGGATGTGGAAGGCTCCTTTGGGACCTTGGATGGAGGTGAGGAGGGAGGTGTGGGCGCAGGTTTTACAATTCCTGCAGTGGCAGGGGTAGGTGCACGGAGGGGAGGGTGGGTTGTTAGGGGCATGTTCTTGACCAGATAGTCATGGAGGGAATGGTCTTTGCAGAAACTCCGTATCCCTCAGTTAGACAACACACTGTGCACATTTCCCATCTCTATATCCCTCAGTTCGACCCACACTGGGAGCACTGTGCACACCTCTCATCTCCGTATCCCTCAGTTAGACAACACACTGTGCATAGTTCCCATCTTCATATCCCTCTGTTTGATCTACACTGCCCTCCCTCAGAGACAAATCCCCAATGGCAGTCTCAAAGGGTGGACTTGGCTGCTGCAACGGCCATTTGTCGACATTATATTCCATCTGCCAATTCCATGCCCACTCAGTGAAGCTGTCCATATCTGTTTACAGCCCTCTTTGATCATCCCCACAACTTTCTCTCCCACTCAGCATTGGACTTGTCAGTGAACCTGGAGACATTACATTTGTTCCCTTCGGCTAATCATTGATATTGATTATATTTGCAGGTGGTTTTAGCAGTGACCCTTCTGGCAGCTTCACTTGGTACTAGCTCACCAAGCTGGAAATGACACTGTTAACTGACCACTGGCCAGTCCTCTACCCTCCAGGGCACAGCAAACACCATTATCCACATGGCACAGTCTGACTTAACATTGTAATGGTGTCATGTACTCTCTGAAAACAACAAGAGAAAGTTCAGGGAGGGATGTAGAGAAGTGAGAGGAAAAGAGAATGGGAGAATTAAGGAGACACAAATGGAAGGATAGCGACAATATGTGTGTGTGTGTGTGTGTGTGTGTCTGGGCGTGTGCGTGTCGATGAGTGAGAGAGACAGAGAGAGAGAGAGGGGGGAGAGACCTCATGAAACTGACTAGCTCCCTAAATGATTAAACAAAATTCAGTGACTGACCTACTGTTATCGGATAGTGTGGAGATTGCATTTCAAACCCATGGCCAAGAAGTGTTTGATGGGAACAAGGTAGAGGTGGGATGTTATTCTCTACCTAACAGATGCTGTCCCTGTCTTGGGAGTGTTTGATGAGGATGGAGTGGAGATAGATTTATGCTGTATCAAACCCAGGAGTGTTCTGTGTACAGAAGGTATTACAGAAACAGTATTTCTCTTCGTATAGCCTCTAGTCACTGTCCTGTGAATTTTGATGGGAGACAGATGAAATGGCGATATTTGAGTCCTTGGAATGCAAAGCAAGCTCCATTAAACAATTCCTGGATGTCAGACTAACATAGGTTATTCACACACCTGGGTCAGGTTCCGATATTCTGTATGGAAACCACCCCAAAATCCTCGATTAGATTCCAGTCTGTAACTCAATCCCGGGTATCAGTTATTCTGTATGTAAACCACCTTGATTAGATTCCAGCCTGTAACCTGTTACTTTATATATAAATTACCCCAAGCCCCTCAATTCGCTTTCAAACTGAAAGTCACTCCCCATTGTATCGTGTAATAAATAAACTCACTGAGACCATTAATGTGATTCCGGTTTCTAACTCAGTATAAACTAACTGGTTGAATCTAAAATTGGGAGCAGGACCAGAGAAAGCTGCATTTTTGTTTAGCTGCCCCATTTTGTTTTGCAGCAGGAGGAGCGGGAGCGATGACCAGAGGGCTGGTGGGAAGGAACATCGCCTCCTTAAAAACTTGTGACGAGGCAGAGCACATGCTGAGCAGGAGCTGAGTAAGTGAAGTAATGTAGTTGTTCAGGTGCGTTACCCGAAACACTACTTAAGTAGTGTCTCCCACCCATCCTCATCCTCTAACCAAAAAAAAAGAGCTCCATGCGTTGGATTGGTAAGGTAACTAGTATTATTTTTATTCCTTATTTTTCAATAGTCTCTTTGGGAATTCAGAATAGTGGGAATGGTGGTTAGGACAGTTGTATGGTCCCCCTGCGGAATGTGGGAGGTGAGGGTCACCATGAGTGTCCCCGTTGACTTTCTCTGTGGGAAGTGCACCCAACTCCAGCTCCACAAAAACCACGTTAGGGAACTAGAGCTGAGGTGAATGAACTTCGGATCATTCAGGAGGTGGAGAGGAGTTACAGGGAGGTAGTTACACATCAGGTAAAAGAAATAGGCCGATGGGTTACAGTCAGCGGACGGAAAGGGAACTAGCAGGCAGTGCAGGCATTCCCTGTGGCCGTTCCCCTCAATAACAAGTATAGCATTTTGAATACTGTTGGGGGGGACAAATTACCAGGGGTAAGGCATGGGGTACAGGTCTGTAGCATGGAGTCTGTCCCTGTTACTCAGAAGGAAAAGGGGGAGAGGAGCAAAGCATTAGTCACTGGGGACTCCATAGTTAGAGGGACAGATAGGAGGTTCTGTGAGAACGATAGATACTCATGGTTGGTGTGGTGCCTCCCAGGGTTTTTGATGTCTCGGATCACGTTTTTGGGAATCCTGAGGGGTTGAGGGAGTAGCCCCAAGTCGTGGTCTACATAGGCACTAATGATATAGGTAGGAAAAGGGATGGGGATTTAAGGCAGAAATTCAGGGAGCTATGGTGGAAGCTTAGAGCTTGAACAAATAGAATTGATATCTCTGGTTTGTCTCCCATGCCACGTGCTAGCAAGGTGAAGAATAGGGAGAGAGAAGAGTTGAACACGTGGCTACACAGATGGTGAAGGAGGGAGGGTTTCGGATACTTGGATAATTAGGACTCTTTCTGGTATAGGTGGGACCTCTACAAACAGGATGGTCTACACCTGGACCAGAGGGCTACCAATATCCTGGGGGGATACCTGCAAATGCCTTTCGGAAATGTTTAAACTAATTCAGCCTGGGGATGGGAACCTAAATTGTCATTCCAGTGTCCAGGAAGTCAAGAGCAGTGAGGTTAGGAATAAGGTTTCATTTCACAAGTGTGCACCGGCAATGTCAATAGAATGGTCAAGAGGCATATGGCATGCTTTCTTTCATCAGATGGGGTATTGAGTACAAGAGTTGGCAGGTCATGTTATAATTGTATAAGACTTTGGTTTGGCCACATTTGGAATACTGTGTACAGTTCTGGTCACCACGTTACCAAAACGATGTGGATGCTTTGGAGATGGTGCAAAGGTTGTTCACAAGGATGGTGCCTGGTATGGAGGACGCAAGCTATGAAAAGAGATTTAGTAGATTAGGATTATTTTCATTAGAAAGACAGAGATTGAGGGGGGATCTGACTGAGGTATACAAAATCATGAGAGACATAGACAGGGTGGCTAGCAAGAAGCTTTTTTTCCCAGAGTGGAGAACTTAATTACTAGGGGTAACGAATTCAAGGTGAGAGGGGAAATGTTTAAGGGAGATATGCATGGAAAGTTCTTTATGAAGAGGGTGGTGGATGCCTGGAATGTGTTGCCAGTGGAGGTGGTAGAGGCGGGCACGATAACACCATTTAAGATGTATCTGGACTGATACATGAATGGGAGGGAGCCGAGGGATACAGATCCTTAGAAAATAGGTGACAGATTTAGATGGAGGATCTGGATCAGCACAGGCTTGGAGGGCCGAAGGGCCTGTATCTATGCTGCAATTTTCTTTGTTCTTTGGTGTTGTGTGATTTTTAACTTTGTCCACCCCACAAATTGCCTCCCACAAATCGTAATCTATACCAAGGCAGCACTCACTCTGCTGAAACTGCTGGGATGGGGCTGTGTATTTCTCAGCTTAAAGTTACTGCTGATTGAAACTGGTATATGGCACTGTATTCACATGTTGAGAAGCTCATGGTAGCAGCTCCTTGCCTGATCTGATGCATGTTATTAAAATAATGTGGTTCCTGAGTTGTTGGCACCTTGAGCTCAGCCACAATTATCGCCCAGCCCTAATTGCTGTTGATCTGGGTCACTTTTCAGGATGTCTGAAGGAGCAGGAGAATCAACGGTTCAGGCAAAAGCCCTTCATCAGGAATGAGGTTGGGAGCCTAGTGGGTGGAGAGATAAATAGGAGAGGGGTGGAGCTGGGGGGAAGGTAGCTGAGAGTGTGATAGGTAGACGAAGGTGGGGTAATGGTGATAGATCGGAGAGGAGGGTGGAGCAGATAGGTGGGAAGGAAGATGGACAGGTAGGACAGGTCATGAGGGCGGTGCTGAGTTGGAATGTTGGAACTGGGTTAAGGTGGGGGGAGGGGAAATGAGGAAACTGGTGAAATCCACATTGGTGCCATGGGGTTGGAGGATTCTGAGGTAGAACATAAGGTGTTCTTCCTCCAGGCATCAGATGGTTAGGGAGTGGCAATGGAGGAGGCCCAGGACCTGCATGTCCTTGGCAGAGTGGGCAGGGGAGTTGTAGTGGTGGTGGGGTTGGTTTATGGAGTATTCTGGAGCTGATCTCTGACGTGCTTTGTGAGTAGGCATCCTGTCTCCTCAATGAAGAGGAGACCACATCGAGAGCAACGCATACAGTAAATGAGGAGGAACGCCTCATCTTCCACCTCAGGACTCTCCAACTCCATGGCAGCAATGTGGATTTCACCAGTTTCCTCATTTCCCCTCCCCTCATCTTAACCCAGTTCCAACCCTCCAACTCAGCACCACCCTCTTCCCACCTATCTGCTCCACCCTCCCCTCTGACCGATCACCATTACCCCCACCTTTGTTTACCTATCACACTCTCAGCTAACTTCCCCCTAGCCCCACCCCTCTCCCACTTATCTCTTCAGCCCCTAGGCTCCCAGCCTCACTCTGGCTGAAGGGCTTTTGTGCAAAACATTCGCTTCTCCTGCTCCTCGGATGCTGCCTGACCTGCTGTGCTTTTGCCCACCCCTCTCCCACTTATCTCTTTAGCCCCTAGGCTCCCAGCCTCACTCTGGCTGAAGGGCTTTTGTGCAAAACATCGCTTCTCCTGCTCCTCGGATGCTGCCTGACCTGCTGTGCTTTTGCAGCACCATACTCTCGACTATGATCTCCAGCATCTGCAGTCCTCACTTTCGCCTAACTGCTCTCTGAACCTGGACTGAGTTGCTGTGTAAACAGTCGCTGGTGTCCCTTCATTCCCAGATGGTAACTTTCAAACTTCAAACTCTGCAGCAATACCTTTAGATTGAGCCTCCTCTTAGATGGTGAGCCCTAGTGACATATTTTTTCTGTCAGGTGCGTGACCTCAATTACAGCAGCTCCTGTTTATTGGCCCTGAGGGTTTCAGCTCTCCCTCAGCATGCTGCCTGTCTTTTACCAGGACTTGATCAATGTTTGGAACATATACGTCTCACTCCGGGTCTTCCTAAGTAGTGGTTATCATCAGAGATCCATTGCCCAAGAAGCAGCATCTTCACCATCAAGTGTCTGGAGGGCCATGGGCATGGGAGAGACTAGAGTTGGGGATGTGCTGGGTAGCAGAGACCTGGTCTGGATGTTGCTGCAGTAATTGGCACACAGGACTTCCAACTCATGGCCACTGCCATTTGACACTTAAAAATGGCAATGTTCGGAAAAGACATAGAGTCATAGAGATGTACAGCATGGAAGTAGACCCTTCGGTCCAACCCATCCATGCTGACCAGATATCCCAACCCAATCTTATCCCACCGGCCAGCACCCGGCCCATATCCCTCCAAACCCTTCCTATTCATACACCCATCCAAATGCCTTTCAAATGTTACAATTGTGCCAGCCTTCCCCACTTCCTCTGGCAGCTCATTCCATACACATATACTCTGTGTGAAAAAGTTGCCCGTTAGGTCTCTTTTATATCTTTTCCCTCTTCCCAGGGAAAAGACTTTGTCTATTTATCCTATCCATGCCCCTCATTGTTTTGTAAACCTCTATGAGGTCATCCCTCAGCCTCCGACACTCTAGGGAAAACAGCCCTGTTCAGCCTCTCCCTCTAGCTCAAATCCTCCAACCCTGGCAACATCCTTGTCAATCTTTTCTGATACCTTTCAAGTTTCACAACATCTTTCTGATAGGAAGAAGACCAGAATCACATGCAATATTCCAACAGTGGTCTAACGAACTTCCTGTACAGCTGCAACATGACCTCCCAACTCCTGTACTCAATACTCTGACCAAAAACAGAAAGTATACCAAACACCTTCTTCACTATCCTATCTATCTGTGACTCCACTTTCAAGGAGCTATGAACCTGCACTCCAAGGACTCTTTGTTCAGCAACACTCGCTAGGACCTTACCATTAAGTATATAAGTCCTGCTAAGATTTGCTTTCCCAAAATGCAGCACCTCGCATTTATCTGAATTAAACTCCATCTGCCACTTCTCAGCCCATTGGCCCATCTGGTCCAGATCCTGTTGTAATATGAGGTAACCCTCTTCGCTGTCCACTACACCTCCAATTTTGGTGTCATCTGCA
>NC_057748.1:23985005-23991941 GCF_004010195.1 Chiloscyllium plagiosum | reverse complement strand
GCAGAGGGTGGTACATGTATGGAATGAGCTGCCAGAGGAAGTGGTGGAGGCTGGTACAATTGCAACATTTAAGAGGCATTTGAATGGGTATATGAATAGGAAGGGTTTGGAGGAATATGGGCCGGGTGCTGGCAGGTGGGACTAGATTGGATTGGGATATCTGGTCGGCATGGACGGGTTGGACCGAAGGGTCTGTTTCCATGCTGTACACCTCTATGACTCTATGACTCTAAGAGACATATCTCAAAAAACATTATCAAGAACGAACCCGCTCTACTCACTACAGCAGACTTTCTGTGAGACACACTTAAAATGATTAACTTATCTGTTTCTGTGCTGTGACTTCACCCAAACAGTTCCTCCAAGATCAGTTGTGAATTTTGCTGTTTATTTTCCCAGGCATACACCGATGTCCAGTGATACATGAATTCAAACAGCAAAGGTAGTAACTGTGCAGGTACACTGTGGTGTCAGTTTCTTTCTCCCTCTCTCTCCTGCACTGACCTCACCATGTGCTTCCTTTTGTCTGCTCTTCTCCCTTTTAAAACTGCTGTTGTTTTGACTTTTTTTTCAAAGTTCCAAAACAATGCAACAGCATATAAAACAGGAATTGCTGCTCCTGGAATTCGAGGAAATCACCTCCAACACATCATGCTCCAGTTGGAGGATGCTCATGTGTACAGTGGGATCCCCTCTATGTGTACCATTGTTTGGACAGAAATTCACATAGCTACCAGAATGCGGTAATCCTCTCGGGAGCCTGTGTCCTACAGCCTGAGCTGCCTCAGCCATATGTGTTGTATGTCTTTCAGGGAGGCAAAATGGCAAGCTCTGTAAAGACTGCTGCTGCACATCATTCAGCTCTACTCTTTCAACCACCACCTGGGTACACCTTGGTGTTCCTGTTTACCACTGGGCAGTGGGGATTCCCAGTCAGAGTCATCCCTCTTTCCCTGGGGGATCTGAGGTGGAGGGTGTTGCACACCGCAGTTCCTCATATGCACAGATTATGGTAGTTCACAGACTCCCAGCCCAACTGCTTATTTTGAGGCACTATGGAGTCCATGGACCAAGTGTATATTGGTTGTGGATGTTTGCATTCTGTTTCTAATTACTTGAAAATGCTTTTGTTATGTTTTTAGTTGCATTTCAGCCTCACAATCTGATCTTTGGGCATCCAATGAGGAGTGGTGTGGGCAGTTCAAAGGAGTTTCTTGTGGGCCTGCTCCTGGGACTGGTCAGGCTGGTTATTAACAGGTCCAGGCAGTAGGCCATAGAGGAGTCATCCCTGCGCACTGCCTGTCCCTGTTCTACAATTACACTCAAGCCCTTGGAGAGGGAGGATGCGGTGTCCACCAATGCTCGCAATGCCTTTAGGGATAAAGGGCTTCATTTTCCCACCAACTCCGTTTTGATTTAATCCCACCCTTCTCTCCCTACTCCTTCTCCTTCACTTGTTGACACAAGCAATTTATCAGGCTTGTTCAAGTTTAACTGACCACATGGATATTTCTCCTGTTGATAGAAAAGGCAGAATAAAGTCTTCAGACAGCGGTGTCTTTTTACTGTATCACTATATATGTACACACAGCCATGGACCTTTTGAGGAAAATATAGGCAACTACTGCTCAGTCCCATTTGGGGGCAGTGGGAGTGTGGGAAAGGAAAAGAAAACAAATAGGAGTGTCAGAGGTTCTGCTCCCTCTTGGAGCTGGCGCTGATGAAGCTGGATCAATGGCAATGATTTTCTATGGCTAAATAGAAGGTGACTTGGCGACAGGATACTGGCATTAGTGGAAGTATTTCGATAGCATTGAGAGAAAAATACACTCCTGAAGACATTCACTCACAACAGTTGTCTTTGAGTTGAGGTAAGCATTTTTGGCATCATGCCACTATTTGGGAAGCTTGACTCATTCAATATTGCCATTAAAGCCTGGGCCCAGTATGTGGAAATGATTTTTTTTTCAAGCCAATGACATTGGAGCAGATAAAAAGCATTGGCTAATTCTCCTGACAGCTTGTGGATCCACAGCATTTTCATTTATTAGAAGCCTGACTTTCCACGAGGCACCACATACTAAAGCCTTTCAAGAGTTGATGGATTTAGTTAAGAAATATTATGATCCCAAACTCCTTTCATTTTGACATGCTGTCAGTTTTACTCGACAATTTGAAACCAGGGGAATACATATTGGGATTTTTGATGAGGTTAAAATGACTGGCAGTGGCATGTGAAAAATTGAGAGACTGTTTGGTTTCTGGAATTAATGATGTAATCATGCAAAAGCATCTACTAGCTGAAGCCCAAATGGACTTCAAACAGGTACTGCAAGTCACTGCCATTGACTGCCACTGTCGTGTGTGTATATATATATATATATCTGGCTTTGTCATTGGAAAATGTGACAAGTTGAGCTTAGAGTTAGAGGCTATTCCGATGGAAGTGGACACCATCCCAGGCCAACTGAGCCTAGGGAAACATTACTTGAATGAAGAAGGTGAATGCAGATGCTGGAGATCAGAGTCAAAGAGTGTGGTGTTGGAAAAGCACAGCAGGTCAGGCAGCATCCGGAGAGCAGGAGAATCAGGGATGAAGCCATTCCTGCTGAAGAACTTACATCCGCATTTCTCCTGCTCCTCGGATGCTGCCTGACCAGGTGTGCTTTTCCAGCACAATACTCTTCAACCACTTGAATGAAGACAATATCAGAGCATATCTGAGAGAACTCAGGACATATCCTGAATAGACAGACCCTGGATCAGCCTCTGCAAATCTCCAAAACAACACCAAACCAAATGATTGTAAACATTTCGAGGATATGGGTTGGCAGACCATTGTAGTTGCTGCCTGTATGCTGACTGGAGACAGCAAAAGAGTCCCATTCAGCCTGAATTGAATAAGACAACTCATAGGCTGGTATCCAGGGCAGTGCACACCCGGAAAGTCCACCTTCAATTGGGTTGGAACAGTTCAATTGCTTACCAACATCCAAATCTGAACCAATCAAAATAAAAGTACAATTGAACGTCACCCATTCCCAGTGGAGTTCGATACCGGCTGTATTGGTGATTGACGAAACAATCTTTAACAAAATTTGCTCTGGATTCCAATCCTTAATTTTGCATAATACTTGCACTGGATACAGTTCAGAGAAGAATCACTAGGCTGATTCCTGTGTTGAAAAGATCCTTGTCTTAAACGTCCAGTTACACTGGACTAGAAATGTTAACTCTCTGATCCCTCTACAGATGCTGCCAGACTTGCAGAGTTTCTCCAAAGATTTCAGTTTTTTGTGTGTTCCAAGATGTCAGTGTTCCTCTAAATCCAGTTGTTTGCACAACCCCAATTCCTTGCTGTTTTTTGCATACAGTAATGATTTCAATACAAATGTAGGTTTGAATAATAACTTTGTAGGCTATATGAAAATTAGTATAGTAAATATGGGAACAAAAGCCTTCGACTACAGAGCAGTTGCAATTGAATTTCATCCTGAAACATGCGGGGGCCTGCATTTTGTGAGGACAAACAAGGGAAGGGAGTGCACAATGAATGGTAATACTTCAGGAAGTGCAGAAGTATGTTGGTGTGCATGTCTATAGATCCTTGAAGGCAGCAAAGTAGGTAAATAAGGTGGTTAAGAAGCTATATGGGATATTTAGCTTTATCAGGCTAGGCTTATACAAGAGCAAGGAGATTAGGGAACTGCATAAGACAATGGTTAGTCCACAGCTGGAGTACTGTGTGCAGTACTGGTTGTGACACAATAGAAAGGATGTGATTGTATGAGAGACAGTACAAAGGGGCTTCACTAGGATGTTGTCTGAGCTGGAGTTGTTTCAGTTTTGAAGTTAAAAATCACACAACACCAGGTTATAGTCCAACAGGTTTATTTGGAAGCACTAGCTTTGGAGCCCTTCATTGGGTAGTTGTGGAGTATAAGATCACAGGACACAGAATTTATAGCGAAAGATTAGTGTCATGCAACTGAAATGATACATTGAACAAACCTGGTTTGTTAACTCTTTCATCTTTAGAGTGGGTTGCAGGTTTTGCTTCATTAATATGTAAATCCTAGAACTTCTTTTAACTTTGTCCATCCCAGAACCTCTTTTAACATTGTCCACACAAGTCCAACTCTGGCTCCTCCACATTCAGTTTTGAAGAGAGACTAAATAGGCTGGGATTGTTTTCCTCAGAGCAAAGAAGGCAGTGAGAGATCTGGATTGTGGCCAATAAATTCATGAGGGTTGATAGGAGGAAACCTTTTCCTTGGAGGTTGGAGGGGTTGGAGGAATGAGAAGAGACTTAAATTAAGGGCCAGGACATTTAAAAGAAAAGTTTTTCACCCAGACAGTGATGGGCATCCAGAAATCATTGCCTCAAAGGGTGGTAGAGGTGTGAACCATGACAACCATTTAAGAAACATTTGGAAGATAATGTAGCACCACAGCATAGAAAGCTAAAGGTCAAGTCCTGGAAAATGGAATTAAAAGTAGATGAATATTTGATGACTGGCAAAGATGGGATGAGTTGAAGGTAGCATTTGTGCTGTAATAAATATCAAAGAGGCCACCTCCCACATTCCAATTTCAAAACCAATCTCTGTCTCCTTCTCTCTTTCTCTACTTCGCTCCCTCATTCTCTGGTCTCCACTGAACCTCAACAAAAAGAACCAAAGAATGATGTGGCACGATGGCTCAGTGGTTAGCACTACTGAGTCACAGCACCAGGAACCCAGGTTCAATTCCAGTCTTGGCAACTGTCTGTGTGGGTTTCCTCCAGGTGCTTCAGCTTCCTTCCACAGTCCAAAGATTAGATTACTTACAGTGTGGAAACAGGCCCTTCGGCCCCACAAGTACACACTGACCCTCTGAAGAGCAACCCACCCAGACCCATTCCCTACATTTACCCCTTCACCTAACACTACGGGCAATTTAGCATGGCCAATTCACCTAACCTGCACATTTTTGGACTGTGGGAGGAAATCAGAGCACCCAGAGGAAATCCACGCAGACACGGGGCGAACGTGCAAACTCCACACAGACAGTTGCCTGAGGCGGGAACCCGGGTCTCTGGCGCTGTGAGGCAGCAGTGCTAACCACTGTGCCACCGTGTGAATTGGCCATTTCTAAATTACCCATAGCCTTTGGTGCATTAGTCAGAGGGAAATGGGTCTGGGTGGGTTACTCTTTGGAGGGCCAGTGTGGACTTGTTGGGCTGAAGGGCCAGTTTCCATGCTGTTGGGAATCTAATCTTCCAAAAAAAAACTGTAGATGCTGGAACATCAAAAGAAAAATCTGAAATTGCTGGAAAATGTCAGCAGATCTGGCAGCATCTGTGGGGGAAACTCAGACTAAACGTTGCAGATCAGTGACCCGGCTTCAGAATTTCCATTAACCTGCCCCACTCTCCCTCATTCCAATTTGATACCAATGCCCACCCCACTCCTTTCAGAGATCACCATTCAGAACTCCCGCGCAGTGACGACAAAGGGCCGCCTCGGCCTCCTATTGGCTACTGAAAGTGTAGAGTGGCAGCTTGGTGGGCGAATCGGAAAAGCGGGTGACTGAAGCCCCGCCCACGCCCACACGGACCCGGAAGCTGGTGTTTGCTACAGTCAGCGGGAGATTTCCGGGTGTCTTGTGCAGACGGTGAGAAATGAGATGAATGTTGTTTCTGGGAAGGTTACCGTGAGGATATGTGGTCACGCTGTAGTGTTATTATAAACACAGACTGGTCCGGGAATCCAATGGTTTGAAGGAAAAAGTACCAACTTTCACTTTTCAGGAGGATGGAGATCCCAGAGAGGTCAGACAGTGTGTGACCCCGGGAGGATGGAGGTCCCAGTGAGGTCAGACAGTGTGTACCCCGGGGAGGATGGAGGTCCCAGAGAGGTCAGACAGTCTGTGACCCCGGGAGGATGGAGGTCCCAGTGAGGTCAGACAGTGTGTGACCCCGGGAGGATGGAGATCCCAGAGAGGTCAGACAGTGTGTGACCCCGGGGAGGATGGAGGTCCCAGTGAGGTCAGACAGTGTGTGACCCCGAGAGGATGGAGATCCCAGTGAGGTCAGACAGTGTGTGACCCCGGGAGGATGGAGATCCCAGAGAGGTCAGACAGTGTGTGACCCCGGGAGGATGGAGGTCCCAGAGAGGTCAGACAGTGTGTGACCCCGGGAGGATGGAGGTCCCAGAGAGGTCAGACAGTGTGTGACCCCAGGAGGATGGAGGTCCCAGTGAGGTCAGACAGTGTGTGACCCCGGGAGGATGGAGGTCCCAGTGAGGTCAGACAGTGTGTGACGCCCCTGGAGGATGGAGGTCCCAGAGAGGTCAGACAGTGTGTGACCCCGGGAGGATGGAGGTCCCAGTGAGGTCAGACAGTGTGTGACCCCGAGAGGATGGAGATCCCAGTGAGGTCAGACAGTGTGTGACCCCGGGAGGATGGAGATCCCAGAGAGGTCAGACAGTGTGTGACCCCGGGAGGATGGAGGTCCCAGAGAGGTCAGACAGTGTGTGACCCCGGGAGGATGGAGGTCCCAGTGAGGTCAGACAGTGTGTGACCCCGGGAGGATGGAGGTCCCAGTGAGGTCAGACAGTGTGTGACGCCCCTGGAGGATGGAGGTCCCAGAGAGGTCAGACAGTGTGTGACCCCGGGAGGATGGAGATCCCAGAGAGGTCAGACAGTGTGTGACCCCGGGGAGGATGGAGGTCCCAGTGAGGTCAGACAGTGTGTGACCCCAGGAGGATGGAGGTCCCAGTGAGGTCAGACAGTGTATGACCCCGGAGAGGATGGAGGTCCTAGAGAGGTCAGACAGTGTGTGACCCCCTGGGGAGGATGGAGGTCCCAGAGAGGTCAGACAGTGTGTGACCTCAGGAGGATGGAGCTCCCAGAGAGGTCAGACAGTGTATGACCCCGGGGAGGATGGAGGTTCCA
>NC_057748.1:23983778-23984966 GCF_004010195.1 Chiloscyllium plagiosum | reverse complement strand
GTCCCAGAGAGGTCAGACAGTGTGTGACCCCCCCGGGAGGGTGGAGGTCCGAGAGCGGTCGACAGTGTGTGTCCCACCGGGAGGATGGAGGTCCCAGTAAGGTCAGACAGTGTATGACCCCCCCGGGAGGATGGAGGTCCCAGAGAGGTCAGGCCGTGTGTGTCTCCTGGGGAGGATGGCGGTCCCAGTAAGGTCAGACAGTGTGTGACCCCCTGGGAGAATGGAGGTCCCAGAGAGGTCAGGCAGTGTGTGTCTCCTGGGGAGGATGGCGGTCCCAGTAAAGTCAGACAGTGTGTGACCCCGGGGAGGATGGAGGTCCCAGTAAGGTCAGACAGTGTGTGACCCTGAGGAGGATGGAGGTCGCAGTGAGGTCAGACAGTGTGTGTCCCACCGGGAGGATGGATGTCCCAGAGAGGTCAGGCAGTGTGTGTCTCCTGGGGAGGACAGAGGTCCCAGTGAGGTCAGACAGTGTGTGACCTCCCAGGAGGATGGAAATCCCAGAGAGGTCAGAAAGTGTGTGTCTCCTGGGGAGGATGGAGGTCGCAGTGAGGTCAGACAGTGTGTGACCCCCCGGGAGGGTGGAGGTCCCAGAGAGGTCAGACAGTGTGTGACCCCCCGGGAGGGTGGAGGACCCAGAGAGGTCAGACAGTGTGTGACCCCCCGGGAGGGTGGAAGTCCCAGAGAGGTCAGACAGTGTGTGACCCCCCCGGGAGGGTGGAGGTCCGAGAGCGGTCAGACAGTGTGTGACCCCGGGGAGGATGGAGGTCCCAGAGAGGTTCACAGTGTATGACCCCGGGGAGGATGGAGGTCCCAGAGAGGTCAGACAGTGTATGACCCCGGGGAGGATGGAGGTCCCAGAGAGGTCAGACAGTGTGTGACCCCGGGGAGGATGGAGGTCCCAGAGAGGTCAGGCAGTGTGTGACCCCCTGGAAGAATGGAGGTCCCAGAGAGGTCAGACAGTGTGTGTCCCACTGGGAGGATGGAGGTCCCAGAGATGTCAGACAGTGTGTGACCCCAGGAGGATGGAGCTCCCAGAGAGGTCAGACAGTGTATGACCCCAGGGAGGATGGAGGTTCCAGAGAGGTCAGACAGTGTATGACCCCGGGGAGGATGGAGGTCCCAGAGAGGTCAGACAGTGTGTGACCCCCTGGAAGAATGGAGGTCCCAGTGAGGTCAGACAGTGTATGA
>NC_057748.1:23971784-23983278 GCF_004010195.1 Chiloscyllium plagiosum | reverse complement strand
GATGGAGGTCCCAGTGAGGTCAGACAGTGTGTGACCCCGGGAGGATGGAGGTCCCAGTGAGGTTAGACGGTGTGTGACCCCGGGGAGGATGGAGGTCCCAGTGAGGTCATACAGTGTGTGACCCCGGGATGATGGAGGTCCCAGTGAGGTCAGACAGTGTGTGACCCAGGGAGGATGGAGGTCCCAGTGAGGTCAGACTGTGTGTGACCCAACCCAGGAGGATGGAGGTCCGAGAGCGGTCAGACAGTGTGTGACCCCAGGGTGGATGGAGGTCCCAGTGAGGTCAGAAAGTGTGTACCCCGGGAGGATGGAGGTCCGAGAGAGGTCAGACAGTGTGTGACCCAACCCAGGAGGATGGAGGTCCGAGAGCGGTCAGACAGTGTGTGACCCCGGGGTGGATGGAGGTCCCAGTGAGGTCAGAAAGTGTGTACCCCGGGAGGATGGAGGTCCCAGAGAGGTCAGACAGTGTGTGACCCCGGGGAGGATGGAGGTCCCAGTGAGGTCAGACAGTGTGTGACCCAACCCAGGAGGATGGAGGTCCCAGTGAGGTCAGACAGTGTGTGACCCCGGGAGGATGGAGGTCCCAGTGAGGTCAGACAGTGTGTGACCCCGGGAGGATGGAGGCATAAGCAAAAGAACGGCTATTCTCGACTGGTCTACTCAAGATATCAAACCCACAGCAAGGTTGTTGACCCTTCTCTGCTATCTGGGTACTTGGGGATGGGCAATGAATACTGGTTTATTTAGTGATGTTTAGATTAGAATTCCCTACAGTGTGGAATCACGCCATTTGGCCCAACAAGTCTCCACTGACCCTCTGAAGAGTTACCCTCCCAGACCCATTCTCCTACCCTGTTGTCTTGCATTTACCCCTGACTAATGGATTGAACACAATGGGTAATTTAGTCTGGCCAATTCACCTGATCTGCACATGGACTGTGGGAGGAAACCCACGCAGACGTGAGCAGAATGTGCAGATAATACACAGACGGTGGCCCAAGGCTGAATTGAACCCAGGTCCCTGGTGCTTTGGGCACCAGTGCTAATCACTATGCCCCCCCTCACCCTCACTCCCATCCCATGAACGAATAACAAAAAGAAATCTGATGTGGAGAGTTTATAAATTTCAATGATCGGTGAAAGGAGGGAAGGTTGATCTGTTTAGCAAGAACATGTTCTCCTCACTGCAGTATTCTTTATCTCAGCTATTGTTATGGATCTATTACAGAATCTGAGAATACTTGTCACTGCATTGCTGAAGGACTAAACAGGGAAGAACATCCCACATTTCTCAAAGTGTTAGCATGGATGCAGGTATGTTGGCAAGTTGTGACGCATTTATTTTCTTGAACTGGGCACCTGAACCCGTGCAACAACCTGCAGTTCGGACTGGAAGAGGGTATAAGATGGGCTGTGTCGAAAGAGGGAAGTGAGTAATCACCTTTGTTCTTCACGTTGGAAAAGATATGGACTTCAGGAAAAGGGACTATGAGAAACTTGCACAGTTTGATATAAGAGCCAGGGAGTTAATGGAAACTCTAACTGGCTTAAAAATGGACAAATCCCCTGGCCTGGATGAATTGCAACTCAGTTAGCTCTGGAAGGTAAAGTAGGAAATTGCAGGAACTCTGTGTGTGGATGAAGAAAGTTCAGGTCATAGAATCAGAGCTGTACAGACCCTTCGGACCAACCCGTCCATGCCGATCAGATATCCCAACCCAATCTTGTCCCACCTGCCAGCACCATATCCCTCTAAACCATTCCTATTCATATACCCATCCAGATGCCTTTTACGTGTTGCAATTGTACCAGCCTCCACCACTTCCTCTGGCAGCTCATTCCATACACGTACCACTCTCTGTGTAAAAAAGTTGCCCCTTAGGTCTCTTTTATATCTTTCCCCTCTCACCCTAAACCCGTGCCCTCTAGTTCTGGACTCCCTGACCCCAGGGAAAAGACTTTGCCTATTTATCCTATCCATGCCCCTCATAATTTTGTAAATCTATTTAAGGTCACCCATCAGCCTCCAATGATCCAGGGAAAACAGCCCCAGGCTGTTCTGCCTTTCCCTATAGCTCAGATCCTCCATCTTTTCTGAACCCTTTCAAGTTTCACAACATCTTTCCAATAGGAAGACCAGAATTGCACACAATATTCCAACCAATGTACTGTACAGCCGCAACGTGACCTCCCAACACCTGTACTCAATACTCTGACCAATAAAGTGATGTAGTTTATATAGATTTCAGCAAAGCATTTGGCTGGGTCCCATATGGGAAACTGAGAAGGTTAAAGGACATTGAATTGAGGGAAACTTGGTGAGATGGATCAAAAACTGGCTTTATAGTAGGACACAAAGGGTAGTAGGAGAAGGCTGTTTGCGTGACTGGAGCCCAATGTCTGGCGGTGTACCTAATCAAGGATTAGTACTGGGACCCTTATTGTTTATTATATACATAAATGATTTAGATGAAAATGTGGGCAAGATGTTAAGCAAGTTTGCAGCCAACAAAGGTTGGTAGAGTGGTTAATAGTAAAGGAGGAGAAAGTGAGGATGGCAGATGCTGGAGACCAGAGTTGAAAAATGTGGTGCTGGAAAAACACAGCAGGCCAGGCAGCATCCGAGGAGCAGGAGAATCGACGTTTCAGGCATAAGCCTTTCTTCAGGAATGATTAATAGTAAAGAAGATGGTTGCAAGAAGATATAGATGGGTTTGTCAGATGGGCAGTGGCAGTTGACATTTAACCTGATAAGTCTGAGGTGATGCACTTTCGAAGAAACAACAAGATTAGGGATTACTTAATGGCAGGTCACTGGGAGTCTAAGAGGATTATCTTGGGGTAATTATTCACAGATTCCTTCAGTCGACAGAGCATGTGAATAAGATATTTAAGAGGGCAGATGGGACACTTGCTTTCATCAGTTGTGGCTGAGAGTATAAAAGCAAGGAGGTAATGTTGGGGTCGTACAGGGTATCAGTTAGGCCACAGCTGGAACACTGTGTGCAGTTCCGGTCACCTCACTGCAAGAAGGATGTATTAGCACTAGAGGGAGTACAGAGGACGTTCACCAGGATATTGCCTGGACTGGAGCAATTGAGATATAAGGAGACACTCGATCGGTTTGGATTGTTTTCTTTCGAGCAGAGAAGACTGAGGCAGGGACGTGATTTGAGGGGGATAAGATTGAGGGGGTATAGACAGGGTGATTAGAGACCAGCTGTTTCCCTTGGTTGAGGGGTTAATCACAAGAGGGCATAAGAGGCAGAAGATTCAGAGGGAATTTGGGAAAAATCTTTTTCACTGAGAGTGTTATGAGCATCTGGAATGTAGTAGAAACCTTACAACCTTTAAAAATATTTGGATGAGCATTTGAAATATCATAACATTCAAAGATATGGGGGCAGTCCAAGAAATTAGAATTAATGCATTTTTAGTGGTAGTTATGTCAGTGTAGACTCAATGGACCCAAGTACCTTTTCTGCACTGTATGACTCTGACTCTATATTGAAAGCTGTTACAGTCATAGATGAAGGGAGCTCCTGAGTGCTGAAACTGTCCGGTTTGTAACTGGTATTGGGACTGGAAGGGAGATAAAGGTAGTGATTCAGAGCAGAGTCTTCCTGAACAACAGTGAGACACCAAGGTGGCCACCCTGAGTGTGCCATCAATGAGAGGCAAGTGGATTAAGGAATCGGAAAAAGGTAATAGTTGGAGATTCTATAGTCAGTAGATTAGAAGGACTCGTAGACCAGATCAGGAAGGGTAAGGCACCTTCCTAAAGAGAAAAAACATTGTGTTCATAGAAGGAATATTTAAGTAAAGCATAAGACTTAATAGACAAGGCTTTGGGGTTGATGATTTCGGGGTTATTTTGCAGTGTCTGCTTGAGGAGAGGAATGTGAGGCAGGTCAAAGTGTGGTTAAGGTCTTAAGTAGGTGGGAAGTGTTCATGTTCTTGGGTAATTGAAGTAAGTTCAGAGAGAAGGGAAAGAACGGCTGTGATTTTTAAAATTCTTTATTGGAGTGTTGGCATCATTGGCATTTATTGCCCATCTCGAATTTCCTTGAACTGAATGACTTGGCGAGTTCAGTCAGTATTTCCAATTTGACCACACCACTGTCTGTGGAGTCATATCCAGGCCAGATCAGTTAAGGAAGTTTTGGCTTTTTGTAAAGGACATTTGTGAATGAGATAAATTTTTTTAAAACAGTGTTTGTTTGTTTCTGGTCCAGGTTTCAATTCCAGCTCTGACTAATGAATTGAACTTAACTTCCAGCAGCTGCTGTGTCCCAGCATATTAGCTTCAGCCCAGTGACATTACCAATCACACCATTAACTGGACCATCCACTACCAACACTGACCTTGAATCAGTGGCCGAGTGTTACCTGATGTGATGGAGCTTCTGAAGTATCCAGGTCTTAGGCAGTTCATAAAGCTATTGGAGATTACACTGTTTGGAAAGTCCCTGTCTCACAGGGACTTTGACCCTGTGAGACAGGAAGGACAATATATGTTTAAATCTGTCAGGGAAGCCTGGTGGCTCAATGGTTAACTCTGTTGCCTCACAGTGCTAGGGACCTGGGTTCGATTCCAACCTTGGGCGATTGTCTGTGTAGAGTTTGCATGTTCTCCCTGTCTGCGTGGGTTTCCATCAGGTGCGTCAGTTCCCCGTCACAGTTCAAAAATGTGCAAGTTAGGTTGTAAGTTTGCTCACTGAGCTGGTGGGCTTGTTTTCAGATGTTTCATCACCATGTTAGGCAACATCATCAGTGAGCCTCCAGTGAAGCACTGGTGTTCTGTCCTGCTTGCTATTTATCTGTGTTGGTCTGCTGTGGTGGGTAATAATCACTTCTGGTTCTTTTTCTGAGGGTGCGGTAAATGGGATCCAAATCAATATGTTTGTTAATGGAGTTCCGGTTTGAATGGCAGGCCTCTAGGAATCCCCATGTGTGTCTTTGTTTAGCCTGTCCCAGGATTGTCCCAGTCGAACTGGTGTCCCTTTTCATCTGTGTGCATGGATATAGTGATAGTTGCTCATGTATCCTGGTATCTGGGTTTCTGCCCGTCTGTCTGATATAGTGTTTGTTGTAGTCCTTGCAGAGTATTTTGTTGATGATGTTTGTTCTGCTGGTTGTTGGTACAGCGTCCTTCAAATTTATCAGGAGCTGTTTGTGTGGTGGTAGGTTTGTGGGCTACCATGATGCTAATGGCCGGAATAGTCTGGTCGCCATCTCAGAGACGTCTTTAATGTATGGCCGGGTGGCTAGAGTTTCAGGGCGTGTTGTGTCTTCTTGTTTAGGCCTGTTGTGTAGGAATCGGCAGACTGCAGTTATTGGTACCAGTTGTTTGTGAATGCGTTGTACAGGAGTTTTTCCTCAACTTCTCTTAGTTCCTGGGTGCTGCAGTGTGTTGTGGCTCATTTAAATAATGTCATAGGACATAGAACATACAGCACAGAACAGGCCCTTCGGCCCACGATGTTGTGCCGAACATTTGTCCTAGCTTAAGCACCCATCCATGTACCTATCCAATTGCCGCTTAAAGGTCGCCAATGATTCTGACTCTGCCACTCCCACAGGCAGCGCATTCCATGCCCCCACCACTCTCTGGTTAAAGAACCTACCCCTGACATCCCTCCTATACCTTCCACTCTTCACCTTAAATTTATGTCCCCTGGTAACACTGTTGTACCCGGAAATGATGCAGCTCCTTTTTTTGGGTGTTGGGGTGATGCTCCTGTAGTTCAGTGTCTGATCAGTGTGTGTGGCTTTCCTGTAATCGCTGGTCTGTAGCTCTCCATTGGCTCTGCATTTTATTGTAATGTCTAGGAAGGGGAGTCTGTTGTTGTTGTCTTCCTCTTTGGTGAACATTATACCAGTAAGGATGTTGTTTATGTTTTTGTGGGTTTCTTCTAATTATTTCCGTTTCATGATGACAAAGGTGTCATCCACACAGCGGACCCAAAGCTTGGGCTGGATCGTGGGAAGGGCTGGTCGTTCTAATCTCTACATAACTGCTTCTGCTAAGAATCCTGACATTGGTGATCCCATAGGCGTCCCGTGGTTTGTTTGTAGGTCTTGTTGTTGAAGTGAAGTGGGTTGTGAGGCACAGGTGTGAGGATGCTGTCCTTGCTGATGGAGTTGGTGCTGTTGGGACTTGTGACCAAGTTGCAAATCTAGCGATCTGTGGCAGACATTTTAAAAGTAAAGTCAGAACTTCTGAATGAATGGAAAGTAGAGATTTAAAAAAAAAGATTTGTGTGGCCAAGACATAAGGATCAATACATTTCTTGATAGGTTGTGAAAGCTGTTCAAGAGTGACTAAGTTGGACAAGGATTATACTTTGTAAGGAACTCTGGATTTCATATTTCAAGGTCAAAGTAATGAAACTTAATGATGTACAGTGTGATCAGAGGAGGCTGTCACAGGTAGGATGTTTGACAGAGATGGTCAATTTTGAAGAACACTGGACAGGCAGATTGTACAGGTTTGAAGACTGTGCTTGATATTGTGGTTCATACATATATTTAATTACTCAGTATAAGAGGAATTATATCCAACTGATTAGAAAGGTAATAATTTGTTTTATTAATTTGTCCTCACAGATCCAGACTCCACAATCATTGAGTTCTTGACAGAATGTAAGACTTACCATTTATTCTGGTTGACAAAGTTTTACCAGGACAGACTTGAACAGGCGATTGAAGAAGGGGTAGATGGTGTCAGCTCATTGTTAACATATAAGAGGATTTTCAGTGGAAAGGAACATTCGGTAAGTGGGAGAAGCACAGAATGGGTTCCAAATATCTAAGTCATAACAGTTACAGAATAATAGAAAAGGAAATGCTCACAGCCTCATGCTGTATTAATATTGGAGTTTAATAACGGATCACCAGTCATCCGTTCATCTACAACAAACCCAGACATGAAATAAGAAAAACACCTGCAGTTCTGAGTTTCAGAACTACAGATAAGTCACTTGTGTCTCCTAAGCCTGTTATATGTGTCATCGGGAAAAGTTTAGCTTTCAATTTTAACAAAATCTTCAACATTTTACAGCAAAAATCAGGACGGGTCTTCCCCCATTCTTTGCTTATATCTAATTTTTCTGCTTAAACCAACCTTTTTTTGTTTAATTTTTAAATGTTGACTCTTAGCTGCTCTCTGGGCAAAATAAAAATGGGCAATAACTGCTGGCGCAGCCAGTGCTTCCTTTATCCTGTGAATGAATTTAAAGAAATATGATGTTCACATGTCGAGATGGGACCAGCAAAAAACCTGCACTTTCATCATGAGTCAGATAACATGGGAGAATGGCATTGAGCTCTACAGACCAGAGCACAAGCGTATCCAGATTCGGATAGACATTTTCGTAGCAATTTTAAAATCATATACCATGAGAAATCGGAGATGGTGATGCCATTGAATGAAAATGCTAACGTCGTAGGTAATTGCAGAAAGTGATCAGTTGACAATTCCCTGCCATGAGCATTACTTGCCACTTTAAAATCAATCCTGGCTGTCATTCAGGGCTTGCTGTACATAGTTGAAAGCAGTTGGTCCTAGGAGACAACGCAGAGAAACTTAGTGATGTCTGGAGCTGAACAATAATTGTGTGCCTTTGCACAAGATATGAGGCCAACAAGTGAAGTGTTTTCCAGAAAAAAGGTTATTGACCTGAACCATAATTTTGAATGATGAACAGGTTAGGCTCAAGGGGCTGAATGGCCCAGTTCAGTTCTTCACTGTTTCGCTTCTGATCAGAATAGATCTGTAAATCGCTCCTGACCAGTAACTACTTGCTGTCCTAAAAACTATTCTGAGGTAGTACTGTTGATGGACAGATCATGCTTGGTGGTGCAACAGCCTATTTCAGATTGCATCTTTCCAGAAGATGTTTACAATATACTCATCCATATTCATGGGGGATTGGGATATGATGCAGTGACTGCTTTCCAGGCTCAGAATAAGAGGGATCCCACTACTGAGGAGATCCTTTCCTTCTCATTCACAGTATCTGTCTTTCACTTTATTGCTCAATCTATTAATGATTATTCTTTACAGGAAATCACTGAGCTCGCGAAGAAGAGAAACCGAGCGGATAGTTCCAAACTTCTCCTAAACCTGGTGATGGAGAAAGGCTCTCAGGCCCAAAGGGTGATGTGGGAATCCTTTGTAAAAATGCGCCATGGTTTGCCAAAGTTGGATAAATTACTGAAAACGATAGAGGAACATGGTACAGTAAAGTCTCACATTATTTAATTTCGGATTGGAGCATTTCATATTTTGCTGAAGTATTACACTAATCTAAATTAATGAAATCTAAATCTGAACAGGTTCTGATCCAATTCGTTATATGGATAATGTCCGAAGTTTGTCTGAAATACCCAGTCACCTGAAAGGTAATTAACAACATGGAAATCTTAAACCGATTTATTTTCAATTCTGAAAAACAGATTGTCTGATCTTAGCCATTTATATGGAGTTTGATAGTCTAATAATCTAAAATTCAGAAGCTGGGAAACACAAATCTAAGTAATTGGAGCATCCTTCAAATATCAACTGTTTTACATAGATTCAACTTAGGATTGATCCCATTTCTCCTGTATGCTGTAGATGTGTGAGAATTGAATTATTTCATCAAATGAAACTGCTGGTAACTGTTGTGTACGACTTTTAGACAGAGAATCCCAATACCATGTGCAACCCTGTACACACCTGACAGGATCCCAATATACTTTAACGTCTATCCCTATGCACTTGGCATTTGAAAATAACAGCATTTTTAGTTTGACATATTTAGATATGCCTTTCCGATAGAGGGACAGAGAAGTGAAAATAAGTGAATTGAAACACTTTGTTTTTATTCCTTCATGCGATGTAGCTCTCTGTAGCCAGGCCATTTATTGCTCATCCCTGTTTGCCCAGAGGGTAGTTAAGAGTCAACCACATTGCTGTTGGTCTGCAGTCACATGCAGACCAGATAAGGTAAGGATGGCTGATTTCTTTCCCTTAAGGATATTAGTGACCCAAGTGAGGTTTTTTTTGCAATCAACAATGGATTCATGGTCGTCATTAGTCTCTTAATTTCAGGTTCTTTATTGAATTCAAATTCCACCATTTGCCTAGGTGGGATTTGAACCCACCTCCTCAAAACATTAGCTGAGTTTTCCGTTTAAAAGTCTAGCAATAATACCACTAGGTCATTGCCTCCCTGAATTGACATTACGTCTATACCATGCAAGTTGGCAGTTCAACTGAATTGTTCGTAAATCTTCTGGTTGCTTATTCATCTGACTAGTTCCTTTTGTAGTGAGGTTCACATTCTAGATCTATCTGTGGTAATGCTGTTTTCATCTGTGTCACTTTCTGGGATGATTGGTGACCACCTTCATTTTCAAATGAATGTCTCCACTCCGTTCGGAGTGGCGAGGAGAGAGGGAGTGGTGAAGCAGGGGCTGCCAGGAAGGGTGAGTTTTCCCGCATTAAAAGGGACTTGACTCGGGAGTCGAGCCTCTATTTGCCGAGAGGTGCCAGGGAGGAGCGAAGGACTTCTGGGAAGTCATATATTTGTGTGGGTGCGTTACCCGAAACACCAATCGGGTAGTGTCTCCCACCCATCATCCTCTAACCAAAAACAAAGATTCTGTGCACCAGATTGGTAAGGTAACGAGTTTATTTTTTATTCCTTATTTTTCAACAGTCTCAATGGGAATTTAGAATAGTGGAAATGGAGGTTAGGGCAGTTGAATGTTCCTCCTGCAGAATGTGGGAGGTAAGGGTCACCACTAGTGTCCCTACTGACTACATCTGTGGGAAGTGCACCCAACTCCAGCTCCTCAAACCGCGTTAGGGAACTGGAACTGGAGCTGGATGAACTTCGGATCATTCGGGAGGCAGAGGGGGTTATTGAGAGGAGTTACAGGGAGGTAGTCACTCCTCAGGTACAAGAAAAAGGCAGATGGGTAGAAAGGGAACCGGCAGGCAGTGCAGGGATCCCCTGTGGCCATCCCCCTCAACAATAAAGAGGAGTTACAGGGAGGTAGTCACTCCTCAGATACAAGAAAAAGGCAGAGGGGTAGAAAGGGAACCGGCAGGCAGTGCAGGGATCCCCTGTGGCCATCCACCTCAACAATAAGTATACTGTTTTGGATACTGTTGGGGGGGGGGACTTACCAGGGGAAAGCAATGGGGCACAGGGCTCTGGCACAGAGTCTGTCCCTGCTGTTCAGAAGGAAGGGGGAAGAGGAGCAGAGCAGTAGTCATTGGGGACTCCATAGTTAGGGGGACAGATAGGAGGTTCTGTGGGGACAAGAGAGACTCATGGTTAGTCTGTTGCCTCCCAGGTGCCAGGGTTCGTGATGTCTCTGATCGTGTTTTTGGGATCCTCAAGGGGGAGGGGGAGCAGCCCCAGGTTGTGGTCCACATAGACACCAAAGGCATAGGTAGGAAGAGAGATGGGGATTTAAGTCAGAAATTCAGGGAGCTAGGATGGAAGCTTAGAGCTAGGACGAACAGAGTTGTCGTCTCTGGTTTGTTGCCCGTGCCACGTGCTAATGAGGCGAGGAATAGGGAGAGAGAGGAGTTGAACACGTGACTACAGGGATGGTGCAGGAGGGAGGGTTTTGGATTCTTGGATAATTGGGGCTCTTTCTGGGGTAGGTGGGACCTCTACAAGCAGGATTGGTATCCTTCTGGTTCATCTGAACCAGAGGGATACCAATATCCTGGGGTGGGGGGGTAATTCGCTAAGGCTGTTGGGATGGGTTTAAACTAATCCAGCAGGGGGATGGGAACCAAAATTGTAGTTCGGGTATCGAAAAGGTTGAGAGTAGGGAGGTCCGAAATCAAGTTTCAGGGACGCAAGATGGCACCGGCAAGCAAGACGTTGGTCTGAAGTGTGTCTACTTCAACGCCAGGAACATCCGGAATAAGATGGGTGAACTTGCAGCTGGGTTGGTACCTGGGACTTTCAGAGACATGGATAGAGCAGGGACAGGAATGGTTGTTGCAAGTTCCAGGATTTAGATGTTTCAGTAAAAACAGAGAAGATGGCAAAAGAGGGGGAGGTGTGACAATGTTGGTCAAGGACAGTATTACAGTTGCATAAAGGATGTTTGGGGACCTGTCAACTAAGGTAGTATGGGCTGAGGTTAGAAACAGAAAAGGAGAGATCACCCTGTTGGGAGTTTTCTATAGGCCTCCGAATAGTTCCAGAGATGTAGAGGAAAGGATAGCAAAGATGATTCTCAATAGGAGTGAGAGAGACAGGGTAGTTGTCATGGGGGACTTCACCTTTCCAAATATTGACTGGTAACACTATAGTACGAGTACTATAGATGGGTCAGTTTTTGTCCAATGTGTGTAGGAGGGCTTCCTGACACAGTATGTAGACAGGCCAACAAGGGGCGAAGCCACATTAGATTTGGTACTGGGTAATGAGCCCGGCCAGGTGTTAGACTTGGAAGTAGGTGAGCACTTTGGTGATAG
>NC_057748.1:23955831-23971198 GCF_004010195.1 Chiloscyllium plagiosum | reverse complement strand
ATCCTGCAGAGTGTGAAAATAGATAAGTCCCCTGGACCGGATGGGATTTATCCTAGGATCCTCTGGGAAGCCAGGGAGGAGATTGCCGAGCCTTTGGCATTGATCTTTAAATCGTCATTGTCTACAGGAATAGTGCCAGAAGACTGGAGGATAGCAAATGTGGTTCCCCTGTTCAAGAAGGGGAGTAGAGACAACCCTGGGAATTATAGACCAGTGAGCCTTACTTAGTTGTTGGTAAAGTGTTGGAAAAGGTTATAAGAGACAGGATTTATAATCATCTAGAAAAGAATAATTTGATTAAGGATAGTCAGCAGGGTTTTGTGAAGGGTTGGTCATGCCTCACAAACCTTATTGAGTTCTTTGAGAAGGTGACCAAACAGGTAGATGAAAGTAAACCGGTTGATGTGGTCTATATGGATTTCAGCAAGGCGTTCGATAAGATTCCCCACAGTAGGTTATTGTACAAAATGCAGAGGAATGGGATTGTGAAAGCTATAGCAGTTTGGATCAGTAATTGGCTTGCTGAAAGAAGACAGAGGGTGGTGGTCGATGAGAAATGTTCATCCTGGAGGCCAGTTACTAGTGGTGTACCGCAAGGGTCGGTGTTGGGTCCACTGCTGTTCGTCATTTTTATAAACGACCTGGATAAGGGCGCAGAAGGGTGGGTTAGTAAATTTTCAGACGACACTAAGGTCGGTGGAGTTGTGGATAGTGAGGAAGGCTGTTGTAGGTTACAGAGAGGCATAGATAAGCTGCAGAGCTGGGCTGAGAGGTGGCAAATGGAGTTTAATGCTGACAACTGTGAGGTGATTCCCTTTGGTTGGAGTAACCGGAATGTAAAGTACTGCGCTAATGGTAAGATTCTTGGTAGTGTAGATGAGCAGAGAGATCTCGGTGTCCAGGTACACAGATCCTTGAAAGTTGCCACCCAGGTTGGCAGGGTTGTTAAGAAGGCACACGGTGTTTTAGCTTTTATTAATAGAGGGATCAACTTCCGGAACCATGAGGCTATGCTACAGCTGTACAAAACTCTGGTGCAGCCTCACTTGGAGTATTGTGTACAGTTCTGGTCACCGCACTATAAGAAAGATGTGGAAGCTTTGGAAAGGGTGCAGAGGAGATTTACTAGGATGTTGCCTGGTATGGAGGGAAGGTCTTACGAGGAAAGGCTGAGGGACTTGAGGCTGTTTTCGTTGGAGAGAAGAAGGTTGAGAGGTGACTTAATAGAGGCATATAAGATAATCAGAGGGTTAGATAGAGTAGACAGGGAGAGCCTTTTTCCAAATATGATGACGGCGAGCACAAAGGGGCATAGCTTTAAATTGAGGGGTTATAGATATAGGACAGATGTCAGAGGTAGTTTCTTTACTCAGTAGTAAGGGTATGGAATGCTTTGCCTGCAACGGTAGTAGATTCGCCAACTTTAAGTACATTTAAGTCATCATTGGACAAGCATATGGACGTACGTGGAATAGTGTAGGTTAGCTGGGCTTCAGATTGGTATGACAGGTCGGCGCAACATCGAGGGCCCAAGGGCCTGTACTGCACTGTAATGTTCTAAAAATAATGTTCCACTATCCGTCTACTCTGTCAATCAGCCATATTCATGATAAGAAATACCTTTAACATGTGAACCTTGCCCTTCACTCCCTTGGAGTGAGCAGATTCCTTATCTGTTCAGCCTTTCTTGATCAGGATAACCTTCCACTCCTGTTTGATCAGGATAACCTTCCACTCCTGTTTGATCAGGATAACCTTCCACTCCTGTTTGATCAGGATAATCTTCCACTCCTGTTTGATAAGGATAACCTTCCACTCCTGTTTGATCAGGATAACCTTCCACTCCTGTTTGATCGGGATAACCTTCCACTCCTGTTTGATTGGGATAACCTTCCACTCCTGTTTGAATGTTTTGAACCATATTGCTTTCATATTTATTATATGGAAACGAGAACATTTCTGTGATGTGTAATTCTTATTCAGTCTAATATATTAACCATTAGAGGGAAATGATCACTTTTGTCGAAATCTTCACGTTCAGTTATTACCAAAACTAAAAGAATTTGAATTTTTTTCTCAACCATCCTTCACTTCCAAGTGACGTTTTCATGAACTGCAGTTTAATTTCTATACAATCCTAGACTGAATCTGTGCACTAAATGCAACATTTCACTGTCCAGTTAAAACAAATTGAGACTTTTTATTTTTCTTCGATGTTAATATAACTAACAGTGAGAACCACTTTCTGTCTATTTTAATTGAAGATGTTCAGCAGAAACACAAGGAAACTCTCCGGGTACAAACTGAAACATTGAGAGTGAACACTATCCTAATAAAGGAGAAGGTGAAGGTTTTCCAGCTGATTGATCGATATGCTGAGCTAACGGTCATTTCTACTGTTCGAGATCGGACACTTGTAGAACACGAGCTACTGGCAAGAGGCCGAGACCATGAAGAGTGGAGAGAAAAGCATCTCCGTCATGAACTGGAAAAAATCAGAGCTGATCAATTGTTCTATAGCAGCTTTTCTCAGAGAAAATTTAACTCTGGGGGTTCAGCAGCAGTGAGTGGAGTCCCGGGAATTGGAAAAACAACAATGGTACAAAAGATTGTTTATGATTGGGCCATTGGAAAAATATACCCAGAATTTCAGTTTGTTTTCAGTTTTAAATTCCGGGATTTGAATGCTATCAACTGCAGAATAAACCTGAAGAGTCTGATACTAGATCTATATCCTTACTTTGGGAATGTTCTTGGAGAGCTCTGGAAGAACCCAGAGGGTTTGCTGTTTATATTTGATGGTTTGGATGAATTCAAGGACAGTATTGATTTTTCTGACAGTCGGAGAAATACAGAGCCTCCGCTGATGTGTATGGATCCTGATTGCTGGTGTGAAGTGTCTGATGTTGTGTATGGTTTAATCCAGCACAAGCTGCTCCCAGGATGTTCAGTGCTAGTGACCAGCCGTCCCATTGCATTGCATTTATTGGAAAAGGCTGAGATCAGTGTCTGGGCTGAAATCCTGGGATTTGTTGGTGATGACCGGAAGGAATATTTCAACAGGTTTTTTGAGGATCAGAAAGTGGCAGCAGCTGTTTTCAAATATGTGGAGGAGAATGAGATCCTTTACACCATGTGCTACAACCCTTCGTACTGCTGGATCCTCGGTCTGTCACTGGGTCCCTTTTTCACAGAAAAAGACATGAAACAGCAGCAGGTGCCCAAGACCATCACCCAACTCTATTCCTACTATATTTACAACATTCTGAAAAACCATAGCCGAGAGATTGAAGACCCCCATGATGTGTTGCTGAAGCTTGGTGAGATGGCCTTCACAGGAGTCTCTGAGAAGAAAATTGTGTTTCGGAATGGAGATTTGATCCAGTACAATCTGCAACCCTCCCAGTTCCTGTCTGGGTTCCTGATGGAACTTTTGGAGCGAGATGATTCTGTCCACAGTGTGTTTTACACGTTTCCACATCTCACCATCCAAGAGTTTGTAGCTGCACTCGCACAATTCCTGATCGCACATCCCAAAAACATCCAGAACCTCCTTCGTGAAGCCCATGGTAAGGAGGATGGGAGATTTGAAATATTTCTCCGTTTTGTAGCTGGTCTCTCTTCCCCACAGGCCGCACAGCCCCTGGTGAAGTTTCTCGGTCCATTTCTTCATCAAACAACCTGTCAAGTTATTGAATGGGTGAAGAAAACCGTTATCAACCTGGCTGGAAGTGTAATGGATCACAGTGGGAAAAGAAGCCTCCTGATGATGATGCATTGTCTGTTTGAATCTCAGAATACAGCACTGGCTCAGGCCACAGTGGGATCTGTGAAAATACTTAACTTTGATGGATTGCAACTGACCCCTATTGACTGTGTGGTCCTCTCTCATGTCATTGGGTTCTGTGATTCAATAAAAGAGCTCAGACTACGTGAATGCTATATTCATTGTGAAGGACTCCAGCGGCTGGCATCCGTTCTGCACAAATGCCACATCTTGAGGTACCGGCTTGTTCAATACTTTGATTGATGATAAACCACTTGCTATGTTGCCAAAAAAAGCACCTTTTTGAGCTCAAATGAAGGAGGCAGAGTCAGAAAAACTTTGGAAGATAAGACTAGTGTGAAATGCTGAGGTATAAAATAAGAATGATGCTTTTGCTGACCAGTTGTTGGTCTGCTTAGTGGATTCTTGTAGAACCTGACCATGGAAGTGAGATGAAAAGGAAAAATGTGGTATTTATTCACTAATCTAGAATATAGGTCCTCTCAGTATTTTAAACATCAATGGTGTGGAAAGTGTCATCGGAAATAATACTCTGGTTCCTTAAAAGAGATGGGACGTATTTGAAATTGAGATAATTACTTTAAATGACTTTTTTAAGTCTAATTATTTATGTGGATCACAGTTCAGTCAAAGAAGTAACCTGCTGTTTTAAAGACTCCAAATCACTAAATGTCCAACACATTGATAAGATCTTGCATGTAGGGTACAGTCTCTGAAAAAATTGCAATGATAAATAACAGAGGTTTTTAACGGTCCATTCCCACTGAGTTTATGCCTGGAGTAGACTCCGAGAAATTCCCTTGAAATATCAAGAACAGCTGCACCTGCTGTAAACATGCCTTGTATTGAATGACAAATGCAGTAAGAAACTCCCCTTCCCTATAAACCAAGACAATTGTGATATTTCAACAATATAATGACCGAGAATAAAATTTCTTCCTTACATAAAATTTCTTCCTTACATAAAATTCAGTGGACTGGATTTTATAGCAACAGCTAATGTAGTTTCATAGTGTTAGTCACCATGAAATAGTCGAATAGTATGGTGCTGGAAAAACACAGCCGGTCAGGCAGCATCCGAGGAGCAGGAGAGTCGATGTCTTGGGCATAAGCCCTTCTTCATCCACCCCAAAATAGTATAAAGATTAAAATGATGTGCAGTTATCAAGTAAAAGGAATTGCTGGTTTCTGATTTAATGTGTGGAAAATTGTGCCATTCCCTCAAATTCCCAGATTTCGAAAGATCCAAAATGAGAGAAATTTTTCAGAACTTGGCAGGGCCAGCCACTGAGCTTCTGGAGATTTAAATCTGATTATTGAGGAATGAGACCAATATGAAAGGAAAGAGTTGAATTATTGTTTACTGTTCTCTTCTGTCTGTAATAAGAGTGATTTTAGTTTATTTTCTTATCTCTTTTCCTTTTGGAATTAGGCCATGCTGTTTAATCTCAAAATCCATGTTTGTGAAGTTCAGTTTTTAAATGACTCTCAACAACTCTTGAGGATTAAGACCAAGAAACTGGTTTAATCCACGCAGGCTAGTGGGGATTAAATTATAGATGGAAATGTGTGAAGGGTCTGTTTCCACACTGTAAGTAATCTAATCTAATCTAATCTAATCTAATCTAAACTATTGAGGATTAAGACCAAGAAACTGGTTTAATCCACGCAGGCTAGTGGGGATTAAATTATAGATGGAAATGTGTTGCTGGAAAAGCGCAGCAGGTCAGGCAGCATCTAGGGAACAGGAGAATCGACGTTTCGGGCATTAGCCCTTCTTCAGGATTAAATTATAGCCAATGCATTGGCAAGTGGGCACACGTACAGACCCAAGGAAGCAGGAAGAGAAAAGCAGGAAAGAGAATTTAAAAATATGAATTACTCTTTTTTTTTCCAGCAAAGGAAAGGTATTAGCTTAAGTAATGTGAATTTGACTCCAATAAAATGAATGTTTGTAGTTAGCTTGCAGCAGCTCTGCTGGTGGATTACAGTTGAAATTACAGCAATAATGTTATTTTATGTGGCGTATTGGTTTACTTTGCAGGATTCTCACCAGAAATAAAACCTGAATAACTTTTCTCAGTTTCTCATGTATAAGTTTATTAAGTAAAACTCTATTAAAGTAAATAAAAGACTTACTTCCAGGGACTCAATTAAAAAAAAACTGCTGTTGGATAAAGGGAGAAAACATTATTGATCGAATATAATAGCCCTTCTCCATTGAGGTCACTGAGATGTTTTTATTTGCCGGTACATGCTGATCTTCTCTAGGTTCGCTTCCTTGCAGGAAGCACTGAGTGACTAGAAATTATGAAGTTCTCTAACTTATTGGTTAAAAGCAACACCTTCCAGTAAATAGTGACGACGAATAAACTGACTTTCCTCAAGCTTCAAGTATTTCCTACTGCTATGAGACACACCACTTCATCTTCAATAGATCTGAAGACTTGTGGCAGTATTGTTCACATTTACGAGCTGTTCACTGCCCAAAACCCAATCACACATTTGTTGGCAGACAGCTGGCTTTTGTCATCCACAGCTGGTCACATCTCCACAAACCAATCAGCAATTTTTGCAGACTAAATCTGATTTTGTGTACACACGGTGGTATCACCCTGTCTGCAGCCAGTCATGAGGTATGGTGGTTAAGTGGTTAAGATCTGTTGTCTCAGAGCAGCAGTGACCCAGGTTCAATTCCAGCCTTGGACGACTGTCTGTGTGGAGTTAGCACATTCTCCCCGTGTCTGCGTGGGTTTCCTCTGGGTGCTCCGATTTCGTCCCGCATTCAAAAGATGTGCTGGTCAGGTGTGTTGGCCATTCCAAATTGCCATTCCTGAAGAAGGGCTTATGCCCGAACCGTCGATTCTCCTGTTCCCTGGATGCTGCCTGACCTGCTGTGCTTTTCCAGCAACACATTTCCATTCCAAATTGCCCATAGCGTTAGATGTATTAGTCAGAGGGAAATGGGACTGGGTGGGTTACTCCTCGGGGAGTCAGTGTGGACTTGTTGGACAGAAGGGCCTGTTTCCACACTGTAGGGAATCTAATCTAATCTAATCTAATCTAATCCTCACTGATTGAACAAGGCAACAGTGTAAATGCCACTTAAACTGAGTGTTGGCAACTTATTTTAGTGTGGTGCAATACGTTCCAAAATTTTCAATTTTAACATTGTTCTTTTCCTATTTCAGTCCACAATCAAAAACTACTTCCTATTTCTCAGCCTCCTGATAAAAACTCAATTCATATTAATGCACATTTCTCTCTGTTTAGACTGCGCGGTAATGATCTGGAAGATTCCAGAGTGAGAATCGTGTGTACAGCTCTGAAGAATCCAGACTGTGAAATAGAGAGACTGGAGTAAGTACCTGAGTGAGAGACTATTTACAAAAACTGGATGTCTGACATTGTGTATTATCGTCATCATCAGGAATACTGCTAGCTGTAATATACATTATGGGTAACTGTATTAGTAGAGACAGTGATATCAGGTAGAGGAAATGGACATGGGGAAGAATGTAAAAAAAGAGAACATTGCATTTGTTGGTGGTTATAGGAACACGTGATATTCCAGAATAGACCACACTGTTGTTATATCTGCATCAAAATACAGTTGCAGACGACTGTGAAGTGTTAACAAGGTGAATCTCTGGCTCACTGTCAATTTTATCATGTTTCAGTAATTGGTTTCTATCCCTGAGATCTTGTTTTCTTGTGCTATTATCTTCATCTTGCTTCATTAACGACCGAACCTGCTCCTCCAGTGCCCCTCTCATCTATTCCTCACCCACTCCTGCTCACATATCCTAGAGTAGTCCAGCATCCCTGGTGCATTTTTAAAAAAAAAGTTATTATGCATCCAGAAAAACAGTATCAGTCCAGAACTGCCCTTCATGGAGCCTGACATTTATCATAGACATAGCTGAAATGGGGAAATTCGGCATCCTGCTCTACAGTTAGGCGACTGGAGGTCCTACTGAATCATGTTATCCTGAAGGGGGCCCTTTTCTTCTGCCAGAACTGACAGAGTAGGCCACAACACCAGACCCTGTGAGCCTGGTCTGAGGATGCCACCTGGAACAGTATGGTCTCAGCCGCCTGGAAGAAAGCCCTGCACTGTAGGAGGAAGGAAAATGATTTTCTCTAAACCACCCACAGTAAATTACAGAATCTACTCTCTGCTACCTCATGCTCACTCTGTCTCTGCTGCTGCATGTACCTCACACCCGTCCTGGTACATACTGTTCCATCTTCCCTTACTCACCCAATTCTCCCCCTCCCCACATGGTCTCTGTGCTGACTACTCAGAAGGCCACACCACATTTTTCCCACCATCGCTAGCTGTAACAGCTGTATCACCCACTATCATTTCCCTTAATCTATCCCTTTTCCTATTTCAGCAGAAAATTGCCCACAATAAGGCAGAGAGAGTCAAGACAGATGGTGGGCTGCCCAATGTTCAGCTCCTTCTCCCTTATGAGGAGAGGATCCTGACTGACCACCCCAAGCGGCTGTCTGACAGTGTCCCAGCTCCTGGACTGGTATCAGAGGCTGCCCTTGATTCTCCTATGACTGTGTACAGTTGGCGCAAACATTTCCTTGCTTTACTTCTGCTCTAAACAACAGGGCTGTCAGTAGTATTGTAAGCTTGGTATCTTTGCTTAAAGGGGGAAAGTGCTTAAAGGCAAGGCAAAGCAAAGATGCTGTGAGCATCTGGACAGCACGCAGTCACTGAGCCCAAGAGGTAAGCTGGTCTGATCCATCAGCTTGGTCTGTGTCACTGAGCACAAAATGTCTTTACAGCAGCATTGTAATGCAGTGCTGACTTTGTCCATTTGAAGTGCACCCAGCTCCAGCTGCACAAAAACCACATTAGGGAACTGAAGCTGGATGAGTTTTGGATCATTCGGGAGATGGGGGGATTATTAAGAGAAGTTGGGAGGTAGTCACACCTCAGGTACAAGAAAAAGGCAGATGGGTTACTGTCAGAAGACAGAAAGGGACCTGGCAGACAGTGTAGGGAACCCCTGTAGCCATTCCCTTCAATAACAAGTCGGATATTGTTGGGGAGGATGACTTACCGGGGTAAACCATGGGATACAGGTCTCTGGCACGGTGTCTGTCCCTGTTGCTCAGACGGGAAGGTGGAAGAAGAGTAGAGCATTAGTCATTGGGGACTCCTAGTTAGGGGGACAGACAGGAGGTTCTGTAGGAATCAGAGAGACTCACAGTTGGTGGGCTGCCTCCCATGTGCTGGGGGAGGGGGAGCATCCCCAAGTCGTGGTCTACATAGATAGGAAAAGGGATGGGCATTTAAGGCAGAAATTCATAGAGCGAGGGTGGAGGTTTAGAGCTAGAACAAAGAGTTGTTATCTCTGGTTTGTTGCCCTTGCCATGTGCCAGCAAGGCCAGGAATAGGGACAAAGAGGAGTTGAACACGGCCACAGGGATGGTGCAGGAGACTGTATTTTGGATACCTGGATAATTGGGGCTCATTCTGGGGCAGCTGGGACCTCTACAAACAGGATGGTCTACACCTGAACCGGAGGGATACCAATATCCTTTGTGGAAATTTGCTAATGCCCTTTGAGAGGGTTTAAGCTAATTCAGCCGTGGGATGGGAACCTAAATTGTAGCTCCAGTGTCCAGGAGATTGAGAGTAGTGTGGTCACAAAAATGGTTTCAAGGTCACAAGTTTGCACCGACGAGCAGGAAGGTGATTTGCAGTATATCTATTTCAACGCCAGGAGCATCCGGAATAAGGTGGGTGAACTTGCAGCATAGCTTGGTACCTGGGGCTTCGATGTTGTGCCATTTCAGAGACATGGATAGAACAGAGATTGGAATGGCTGTTGCAGGTTCTGGGGTTTAGATGTTTCAGTAAGAACAAAGAAGATGGGGAGGTGAGGCATGTTAGACAAGGACAGTATTATGGTTGCAGAAAGGATGTTTGAGGACTCATCTACTGAGGTGGTATGGGCTGAGGTTCGATACAGGAAAGGAGAGGTCACCTTGTTGGGAGTTTTCTATTGGCCTCCGAATAGTTCAAGATGTAGAGGAAAGGAAATCAAAGATGATTCTGGATAGGAGTGAGAGTAACAGGGTAGTCATTATGGCATATTTAGTTTTCCAAATATTGGCAAGAAATACTATACCTTGAGTAGTTCACATGAGTCAGTTTTTCTCCAATGTGTGAAGGAGGGTTCCCTGACTCAGTATGAAGATAGGCCAACAAAAGGTGAGGCTACATTGGATTTAGTACTGGGGAATGAACCTGGCCAGGTGTCAGACTTAGATGAACACTTTAGTGATAATGACCACAATTAAGTTATGTTTACTTTAGCGATGGAAAGGGATAGGTAATACCACAAGAGTTTTAACAGGGAGGGAAAGGCAATTATGATGCGATTAGGCAAGATTTAGGACACGTAGGATGGGGAAGGAAAGTGTGGGGAATGGGAGAGTTGAAATGTGGAGCTTATTCAAGGACCAGCTACTGCATGTCCTTGATAATTATGTACCTGTCAGACAGGGAGGAAGTGGTCGAGTGAAGGAGCCATGATTTACTAAATAACTTGAATCTGTTATCAAGAGGAGGAAGAAAGCTTATGTTAGGATGAGACGTGAAGGCTCAGTTAGGGCACTTGACAGTTACAAGCTTACCAGGAAAGACCTAAAGAGAGAACTAAGAAGAGCCAGGAGGAGACATGAGAAGTTGTTGGCAGATAGGATCAAGGAAACCTATAAAGCTTTCTCTAGGTATATTCGGAATAAAAGAATGACAAGAGTAAGATTAGGGCCAATCAAGGACAGTAGTGGGAAGTTGTACATGGAGTCCGAGGAGATAGGAGAACTAAATGAATATTTTTTTGTTGGTTTTCATACTGGAAAAAGACAATATTGTTGAGGAGAATACTGAGGTACAGGCTACTAGACTAGATGGGATTGAGGTTCACAAGGAGGTGTTAGCAATTCTGGAAAATATGAAAATAGATAAGTCCCCTGGGCCATACAGGATTTATCTTAGGATTCTCTGGGAAGCCAGGGAGGAGATTGCAGAGCCTTTGGCTTTGATCTTTGTCATCATTGTCTACAGTAATAGTGCCAGAAGACTGGAGGATAGCAAATGCTGTCCCCTTGTTCAAGAAGGGGAGTAGTGACACTCCTGGTAATTATAAACCAATGAGCCTTACTTCAGTTGTGGGTAAAGTGTTGGAAAATGCTATAAGAGGTAGAGTTTATAATCATCTAGAGAGGAATAAGTTGATTAGGGATAGTCAACACGATTTTGTGAAGGTTAGGTTGTGCCTTACGTACCTTATTGAGTTCGTTGAGATGGTGACTAACAAGGTGGATGAGGATAAAGTAGTTAGTGTGATGTGTATGGATTTCAGTAAGGCATTTGAAAAGGTTCACCATGGTAGGGTATTGCACAAAGTACAGAGGCATGGGATTGAGGGTGGTTTTGCGGTTTGGATCAGAAATTGGTGAGCTGAAAGAAGACAGAGGGTGATGGTTGATGGGAATGGGTTAGTGAATTTGTGGATGACACTGAGATCAGTGGAGTTGTGGACAGTGCGGAAGGATGTTGCAGGTTACAAGGAGACATAATGCTGGGTTGAGAGGTGGCAAATGAAGTTTAATGTGGAAAAGCGTCAGGTGATTCACTTTGGAAGGAGCAACAGGAATAAAGAGTACAGTGCTAATGGTAAGATTCTTGGTAGTGTAGATGAGCAGAGAGGTTTCTGTGTCCATGTGCATAGATCCCTGAAAGTTGCCACCCAGGTTGATAGGGTTGTTAAGAAGTCATACTTTTTGCTTTTATTGGGAGAGGGATTGAGTTTCGGAGCCATGAGGTCACATTGCAGCTGTACAAAACTTTGGTTCAGCCGCACTTGTAGTATTGCGTACAGTTCTGGTCACCATATTATGGAAGGATGTGGAAGCTTTGGAAAGGGTTCAGAGGCGATCTACTCGGATGTTGCCTGGTATGGAGGGAAGGTCTTGTGAGGAAAAGCTGAGGAACATGAGGCTGTTTTCGTTAGAGAGAAGAAGGCTGAGAGGTGACTTAATTAAGACATATAAGATAATCAGAGGGTTAGATAAGGTGGACAGTGAGAGCCATTTTTCCTGGGATTGTGATGGCTAGCATGAGGGGAAGTAGCTTTAAATTAAGGGGTGATAGATATAGGAGAGATGTCAGAGGTAGTTCCTTTACTTAGAGAGTAGTAGAGACGTGGAATGCTCTGCCTACAACAGTAGTAGACTTGCCAACTTTACGGGCATTTAAATGATCATTGGATAAACATATGGATGAAAATGGAATAGTGTAGGATAGATAGGCTTCAGATTGGTTCCACAGTTTGGTGCAACATTGAGGGCCGAAGGGCCTACTGCCCTGCACTGTTCTATGATGGTCTCTGGTGCACCACATCCTTGTGCAGTCCAGGCCATTAGAAAAGCTTTTGTACCTTAGCCTGAGTCTTCCGTACACCGAGATGACCTGCTACAGGTAATTCATGTACGACCCAGAACACTTCCTGTCTTTATGCTACCGGCAAAACAATCTGGTGTACTTCTGCCCATTTCTCCTCTGCACTAACCTGCCGTGGTCTCCATTTTCATCTTTGGATTCTATCTTTAAGATAATGACCCTCAGGAGTATCCTCTGCCTCCTTTTCTGAGTATGCATCAACATGTTTCTCTTTTATTGTCTCGTCTTTCTGTTGCAAGTCCCTTAGCCTTTCAGGACTACACACTTCTGTCTGACCCTCTGACTGTACAGGTTCTTCCTGCACCATTACATTAAACAGGGGGTCCACTAACTGAACCTCAACTCCTTCATCTGTCTCTTTAGTTTTTGTCTTGTGCTGTGACTTTGACAGTGGGATCTGGTTACTAGCAGTCTGGGAAAATATCTGGGTTTTTTTAAACTCCTCAGTTCCCATGTCTTCTTTGGGCTTTTCTGCAACAAGGGGTGCTGCTCCTACCTTGGATGCTGCTAAATCATTCCCAAGAACTGAATTCCTGGAACTGACACTCTTGTCAATTACTCCTATGGATACTTCCCCAGTCTTGGGTTGGCACTGCAACCTGATCTTACATAGGGGAATGTTGTATTTCTGTCCATCTATCCCACAAATTACACTCTCTTGGCTAACACGGCAGACGGTGTGCAAATACGTTCATTGGGTTTTGAGAAGATTTGTAGCTCAGGTTGAGGTTCTGGATGTAGGTTTGCTCACTGAGCTGGAAAGTTTGTTTTCAGACGTTTCATCACCATACTAGGTAACATCATCAGTGAGCCTCCAGATGAAGCATAGGTGGTATGGCCTGCTTTCTATTTGTGTTTAGGTTTCCTTGGGTTGGTGACATCATTTCTTGTGGTAACATCATTCCATGTTCTTTTTCTCAGGAGGTGGTAAATGGGATCCAAGTCAATGTGTTTGTTGATAGCATTCTGGTTGGAATGCCATGCTCCTAGGAATTCTCGTGTGTGTCTCTCTGTTTGGCTTGTCCTCGGATGGATGTGTTGTCCCAGCCGAAGGGTGTCCTTCCTCATCCATGTGTAAGGATACTAGTGAGAGGTGGGGGTGGAGGGAGGGTGGGGGTTCATGTCTTTTTGTGGCCAGTTGATGTTCATGAATACTGGTGGCTAGTTTTCTGCCTGTTTGTCCAATGTAGTGTTTGTTACAGTTCTTGCATGGTATTTTGTAAATGACATTAGTGTTAAGTGTCTGTATCTGGTCTCTCAAGTTCATTAGCTGTTGTTTTAGTGTGTTGATGAGTTTGTGGGCTACCATGATGCCAAGTGGCCTTTAATGTAGGGGAGGGTGGCAAGGGTTTCTGGATGTGTTTTGTCTGCTTGTTAGGGTTTGTTGCTGAGAAATCAGTGGACTGTGTTCATTGGTACCCGTTCTTTTTGAACACTGTATAGGTGATTTTCCTCTGCTTTGCATAGTTCCTCTGTGCTGCAGTGTGTTGTTGAAATAATGTTTTAATACAACTCCATTTGTGGGTGTTGGGATGATTGCTTCTGTAGTCCAGTATTTGGTCCATGTGTGTTGTTTTCCTGTAGATGCTGGTTTGAAGCTCCCCATTGGCTTTTTGCTCTACTGTGACATCTAGGAATGGCAGTTTGTAGTTTTTTTCCTCTTCTTTAGTGAATGTTATGCCAGTAAGGGTATAATTGATGTTCTTGAAGGTTTCCTCTAATTTGTTTTGTTTAATGATGACAAAGGATTCATCCACATAGCGAACCCAAAGTTGGGGTTGGATGGTTGGCAGATCTGTTTGTTTGAGTCTTTGCAATACTGTCTTTGCTAAGAACTCTGATATTGGAGATCCCATGGATGTTCTGTTGGTTTGTCTGTAGGTTTTAATGTTAAAGGTGAAGTGGGTGGTAAGGCATAGGTCTACTGTCCTTTCCACGATGAAGTTGGTGGTGTTTGGTGCATGTGTCTTTGGTACTTCCAATAGCATAGTCAGTGTTCCTTGGCCACGTTGATGTTGGTAGATGTGAACAGGGCTGTTACATCAAAGGAGACCATTGTTTCACCCTTTTCGATCTTGGTGCCTTTGGTCTTCAGGAATTCTTGGATGGAGTGGCGTGAGTCGTCTTCTCAGTGTTTAGTCTTTGGTGTAGCTCCTTGGCCAATGTGTGCAGGAGGGTTTCCTGACACAATATGTAGACAGGCCAACAAGAGGTGAGGCCATACTGGATTTGGTTCTGGGTAACGAACCAGGCCAGGTGTTAGAATTAGAGGTAGGTGAGCACTTTGGGGATAGTGACCACAATTCGGTGACTTTTACTCTAGTGATGGAGAGGGATAAGTGTGCACTACAGGGCAAGAGTTATAGATGGGGGCAGGGAAATTATGATGCTGTGAGGCATGACTTAGGATGTGTGGCCTGGAAAAGTAGGCTTCAAGGCAAGGGCGTAATTGATATGTGGAACTTGTTCAAGGAGCAACTATATAGTGTTCTTGATAAGTATGTGCCCATCAGGCAGGGAGGAAAGGGTCGTGTGAGGGAGCCATGGTTTAATAAGGAATTGGAATCCCTTGTTAAATGGAAGAGGGCGGCCTATGTAAAGATGAGGCGTGAAGGTTCAATTGGGGCGATTGAGAGTTATAAGGTAGCCAGGAAGGACCTGAAGAGAGAGCTAAGAGCAGCAAGGAGGGGACATGAAAGGTCCTTAGTTGGTAGGATTAGGGAAAACCCTAAGGCTTTCTATAGGTATGTCAGGAATAAAAGAATGACTAGGGTAGGAATAGGTCCAGTCAAGGATAGTAGTGGGAAGTTGCGTGTAGAGGCTGAAGAGATTGGGGAGACACTGAATGAATACCTTCCGTCAGTAATCACTCAGGAACAGGACATTGTTGCCGATGTAAGTACTGAGTCACAATTAAGTAGAATGGACGGCTTTGAGGTATGTAGAGAAGAGGTGTTGGAAATTCTGGAAAGGGTGAAAATAGATAAGTCCCCTGGGCCTGATGGCATTTATCCTAGGATTCTCTGGGAAGCAAGGGAGGAGATCGCAGAGCCATTGGCCTTGATTTTTATGTCCTCTTTATCTAC
>NC_057748.1:23947820-23955265 GCF_004010195.1 Chiloscyllium plagiosum | reverse complement strand
ATGTTGCCTGGTCTGGTAGGAAGATCGTATGAGGAAAGGCTGAGGCACTTGCGGTTGTTTTCATTCGCGAAAAGAAGGTTTAGGGGTGACTTGATAGAGGTGTACAAGATGGTTAGGGGTTTAGATAGGGTCGACAGTGAGAATCTTTTTCCACGTATGGAGTCAGCTATTACGAGGGGGCATAGCTTTAAATTAAGGGGGGGTAGGTATAGGACAGATGTTAGGGATAGGTTCTTTACTCAGCGAATCATGAGTTCATGGAATGCACTGCCAGTAGCAGTGGTGGACTCTCCCTCTTTATGGGCATTCAAGCGTGCATTGGATAGGCATATGGAGGATAGTGGGCTAGTGTAGGTTAGGTGGGCTTGGATCGGCGCAACATCGAGGGCCGAAGGGCCTGTACTGTGCTGTATTCTTCTATGTTCTATGTTCATGTCTTGCTTTTGGAGATTGATTAGATTCTGTATCTCTCAAAATGATAACTGCTTTCCCTTGTCTTTACCCACAGAGGCGCATTCTTTATCGAGATCCGGCACTAACTCCATAGCCAGTCCCTGCCGAGGCTGTGCACTCTCCTGCAGCTCCTCGACTTTTCTTGGGTCTCCTTTACTACTTTCACTAATGCCACTGGCTTAGCTCCTTTTACCACGTCTTTTCCCACAGTGCCTTTCTTCAACAGCCAGCACTGTGTCTTTACATGTCCCACCTTTTGGCAGTGAAAACACCTTTTCCCAGTACCCTCCTTAAACCACCAGCACTGAAATGTTTTGTGTCCCACTCCATTACAGTGAAAACACCCAAGTCTTTTAACTCCTGTCCACACTCTTGGGGTTCTTTTATCACCTGTGATAAACTGTTACCAGTGTACTCTACTCTACTCTATGTTTGGCATGTAGGATCTCCCCCTCTCCCAATATCTATCCCTCACAGGATGAAGTTCTTGCCGGAAGCTAAATTTTGCCGCATGTACCAATATTCATGTGCCACCTCTGCTGCTGTTCTCACTTCTTGAACTTTCTGTTCTTCCACATGAATTCTTATCATCCCTGGAAGTGAGTTTTTAAACTGCTTCAGCAGAAGAATCTCTCGTAGTGCCTCAGGTATCTTTAAGTCCCGCACCCATCTATCAAAATTACTATGTTTAAGTCTTTCAACTCAACTTGGTTCCTTCTTTATGTTTCTGAACCGCTGTCTATACGCTTCTGTTACCAATTCATAAGTACTCAAAATAGCCTGTTTGATATCTTCATAATTGGTTGACTCCTCAGATGACAGCGCTGCCAATACCTCACTAGTTCAGCTCACCGGCTTAGTCTGAACTAGCATTACTCACAAGTCCTCTGACCACTCCATCTGCCTAGCCAATTCTTCAAGTGAAATAAAGAAGGTTTCTACATCTTTCTGATCAAATTGTGGCAGTGTCTTAACATTTTTGTATATATCACTATCTTCTGTCTTCATCTCCGTCCTGTTAACTTGACTTTCCTAACTAAGTCATAAGTTCTGAGGTTCAAATTCTCTCTCCTATTCTCTTTCATTTCTCACTATCTCTCTCTCTTTGCTCAGCTAAGAGCCTTCTATCTCTTTATTTTTCCTCTCTGTCTTTGTTTATTTTCTAACTCATGGTGGCTCAGTGGTTAACACTGATGCCTCACAGCACCAGGGTCCCAGGTTCAATTCCAGCCTCAGGTCTGTGTGGAGTTTGCACATTCTCCCCTTGACGTGCGTGGTTTTCCTCCGGGTGCTCCGGTTTCCCCCCACAGTCCAAAGATGTGCAGGTTAGGGGAATTGGGAGTGGTAAATTCCTAACAACATCGAGGGCCCAAGGGCCTGTACTGCGCTGTATTCTTCTATGTTCTATGTTCTATGTTAAATTGCCCATAGTGAGAGGTGCATTAGTCAGAGGGAAGTGGGTCTGAGTGGGTTACTCTTCGGAGGGTCAGTGTGGACTTGTTGGGCCGAAGGGCCTGTTTCCACACTAGTAATTGTAATTTAGGTTTTTCTAACTCTACTGCATTTGTCTGTTTCTCTGACACACCTAAGTGCTTGACCAACTCCTTTACTATTTCAGCTTTACTTTTGTCTTGGTTAAACCCAATTCTAACCTCTTTGCTAATTCTAAAGCAATGATCTTTTTCTGTCCTTCTAAAGATTCTTGGCAAATTTGGGAATCTTCTTCAGACCCCAGAACCTCTTTAGCAATCTTAAGAGCCACTTTTAATTTAACCAACCACAAGTAACCAAAATTATATAAATTGTCTCACCTATGTTTTTTTTAAAAAGATCTAGGACACTAATCGGCAAGTGTTTAAATCTGCTGGGATCTTTCATACCCCAAATCTGTTTAAATTTGTCCTAATCTCAGACTGGATCTGTCTAAACCTGTCAAAATCTCGGACCTGAGTTCCCAAACTGTTACATCACAGCGGTATGCTTCTGCTAATTAAAGTGAACACCCAGAAAAGCTCACCTTGCCTCCTAATCAGCTAAAATATGAGTGACAGAGAAGTCCCAAATTCTACTATTTTAAAAAAAAACAATTTATTCTTTAACTCCAAAAGTGAACTCTAAAAAACAACTGTCTACAACTCTAAGCCTCCTTTCCCTTAAATGTTTATCTGCTTCCCATTCTATAACATTATACTCTTCCCATAAAACCCTTATTAAAATTCACTGGGACTGCTAGTCAGTCACATGACAGGTACCTGGAAGCTCTGTGCAAACAGCTTTTACTCTCTCTTACTGCGCATGCCTTCAACTTCATAACAATACTGAGCACATACCACGCACTGACATAGCAAAGCAGTGTTTTCCCAGTCTTTGCCACCACAAGTATATGCCCTTCCTCCTCAATGTGCCTGTCCTCCATGACTTGTCAGTGCCTTCTTGCTATTCCTTGCTTTTCCCAATTTTTTCTTTCCTCCTCTTCCATATCCCTTTTTAAAATCGACTGTTTGCACTTGCTCAAATGTGATTCTGCTGCTGTCATTTGTTGCTTGGGGCCTTTTGAGTCTGCTTGCTTTGTGCCACATTTGCCCATCAGTTCCCTAACAGACAGAGTCTGTTCCCTTCTGATTGTGCTTTAATCATTATGGCTCCAGCCTCTTGTGGTCCTCTGGCAGATTCTTCTAACTCCTTAATTATAGTCTCACGTTCTAGATGTATCTACCCACCCTCCCCCCAACTCCATGTTACCTTACAATCATGTAACTACCCAAGAGCACACTGACTGTCTGTTAGTATCTGATGAGTGTTGTAGCATATTGAAAACAAAATCAAAATGTAGGGTAGAGGTCATTACACTCAGTGTCATTTCTTCTGTCCACCACACTTGAAGATGTGATGATTATTGTCTCTGTCTCTCTGGTAGCAGCAACACCAAATCACTCCACTCTCAAACAGAAACTATTTCTAATTCTTAATTCCTGGCATTAAGACTGCCAATCTGTCTTATTCATGAGTCCTAGAGAGCCTTCAAGAATATTGTAAGAATACTTCTTTGGATTGTAAAACACCAATCAAACATTTCTATTTGATTCCAGGCACAAACATTACTTGAATGTTCCTTCTTTACATTTGAGTACTTTGGTTTCCCAAAAGAAACTTATTAATTTCTGTAAGCATTTCATATTTCAAAATGTTTCTAATTTCAATTTCTTTTTAAATAAAATTGTTTTCAGGGATTCATCTGTTTTTCTTTCTATTCTCCATCCCAGGCTGCATTGTGGGAATGGAGAACAATGGGAAGTGCCTTGCTTCAAACAGTAGCCAGTCCACCAATGAGGTCATAGCTTCCTTTTTAGCACCAACAAATCTTTTTCTTGTTTTAAAATTCACCTTCCAATTTCTCTCCAGGCGGCAATTATTTCACCTGCCTCTGCGGTCTTAGTTTCCGAGGGAAAAACACTGACTGCAGATGCTGGAAACCAGAGTCTAGATTAGAATGATGCTGGAAAAGCACAGCGGTTCAGGCAGCATCCGCGGAGCAGGAAAATCTACCTTTCTGGCAAAAGCCCTTCATCAGGAATACAGGCAGAGAGCCTGAAGGGTGGAGAGATAAATGAGAGGAGGGTGGGGGTGGGGATGGGGAGAAAGTAGCATAGAGTACAGTGGGTGAGGAAATGACCTGGGAGTTGCAGTGGGAGAGGGACTCCCTGAGATTCTTGTAGAGAGAGGAGGAAAACTTCTTCAAGGCAGGCATCCTTGCAAGATTCCTAACCTATTTTGGCCTCACTCATCTGCTTGCAACTCCTGAAGGATCTGCCCTCTATCTTTGGATTTTTGTCTGTCCCACTCAGTTACTTACTTGGTTCCATCCTGACCTGGCCTATCCTGAATTTACATTATGTTCTTTGGGTCTCGTCCCTAACTCTTTGGTGCAGCTTTCTACCATGACCACTGGTGGTAAATGAAAACATACTTGTCTCAATGCAGTGATGGTTCTGGTGATGTGGCCTGAGATCCTCCTGACTCAGCAAATTGGTAGGAAACTCAGGTGACAGATATATGATCATTTTATTTTCATACATTCGCAAGGAGAGCTAGTCTTATTGCTGAGGTGTAAAACCAGCATTATAGACATCGACGAGCTTCATTCTAATATTGCAATCTTACTTATTGTAGTTCTCATTTTCATCATCCATGTGTATTATGTAATCTCCTGCCCCCATTTACACAGTCACTATCTATATTTTGCCCAAGGCATATGCTATCCTGCTGACAGTGCAACGTCTGCACACCATGCTTGTCTTTTTACCTCTGTGGTTACCATTTGCTTTGACTATTACTGACAATATGATTGAAAAGTAGCCCTTAACTAGCTATAACTCCTTTGGATGAGAAAGGAGCACAGAAAAGGCGACACAGGAAAGCACCCTTTTGTGCATAGACTGCATTACTCATTAAATATGTTTACCATCAGGCTTCCTGCCTGTATTAGGGCAGCTTTGTTGCTGGAGGCAGTGCCTCTCCAGAAAAGCCATTATTGAACAGCGAGATATGATGGAGGATAAATGGAGCCTTCTGGGAAGTGGCGAATGCCTCATGCCAATTGATATTACCAGTCACTGTGGCACTGAATTTCCAGAGCTCAGTTTAATTCCAAAGATCTTGTGCAGATGTTTGTTGTAATTCTCAGTCTGTGGATCTTCGTGACATCAGTGTTTTCTTTAAGAGCACCAGCCAATACAAGTGATTCAACACCAGTTCAGTCAGTTAGGCTGTAGGGCTCAGGGGCTTCATTAGATTACTACAGGTGCAGGGATGGAGGTGTTGCTGGCTGGACCAGCACTAGTTGCCCTTGAGAAGGGGGTGATGAGCTTCTGCCTTGACCTTCTACCATGCCCTATAGGTAGATCCACAATGCTATTACAGAGGGAATTCCAGGATTTTGACCCAGTGACGATGGCGATATATTTCCAAATCAGGATGGTAAATGTCTTGGAGGGGAACTTGCAGGTAATGGGGCGTTCCCAAGTATCTGCTGCCCTTGTCCTTCTAGATGGAAGTGGTCATAGATGTGGAAGGTGCTGTCCACGTATCTTTTGCAAATTTCTGCCGTGTATCTTATCAATAATATAAACTGATGCTATAAAGTGTTAGAGGTCACACGACATCAGGTTATAGTCCAACAGGCTTATTTGAAATCACAAGCTTTCAAAGCGCTGCTTCTTCGTTACTTCATCTGATGAAGGAGCAACATTCCAAAAGCTTGTGATTTCAAATAAGACACTTAGACTATAATCTTGTGTCGTGTGACTTCAGATCTTGTTGATAGGGGAGGGAGTACACATTTGTGCAGGTGGTGCTATATATAAAGAGTTGCAAATGGTGCTGAACATTGTGAAGTCATCGGCGAATGTCCCCATTTCTGACCTTGTGACGGAAGGGAGGTCATTGATGAAGCAGCTGAAGAGGGTTGGGCCAAGGGCACCTCTCTGAGGAACTCCTGCAGAGATAAGCTGGAGCTGAGATGACTGACCTTCAGTCATATTCCATTTTCCTGTTCGCCAGATTGTACTGCTACTAGCGGAGATCCCCAATCACTCTCGCTGTGTTCAGGCTCCATGGTGCTCCATTCAGTCAAATGCGATCTTAATGCTGAGGGCTGTCACTTTCACTTCACCTCTGGAATTGGGCTGTTTTGTCCATGTTTGAGCCAAGGCTGTAATGAGATCATGAGCTGAGTGGCCCTGGCAGAACCCAAACTGGGTGTCACTGAGCGGGTTATTGCTGATCAGGGCTCGTACTAGTGATGTCATCAATAGTGCTATCACTAGTAGATTGGAGTGTAGATTGAAGTGATGAGGGTTTTTTCTGCTTTATACATACAAGGTTATACTTGGGCAATTTTCCTTGAGCTGGGTTAGGTTCCAACATTGTAACTATATTGGAACAGATTGGTGAGGCATACAACAAGTTCTGGAGTATACCTCTTCAGAACTATTGTCGGCATACTGTAAGGGCCCATAGCTTTTGCTATTTACTATTGACTGCATGCATGTATCCATCTGACAGCTTTCACAGAGCATACAGCAGCCTTCTTCAGTAGGAATTATTTTCAGTCTCAAATGAGAACTCAACTGTGACCACCATCAACAAATCCTTCATGACTGTGCAAACCCCCACAATACCTACAAATTGTGGCAATTCTTGATGCTTGACTTTTTTCAGCATCTCTCTTTGCCATTAAGCCTTGGTACTGGATGACAGGAGTTGGTAGTTTAATAGAAATATCACTGAACTAGCCCAAAGCATGTCCATCATTTACGAGGCTCCAGACAGGAGGATGATGGATTGCTGCTCACGTGTCTGGATCAGTGTTGGTCCAACAACACTTACAGCTCAACCTCTTCCAGGGAACAAAGGAATCCACTCACTCCATCACCATAGCACTTTGCTAGCTTTGTGAACTGTATGGAAGATGCATGCTTAACTCATCACCATTTCGTCCAGTCGGGACATTGATATCTCGCAAATCCTTTACACCCTGGAAGATTAAATGCAAACAGATGAAGGTAGCATGATCTGCAAGTTCCCTCCAAGCTACACACCATCCTGGCGTGGACCCATATCACTGCTCCCTTGCTGTCACTGGATCAAAATTCAAAGTTTGTGAGAAGATTTGTAGCTCGGGTGCTCGTTGCTGTGGTTCTGTTCGCCGAGCTGGAAGTTTTTGTTGCAAACGTTTTGTCCCCTGTCTAGGTGACATCCTCAGTGCTTGGGAGTCTTCTGTGAAGCGCTTCTGTGGTGTTTCCTCCGGCATTTATAGTGGCCTGTCCCTGCCGCTTCCGGTTGTCAGTTTCAGCTGTCCGCTGTAGTGGCCGGTATATTGGGTCCAGGTCGATGTATTTGTTGATGGAGTTTGTGGATGAGTGCCATGCTTCTAGGAATTCCCTGGCTGTCATACTACCAGCTTGCCCTATAATGGTAGTGTTATCCCAGTC
>NC_057748.1:23908480-23947179 GCF_004010195.1 Chiloscyllium plagiosum | reverse complement strand
TGTTGTGGTTCTGTTCGCCGAGCTGGGAGTTTTTGTTGCAAATGTTTCGTCCCCTGGCTAGGCGACATCATCGGTGCTTGGGAGCCTCCTGCGAAGCGCTTCTTTGATGTTTCCTCTGGTGTTTATAGTGGTCTGTCCCTGCCGCTTCCGGTTGTCAGTTTCAGCTGTCCGCTGTAGTGGCCGGTATATTGGGTCCAGGTCGATGTGTTTGTTGATGGAGTTTGTGGATGAGTGCTATGCTTCTAGGAATTCCCTGGCTGTTCTTTGTTTGTCGTATATAGTGTTTTGTGCAGTCCTTGCATGGGATTTTGTACACTACATTAGTTTTGCTCATGTTGGGTATCGGGTCCTTCGTTCTGGTGAGTTGTTGTCTGAGTGTGGCTGTTGGTTTGTGTGGTTGGCAGGGACAGGCCACTATAAATGCCGGAGGAAACACCACAGAAGCGCTTCACAGGAGGCTCCCAAGCACTGAGGATGTCACCTAGACAGGGGACGAAACGTTTGCAACAAAAACTTCCAGCTCGGCGAACAGAACCACAGCACTGGATCAAAATTCTAGTACTTCCTTATGAACAGCATCGTGGATGTATATACACCAGATGGGCAGCAGCAAGTCAAGGTAGCTCACAAATACACACTCGAGGACAATTAGGATGGGCAACAAATGCCAGAGACGCATAAAAGAATAAGCAAAAGCAAGCTATACTCCTGCGAAGGGTACTTGGGCTACTTGTGGAACGCATGCAGAGGAGTGATACACCCAGCAAAAGTCCTGTGTGCTGTGGTATGTGTAACTTGGAACCACAGTGGGGAGAAGTTTTTTCAGTGAGGAAAACCCTGAGTTCTTTCCCTTCTGAACAATCAGGAGTGAGAGTCCATGTTAACTAGAGACAATATAATTAGGAGCCCCAGGGATCACAGACAAGGCAATGTCAGATGTGTGCAAGTGAGGCTCGAGATTCTGTCGTGCAGGTGGATTTCAACTGAGGCTGACCCTTTTATCCATTAGATGTAGAAAAAGATTTTCTCCCTTTGTTAGCCCTAGTGCTGTTGTTTGAATGTCTTTGCTGTCTTGTGGACTCACGACAATATGAATTACAGTAACTAGAAACATTTTGTCATTTGGCACTTTCTTTCTCATTCTCACTGTTTGCAGGAGCGAATGAACTCTTGAAGAAACAGTGGTGTGCAAAAGTGAAGGGAATTTTTGTCATATGTTCTCTCAGAATTAATTTTAAAAGGCCTATACAGCAAGGTGACATCTAATAAGAGTTTAATCATGTGAAATCTAAAGGCTTCAAGGTCATCAAGAGTGGATTTACCCTCAGTTCTCATTTTATTCTCTCTGATTCCTAGACTGGGTTATAATGGCCTCACAGATTCTTGTGCCGAGGATCTTGCCTCTGCTCTCAGCACAAAGCAGTCGTTGACACATTTGGATCTGATGTCAAACTCCTTCACAGATGAATCCGCCCCCTTTCTCTTCCACCTCATACAGACCTGCAACAGTCTCCAGGAGATTGTGTGAGTATTGATGTTAATTTTTAATATAGTGAAGCCTGAGTAGGATTCATTAAATATTAGGCTTAAAACTTAGATCAGAATTATGAAAATATGAACTCCAGTGAAATGAAGTGAGAAAGCGTCATATTTATAACACTAAATATACGCAGTATTTTAAACACCAGTTCTGTGAATAACAAATTCTAAAAACAATGCAACTAATTTAGAAGATTGATCTGAAGCTGCATTGATCATAATGACAACTGATGTGTCATTAGAAATAATACACTGGTTCTTGACCAAAAATGGAAAGTGCTTTAGGTTGTGAAATTCGTAAGATGACTTTTTCAAGTCTAATTCTTCAAATGCATCTCGGTTCAGTAAAAAGAACCTGCTGTTTTAAAAGAAGCTCAAAATCATCCATTATCCACGACATAGGATCTTGCCCATGGGGGACAGTCTCTGATAAAATTCTCAGTGTTAAACAACAGGATTTTTTGACAGTCCCCTCCCATACATGAGCATCTGTGGAGTGTTGGGGTCTCCTAGAAAGATCACAAGAACTGCACCCACTGGCAATAAACATGCAGAGTGTTGAGTGCTGAACAAAGTGACAAACTCCCCTTCCCGACAAACCAAAAGAACTGATATTTCAACAATGTAATGACAGAATAAAATTTCTTCCTTGCATGAAATTTGCAGAATAGATTTTATAGCAGCAGTTAGTATAGTTTAATGATATTAAAATAGGATGAAGATTAAAATGATGTTGATTATAACTCACTACTTTGTCATTTACCAGTCTGGAAAATTGTGTCATTGTCATAAATTTCCAGACTTAGAAACACCCGAAATGAGAGAAGTTTTATTTAACTTGGCAGGACCGGTTACTGAGCTTCTGTAGATTAAATCTGATTATTATGATGTGAACAGAAAAAGTTGAATTATTTTTACCATTCCCTTCTGTTTGTAACAAAAACGGTTTCAGTTTATTTTCCTTTTGGAATTAGGCCATGCTATCTCCCCCAAAAACCCATGTTTGTGAAGTTCAATTTTTAAGTAACTGCCAAAATCACACTGATGAAAACAAAAAGCTTGATTTAGCAACAGATGATAGGAGCATAAATGAGAACAAATGCTTATGCAAGCACGTACACTTACAAACAGATACAAGAAAGCAGAAAGAGAAAAGGAGGAAACAAATTTAAAAATAGGTATTACTTTAATCAATGCTGACATCTTATTTCTTTTAATATGTATTTGAGTCCAGTAATTGGATGTCAAAGGAATGTTTGCATTTACCTAATGAATTACAGTTGAAGATGCAGCAATAAAATTATTTTGTGGGTTATTAGTTTACTTTGCAGATGATATGAGGGATATCAGAACTAAACCTTTTGAGAAATTGATGTTGCTGTATAATTTTGCTAATTACAACTCTAACACTGTTATTGAACTCCCCGTATACACAAACGTACAGACAAATACACATAGAATAAAAGAAATGGTGTTACGGATGGAGGGCAAAAAGAAACATGAAGATAAAGCAATAGCCACTCTCCATTGAGTTCACTGAGATGTATTTACTTGCCAGGACTTGCTGTTCTTCGGTCACCTTTCTCTCATTGAAGGAGACACAGAGTTTATGATTTGTGAAGCAGTCAGTTTCTGACTTATTAATTAAAAACAGCACCTTACAACAAATGGTGATGAGAAATAAACTGGCTTTCCTCAAGCTTCAAGCATTTCCTACTGCAGTGAGACACACCACCTCCTCTTCAAGAGATCTGAAGACTTCTGTCAGTGTCGTTCACATCCACAAGCTGTTCAGCTCCCCAGGAGCCAGTCATACATTTGTCATCCACAGCTGGTCATAATTGCACAAACCAATCAGCCACTTGCTGCAGGCTGAGTCTCATTGTGTACGCACTCTGTCTACCACAGTCAGTCATCCTCACTGACAAAACAGCAGTGTAAATGCAACTTACAATGTCACTGCTTTCTAGTGCTGCAATTGCTTCAAACTTTTCAGTTTTAACATCATCCTTTTTCTATTTCAATCTGTGATGATGCTGCTCCTTTAACAATGTTATGTTGTCCTTCTTTTTTCAAAAGGAGTTGTAAAATGCAGAGGTTCTGCTATGTTTTGGATTAAGCCACTTTGGTTTTGGCTAACAGATACTGCCTAAGGCAGCAGTCAGTAAAATGAGCTGTTAAAACACTTGTATGAATGAAAGGGGAGTGCCCAGTTCTGCCATTTCAGGGGTTTTAACCCTGGTTTGGTTTGGTTTTAGCAAGCAGACTGTTTGGAGCTGCTAGGGTAAAAGGCTCCCTGGTTCAGCAGTTCCCGCGCTGATTCCCTCTCTCTAACATCTTTCCTAAAAGAACCTGGGTTTGAATTGACCTTTTTTGCGCAAGGGTGTTTTTATGAGGATGTTGTAGAAAACCAGGACAGCTCTTTGTTAAGTTGTGGGGAATATCGTGTGTCCGAGTTTTCAAATAGCTGTTATTCTAAATTCTGTTTTCTTTTGCTTGTTTTATTCAGTAGTCTGTAAATAAATTCTGTTTTGTTTAAAAGTGAGTAGTTGGGCCAGCTGCATCACTCTTGGAATATCCACTTTACATCGGCTTAAAACAACTAGCAAATTTATGGTCAGGCAACCTTCTTGAAATGTTTTAAGGGGATCTGGTCTGGTCCATAAATCCACAATCAAAAATACAGCAAAATTGCTTTTATACTAATAATGCTTTTATACTAATACAAAGCCAAAACTAGCTTCTGTTTTTCAGCCTACCAGTGTAAATTTAATCCATATTAATACATTTTTCCTGCTGTTTAGACTGAGTGAAAATAAATTGGGAGATTCTGGAGTGAGATTACTGTGTGCAGCTCTGAAGAATCCAGAGTGTAAAATTGAGAGGCTGGGGTAAGTACCAGAGGGAGACTGTTTACAATCACCGGGCGTCTGACATTGTTCATTATCATCGTCATCAGGAATAGTGTTATCTGTCATGTTATATTATTGGTATCTATAATAACATTAATGTCAAATAACAGGAACTAAAATGGATGTGGTGGGGTAGAATGCAAAGAAAGACAAAATTGCATTTGTTTGTGGTTTTTGGGACTCCTGACATTGAGATTTAATCCTGTAATGTATTGCATCTGCATCAAATTATAGTTGTAGACAAGGGAAAGATGAATTGAATATGGCCTTTCTGTCTAGAAGAGCAAAATCTTGAATTTTTGATTCATGACCAACTGTGAAGAGAGTTAACAGGCTGAATCTTACTTTCTTTTGGCTCTGTCAATTTTGTTATGTTTTGTCTAAGGTTTCTGTCTCTGAGACCATACGAATTTACTAGTGCTATCATCTCAATCTTGCCTCATTAACTACCATGTATATTTATATATAGGTTAATTTTGAAGACAGTTTTTTAAATCTGAAATTAGACTTATACATGAAGTATTGTTTTCGAGGGATGAATATTTATCTACAAAATAGATAAAATGGGAAATTTACCTTCCTGGTAGCCCCCGGTTCCTGGTTCTGGAACGTTCCCTGTAAACTGTATCTGACTTGTTGATCTTGCTTATAGTTCCCAAACAATTAATCATTCCAATCCGAATTTTATCCCTTCTATATTTCTTTCATCTGCACTTGCCTTCGCTCTAACTTGTTTAAATTTCCAAATCAATATCCTCAATTAAATTTCACTCTAATAAATTAATCCTTGTTCTCAAAGCATATTTGTTGCTTATGTCATGTCTTCTAATTGAGGCATTTCATGACTGCTATTCTGTCTTATTCATGAGCTTTCAGGGGCTTTCACAATTCAATAAAGTATTCTTAAAACAGAAATCAAACGTTTTGAATTGATTCCAGTTACTAATATCACTTCAATGTTCCTATTTGACACCTCACCATTTTGAGTTTTCAAAAGCAACTTATTAATTTCTGTAGGCATTTCACATTTCACAATCTATCCAAATTCAAATAAATAATGGATGCTCTTTAATTCATTCCTATTTTTAAAAATATTGTTTTCATGGGAAGCAATTTGTGTTCACTGTTGTGGTTCTGTTCGCCGAGCTGGAAGTTTTTGTTGCAAACGTTTCGTCCCCTGGCTAGGCGACATCATCAGTGCTTGGGAGCCTCCTGCGAAGCGCTTCTTTGATGTTTCCTCCGGTGTTTATAGTGGTCTGTCCCTGCCGCTTCCGGTTGTCAGTTTCAGCTGTCCGCTGTAGTGGTTGGTATATTGGGTCCAGGTCGATGTGTTTGTTGATGGAGTTTGTGGATGAATGCCATGCCTCTAGGAATTCCCTGGCTGTTCTATATCTGGCTTGCCCTATGATAGTAGTGTTGTCCCAGTCAAATTCATGTTGCTTGGTGTCTGCGTGTGTGGCTACCAAGGATAGCTGGTCGTGTCGTTTCGTGGCTAGTTGATGTTCATGTATGCGGATTGTTAGCTGTCTTCCTGTTTGTCCTATATAGTGTTTTGTGCAGTCCTTGCATGGTATTTTGTAGTCCCAAGCACTGATGATGTCGCCTAGCCAGGGGACGAAACGTTTGCAACAAAAACTTCCAGCTCGGCGAACAGAACCACAACAACGAGCACCCGAGCTACAAATCTTCGCACAAACTTTGAATTTGTGTTCACCTTTTGTTCTTTCTATTGTCTATCCCAATTTCATTCTGGGAATCCAGGCTGCATTCTGGGAATGGAGAACAAGGGGCAATGTCTTGCTTCAAACATTCGCCCGCCCACCAATGAGGGTTTAGTTTCCCTATCAGCATAAATTCACCTTTGGCTTTGTTGGAAAATACACTTTGCAATTTCTTTTTCAGGCAGCCATCATTTCACTTGCCTATGCAATCTTAGTTTCCTGACCTACCTTCTCCTTCTGACCTGAGCTCTCACACCCACCTGCATGGTTCCATCCTCACCAGTCCAGTCCCGACACCTCATTGAGATTTTTTCGATCCTGTTCATATCTGCCTGGTGCAGCTCTCTGCCCTAATCACTGATGGTAAATGAATACATACTTGCCTAAATACAGTGATAGTTCAGGAGATGTGGCATGAGAACCTGCTGACTGCATCAAAATCTTTTGTCTCAACTTGACCTTGTCTGTTTCCAGAGGTTCATATCAATCATTTATTTTCATGCATGCGCAAGAAGAGCTAATTTTATCACCTGAAAGATAAAACCAATTCCACAGGATTATAGGCATTTACAAGTCTCATACAAATATTAACAATATTACATATTGTAGTTCTCATGTTTCGTCATCCATGTGTTTTATGTGATCAAATGTTTTCCCTCTGTTCACACAGACATTGTTTATATTTTGCCAAGTCATGTGTTATCCTGTTTACAGTGCAGCTCCCAGACACCACACTTGACTTTGTACCTGTGTGGTTCCTATTTGCTTTGACGAGTGCTGACAATATGATTGACAATTTAACCATTAACTACTGCAAGCCCTTTAGGTGGGAAAGGAGCACAGAAAATTAGAGTAAGGAACACTGTGACCCTTTTTGTGCATAGACTGCATTACCTGCTAAACAGTTTTACCATCAGAGGCTTCCTGCTTGTATTAGGGCAGCTTTGTTGCTGCAGTCAATGCCTCTCCAGAGAAACCATTATTGAACAACGTGATAAAATGGTGGATAAACAGAGCCCTATGGGAAGTGACGAATGCCTCATGACATCAGTCACTGTGGCACTGAATTTCTGTACCTCAGGTTAATTCTTCATAGCATTAGTGTTTTCTTTAAGAACACCAGCCAATCCAAGAGCTTTGGCACCAGTTCAGTCATAAAGTCATCATCATAGAGATTAGATTAGATTAGATTACTTACAGTGTGGAAACAGGCCCTTCGGCCCAACAAGTCCACACCGACCCGCCAGAGCGCACCCACCCAGACCCATTCCCCTACATTTACCCCTGCACCTAACACTACAGGCAATTTAGCATGGCCAATTCACCTAACCTGCACATTTTTGGAGTGTGGGAGGAAACCGGAGCACCCGGAGGAAACCCACGCAGACACGGGGAGAATGTGCAAACTCCACACAGTCGGTCGCCTGAGGCGGGAATTGAACCCGGGTCTCTGGTGCTGTGAGGCAGCAGTGCTAACCACTGTGCCACCGTGCCACCCACAAGATGTACAGAAGGGAAACAGATGCTTCGGTCCAACCCGTCCTTGCTGACCAGATATCCCAGCCCATATCCCTCCAAACCCTTCTTATTCATATTGCCATTCAGATGCCTTTTAAATGTTGCAATTGTACCAGACTCCACCACTTCCTCTGGCAGCTCATTCCATACACGCACCACTCACTGCATGAAAAAGCTGCCACTGCCCTCTAGGTCTGGACTTCCCCACCTCAGGGAAAAACCTTGTCTATTTATCCATGTCCTTCATGATTTTATAAACCTCTATTAGGTCACCCCTCAGTCAGTTAAGCTGTAGGGCTCAGGGGCTTCATTAGGTTACCACAGGTGCAGGGATGGAGGTGTTGCTAGCTGGACCAGTGCTAGTTGGCCTTGAGAGGGGGGTGATGAGCTTTTGCCTTGAAAAGCTGCAGTCCATATGCTATAGGTAGATCCACAATGCTGTTACGGAGAGAATTCCAGGATTTTGACCAGGTGACACTGTGAGAATGGTGATATATTTCCAAATCAGTGTGGTGCGTGGTGTGGAGGGCACCTTGCAGGTGGTGCTGTTCTCAAGTATCCACTGCCCTTGTCCTTCTCTATGGAAGTGGCCATATACATGCACAGCACCTTCCACATCTCTTTTGGAAATTTCTGCTGTGTATCTTGTCAGAAATATAAACTGCTGCTATAAGGTGTTAGAGGTCACACGACATCAGGTTATAGTCCAACAGGTTTATTTGAAATTACAAGCTTTCAAAGCGCTGCTCCTTCGTCACGTCACCTAATGAAGGAGCAGCATTCCAAAAGCTTGTGCTTTCAAATAAACCTGTAATGTTGACAATATTTTGTCATTTGACTTCTGATCTTGTCTATTCTGGTCCAACACTGGCATCGCCACACCATGGCTGTACTGGGTTGGTGGGGAAGGGAGTGTACATTTGTGCATGTGTTGCCATTCAAGTGGGTTACTTTTGTCCTGGTTGGTGTTGAGTTTCTTGTGTTGTTGGAGCTGCACCCATCCAGGCAAGTCGGGAGTATTCCATCACACTGTTGATTTGTGTAGATGGTGGAACGACTTTGTGAAGTCAGGCTTTGCGTGCAGTAGTATTCCTCGCGTGTGACCTGCTCTTGTAGCCTCTGTATTTACATGGTGAACCCTGTTGAAATTCTGGTCAATGGCAACCCTCCATAGTGTTGATAGAAGGTGACACAATTGAAAGAACCTACCCCTAACATCAGTCCTATATCTACCCCCCCTTAATTTACATGGTGAACCCTGTATTTACATGGTGAACCCTGTTGAAATTCTGGTCAATGGCAACCCTCCATAGTGTTGATAGAAGGTGACACAATTGAACATCCAGGGAAGTAGTTATTTAGTCTTTATTGAGGATGGACATTGCCTGGCATTTGTCTGGTGTGAATGTCACTTGCCACTTGTTATCCCAATCCTGGATATTGTCCAAGTCTTGCTGCACTTGGACATTGATTGCTTCAGTATATAAGGAGGTGTGAATGGTGCTGAACGCTGTGCAGTCATTGGTGACGGTCTTCACTTCTGATCCTATGACAGAAGAAAAGTCATTGACCCAACAATTCACAGCTGCTTCACCAATGAGCATCCCGCTGAAGAATGCTTGCAGATATGTTCTAAAGCTGTGATGACTGTCCTTGAACAACCACAGCCATCTTCTTATGTGCCAGATATGACTTCAACCAGTGGAGACTCCAGTTTTGTTCAGGCTCCAGGATGCCACATTCACTCAAATGCAGCCTTGAGGGCTGTCACTCTCTCCTCACTTCAGGAATTCAGCTCTTCTGTCCATGTTTGAACCAAGCATTTGAGAGGTCAGGAGCTGAGTGGCCCTGATAGAACTGAAACTGGGTGAAAGGGGAACGATATAAAAGAGACCTAAGGGACAACTTTTTCATGCAGAGGGTGATAAGTATATGGAATGAGCTGCCAGAGGAAGTGGTGGAGGCTGGTACAATTGCAACATTTAAAAGGCATCTGGATGGATATATGAATAGGAAGGGTTTGAGGCGATACTGATACTGGCCAGGTACTGGCAGCTGGGATTAGATTGGCTTGGGATATCTGGTCGGCATGGACGAGTTGGACCAAAGGGTCTGTTTCCCTGCTGTATGTCTCTAGGACTCTCCTATAGACTTTTCTACCTTTGTTAGCCCTGGTGCTGTTCTTTGAATGTTCTTTACTATCTCTTGGACTCCTCACTATATGAAACATAGTAATTGGAAATGCTTTGAAATCATTTGGCACTTTCTTTCTCATCTCCGTGTTTGCAGGAGCCACTAAACTCTTGAAGACCCAGTGGTGTGCAAAATTGAAGGGTTTTTAATCCATACCTTGCCCACATCGCCACAACTCCTGCCTTCAATCCTGTTAACAGGATTTCATAGTTTCCAGTGATATCATGACCCTTATCTTCGACACCAGCGCCAACTCCTTTTCTGCTCCACTGACTTATCCCATTATCCTTCCGAGCATCTCTAGGCAAGAACGTAAGGATGCAGAGATTATTTTGCACTCTTATCCTCTTATCATTTAATCACTAGTGCACTTCTGTTATGTTCTTTTTTTCCCCTCTGTATACCCTCCTCTTTCTATGTCACTAAATCCTTTTCAATTGGTGCTTTTTCCCAGTTCTGATGAAAGCGGATGTGACTCTGATGTTAATTTTGCAGGATCAGTGCAAGTTCTAAATCAAATCTTGAGGACTTCACACTTCACATTATTATTGTCATTGGCAACACTAGATTTATCCTCGTTTCTCATTTTACTCTCTCTGATTCCCAGACTGGCTGATAATCATCTCTCAGATTCTTGTGCTGAGGATCTTGCCTCTGCTCTCAGTTCAAAGCAGTCATTGACACATTTGGATCTGGAGGCAAACTCCTTCACAGAACAATCCGCTCCCTTTCTCTGCCGCCTCATACAGACCTGCAAGAGTCTACAGGACATTCAGTGAGTAGTTACAATACTTCATTGACTATATAAAAAATTATGAATTGGATTCATTGAATTTAAGGCTTAATGCTTATTATTTGGTTGGAACTGAGAAATAAGAAAATGATGATCACCTTATTGGGATTGTACTTTAGACTCTCCATAGTCAGTGGGGCAATGAGAAACAAATTTGTAAGGAGATCTCAGTTATCAGCAAGAATTATAGGGTGTTGTGGTAGGGGATTTTAACTTTCCAAACATAGACTGGGACTGCCATAGTGTTAAGGGGAGAGGAATTTAAGTGTTACAAGAAAATTTTCTGATTCAATTTGGAGGCACTGCTGTTTGTCATTTTTATAAATGATCTGGATGTGGACATAGAAAGATGGGTTAGTAAATTTGCAGGTGACACGCAGGTAGGCACAGTTGTGGATAGTGCCCAAGGATGTTGTGGGTTACAGAGGGACGTAGACAAGATGTACAGCTGGGCTGAGAAGTGGCAAGTGGAGTTTAATGCGGAAAAGTGTGAGGTAGTTCACTTCGGAAGAAGTAACAGGAAAGCAGAGTACTAGGCTAATGGTAAAGTTCTTGGCAGTGTAGACAAACAGAGAGATCTGTGTCCAGGTGGATATATCCCTGAGAGCTGCAACCCAGGTTGGTATGATTGTGAAGAAGGCATATGGTGTGTTGGTGGACGGGGCGGGGGGGCGCTGAGTTCCGGAGCCATGCGGTCATGCTTCAGCTGTATAAGACTCTGATAAGGCCACACCTGGAGTATTGTGTACAGTTCTGGTCACCGCATTAGAGGAAGGATGTGGAAGCTTTGGAAAGGGTTCAAAGGAGATTGACTAGGATGTTGCCTGGTATGAAAGGAAGGTTTTATGAGGAAAGGCTGAGGAAACTGATGCTGTTTTCATTGGAGGGAAGAAGGTCAAGATGTGACTTAATCGAGGCATATAATCAGAGGGTTAGATCGGGTGGACAGTGAGAGCCTTTTTCCTCGGATAGTGAAGGCTAACATGAGGGGACATAGCTATAAATTGAGGGGTGACAGATTTAGGGCAGATATCAGGGGTAGTTTCTTTACTCAAAGTAGTAGGGGTGTTTAACTGCCTGCCTGCAGCAGTCGTAGACTTTAAATGGGCATTGGGCATACATATGATAATAATGGAACGATGTAGGTTAGATGGGCATCCGAGCTGAAAATGTGTTGCTGGAAAAGCGCAGCAGGTCAGGCAGCATCCAAGGAACAGGAGAATCGACGTTTCAGGCATAAGCCCTTCTTCAGGAACTTCTTCAGGGTTTATGCCCGAAATGTCGATTCTCCTGTTCCTTGGATGCTGCCTGACCTGCTGCGCTTTTCCAACAACACATTTTCAGCTCTGATCTCCAGCATCTGCAGTCCTCACTTTCTCCTCCTAGATGGGCATCAGATTGATTCCATAGAATGGTGCAACATCGAGGGCCGAAGGGCTTGTACTGCACTGTAACATTCTATGTTCTAATATGTGGAACATGCAAACCTTAGCCACTGAACATGATTCTATTAGTTTTGCATTAGTGATGGAAAAGGATAGACCAGATCAAAAAGTTAATGTTCTAAATTGGAGAAAGGCCAGTTGAGGTGGTATTTGGCAAGAACTTCCAAAAGTTGATTGGGGCGGATGTATGCAGCTAAAGGACAGTCTTCAGAAATGAGAATGAGAAAATGAAGTCCAGAGACAGTATGTTCCTGTTGGGGTGAAGGGCAAGGCTGGTGGGTGTAGGGAATGCTGGATGACGAGAGAAGTGGATGTTTTGGTCAAGAGAAAGAAGGAAACATATGTCAGGTTGAGACTGCAGAGATTGAGTGAATCCTTAATGGATGACCGCAATAGGAGTATACTTAAGAGGGAAATCAGGAGGGCAAAAAGGGGCACATGAGATAGCTTTGGCAAATATCGTTAAGAAAATCCAAAGGGATTCTACGAATACAATAGAGATAAAAGGATAATTAGGGTGCGAATAGGGCTACTCAAAGGTCAGTGAGGCAGCCTATGTGTGGAACCACAGAAGATGGTGGGAGATGCTAAATGAGAATTCTGCATCAGTATTTACTGTGGCAAAGGATATTGCAAGATATAGAAGTGGGGGATTAAATGATGATATCTTGAAAAATATCCATATTACAGAAGGGGGTGCTGGACAGCTTGAAACACATAAATGTGGATAAATCTCCAGGACCTGATCAGGTGTATCTGAGAACTCTGTGGGAGGCCGGGGAAGTGATTGCTAGGCCCCTTGCTGAGATATTTGTGTCATTGATAGCCACAGGTGAGGTACCAGAATTGGAGGTTGGCTATCATGATGCCACTATTTAGAAAGGTGGTAAGGAAGAGCCAGGGAACTTTAGACCGGTGAGCCTGATGTTGGGCGAGTTATTGGAGGGAATCCTGAGGGAGAGGGTTTGCATGTATTTGGAAAGGCAAAGACTGATTAGGGATAGTCAGCATGGCTTTGTGCATGGGAAATCATGTCTCACAAACTTGATTGAGTGTTTTGAAGAAGTAACAAAAGGGATTGATGAGGTCAGAGCGGTGGATGTGATCTATATGGACTTCAATAAAGTGTTTGACAAAGTTCCTCATAGTAGCCTGGTTAGTAAGATTAGATCACATGCAATTCAGGGAGAACTAGCCATTTGGATACAGAACTGGCTCAAAGATGGAAGATAGAGGTGGCGCAGGGTTGCTTTTCGGACTGGAGGCCTGTGACCAGTGGTGTGCCACAAGGATCAGTGCAGGGTCCATATTTTTTCATTGTTTTATATAAGCACTTTGGATGTGAACATACGAGGTATAGTTAGTGAGTTTCAAATCACATTGAAATTGGAGGTGTAGTGGACATCGAAGAGGTTTACCTCCAGGGTACAACGAGATCTTGATCAGATGGGCCAATGGGCTGAGGAGTGGCAAAAGACTTGAATTTAGATAAATATGAGGTGCTGCAATTTGGTAAGGCAAGTCAGGGCAGGACTTACACACTTAATGTTAAGGTTCTGGGGAGTATTACTAAACAAAGAAACTTGGAGTGTAGGTTCATAGTTCCTTGACTGTAGAGTAGCAAGTAGATAGGATTGTGACAAAGGCATTTGATATGCTTGCCTTTATTGGTTATTGCACTGAGAATAGGAGTTGAGAGGCCATGTTGCAGCTGTACAGGGATTGGTTCGGCCACTTTTGGAGTACTGCATGCAGTTCTGGTCTCCCTGCTATCGGAAGAATGTTATGAAACTTGAAAGGTTTCAGAAAAGGTTTACAAGGATGTTCCCAGGGTAGGAGGGTTTGAGTTATGGGGGGCGGCTGAATAAGCTGGGGCTGTTTTCCCTGGCGGCTGAGGGGTGATCTTTATAGATCTTTATAAAATCATGAGCGGTATTGACAGGGTAAATAGACAAGATCTTTTCCCAGGGGTGGGGGAGTCCAAAACTAGAGGACAAAGGTTTACAGTGAGGGGGGCAAGATTTAAAGGGGGACTCGGTGGCTCAGAGGTTAGCACTGCCTCACAGCGCCAGGGACCTGTGTTCGATTCCAGCCTCGGGCGACTGTGTGGAGTTTGCACATTGTCTCCGTGTCTGCATGGGTTTCCTCCGGGTGCTCTAGTCTCCTCTCTCAGTCCAAAAATGTGCATGTAGGTTGAATTGGCCATGCTAAATTGCCCATTGTGTTCAGGGATGTGTCTTTTAGGCGCATTAGTCAGGGGAAAATGGAAAAGTAATAGGATGGGGGATGGGTCTGGTTGGGATTCTTCAGAGGGTTGGTGTGGACTTATTGGGCCAAATGGCCTGTTTACACACTGTAGGGATTCTATAGAACCTAAGGGCAACTTTTTCACGCAGAGTGTAGTACTTGTATGGAATGAACTGCCAGCGGATGTGTGTTGGTTGGTACAATTACAGCATTTTAAAGACATCTGGATGGTTATATGAATAGAAAAGGTTTAGAAGGATATTGGCTAATTGCTGGCAAATGGGACCAGATTAATTTTGAATATGAAGGGCCTGTTTCCACACTGTAAGTAATCTAATCTAATCTAATCTAATCTTATATGAATAGAAAAGGTTTAGAAGGATATTGGCTAATTGCTGGCAAATGGGACCAGATTAATTTCGAATATCTGGTTGGCATGGACAAGTAGGATTGAAGGGTTTGTTTCCATGCTGTACATGTGTATGACCCCAAATCATTCATTGTCCTCGATGTTAAACAACTGGATTTTCTAACAGACAATCCCATATGTGAGCATCTGCCAGGAGTTGGGGACTCCTGAAAATGCTCTTCAAATATAACAATAGCTCCACCCACCTCCAGTATATGTGCAGCCTGTTGAATGGTGAACTGCCTTCCTTCCAAACCAAGAGAACAGTGATTCTTCAACAGTTTTAATGACAGAGAATTAGATCTCTTCTTTGCATAAAAGTCAGTTGAATAGATTTTATAGCAGCAGTTAATTTGGTTTCATATTACTCACTCTGAAATAGTATAAATATTAAAATGTACAGTTATGAAATACAAGGAATGATATTTTTACTTGTCAAGACTTGCTGTTCTTCAATCGCTGTTCTGTAGGTTCACTGTCTTGCAGGAGGCACAGAGTTTATGATTTGTAAATCAGACTCTGACTTATTAACTAAAAGCAACACCTTTCAGCAAATGTAGACGATAAATAAGCTGTCTTTCCTCAAGCTTCAAATATTTCCTACTGCAGTGAAAAATACCACCTCCTCTTCAAGAGATCTGAAGACTTCTGACAGTGTCGTTCAGCTCCCCAGGAGCCAATCTCACATTTGCTGGTCATCCACAGCTGGTCACAGCTCCACAAACCAATGAGCTACCTGTGGCAGGCTAAATGTCATTTTGTACACACCCTGTGGTACCAGCCTGTCTGCAGCCAGTCATTCTCACTCAGTGTAATTGTCACTTATGATGAGTGTTGGTAACTTACTTTAGAGTGGTGTGATACCTTCCATAATTCTTGTACTTCACACTGTTGTTTTCCTATTTCAGCTCACAGTGAAAAATAGAGCTTTTATACTAACACAAAACCAAAACTATCTCCTGTTTCTCAGCGTCTTGGTGAAAATTCAGTCCATATTAATGGGAGGGTTTAAACTTGGTGGGGGGAGGGGTGTGAACCAGAACTACATATCTGATAGAGGGGTACTTGTAGGTGGGGCAGTGACAGGATTTAGTGAATCTATCAGGGAGGTTTTTCACGTGATGAAACGAAGGGATTGATTAAAGTGTGTCTGCTTTAACGCAAGGAGTGTCAGAAATAAGTGTCACGAACTTAGAACATGGATCAGTACTTGGAACTATGATGTTGTACTCATAACGGAGATGTGGGTTTCACAGGGGCAGGAATGGTTGCTAGATTTCAGGGTTTAGAACATTCAAAAAGGGAGGGGGGGGAAGAGGAGGGGGTGTAGCGTTGCTAATCACAGCTACAGAAATGAAGGTTGTTGAGGAAGGTTTGTTTACTGAGTCAGTATGGTGAAAGTTAGGGAGCAACCACGTCATTGGGAGTTTTCTGCAGACCCCCTAATGGCAGTAAGAAGATCGAAGAACTCAGGCTGGCAGGTTTTGGGAAAATGCAGATGTAGCAGAGTTGTTGTTATGGGTGACTCCAACTTTCCCAATATTGACTGGAACTTCTTTAGTGCAGATGGTTTGGATGGAGCCGTTTTTGTCAGGTGTGTTCAGGAGGGTTTCCTTACTCAGTGTGTAGACAGACCAACAAGGGGAGAGGCCATTTTGGATTTGGTGCTCGGCCATGAGCCAGGACAGGTGTCAGATCTCACAGTGGGAGAACACTTTGGTGAAAGTGATCACATTTAACATATCCTTACAGAGGGAAAGGAGCAGTTACCGAGGGAAGATATTTAAGTGGGGAAAAGGAAATTATGATGCTATCAGACATGAGTTGGGAAGTACAGACTGGGAGCAATTGTTCCACAGAAAGGGCACAACAGACATGTGGAAACTGGTTAAGGAGCAGTTATTATGAGTGATGCATAAAATTTGTTCCTCTGAGACAGGCAAGCAGGGGTAAGATTGAGGAGTCTTAGATAATGAGAACAGAGGAGCTTCTCCTCAAAAGGAAGAAGGCAGCTTACGTAAGGTGGAGAAAGCAAGGATCAAGCAAAGCTTTAGAGGATTACAGGCTTGCTAGAAAGGAGCTGAAAAATGGACTGAGGGTGAGCCAGGATGGAGCACGAAAAAGGCTTGGCAAGAAGAATTAGGGAGAACCCAAAGGCATTTTACTCATACGTGAGGAATAAGAAAATGATCAGGGAGAGGGTAGGGCTGATCAGGGATAGCGTAGGGAACTTGTGCGTGGAGTCTGAGCAGATAGAGGATGCCCTAAATGAGTTTTTTGCTTCGGTTTTCACTAAGGAAAGGCACCTTGGCGTGAGTGAGAACTTTGAGGACCCGGGAAGCAGGCCTGAACAGATCAAGATTAAGGAAGCTGATGGGCTGGAAATTTTGGCAAACATTAAGATTAATAAGTCTCCTCAGCCAGACCAGATTTATCCTCAGTTGCTCCGGGAAGTGAGAAAGGAGGTTGCTAAGCTGCTGGCAACGATCTTTGCTTCTGCATTCTCCACAGGGGTTGTACCAGAGGATAGCGCCAGAGTTCCGGGTTCAATTCCCGCCTCAGGCGACTAACTGTGTGGAGTTTGCACGTTCTCCCCGTGTCTGCATGGGTTTCCTCCGGGTGCTCCGGTTTCCTCCCATAGTCCAAAGATGTGCAGGTCGGGTGAATTGGCCATGCTAGGTTGCCCGTAGTGTTGGGTAGGGGGTAGGTGTAGGGGTATGGGTGGGTTGCGCTTCGGCGGGTCGGTGTGGACTTGTTGGGCCAAGGGGCCTGTTTCCACACTGTAATGTAATGTAAAAAAAAAGGATTGGAGGGAGGCGAATATTGTTCCTCTTTTCTAGAAGGGTAATAGGGAAATCCCTGGCAATTACAGACCAGTTAGTCATACATCTGTGGTCAGCAAGGTTTTGGAAAGAATTCTGAAGAATGGATTTATGACTACTTGGAAAAGCATAGCCTGATTAAAAGCAGTCAGCATGGCTTTGTGAGGGGCAGGTCATGCCTCACAAATCTTACTGAGTTCTTTGAGAAGGTGATGAGAAGGGTCGACAAAGGTCGGGCAGTGGATGTGGTGTATATGGACTTCAAGTCATTTGATAAGGTTCCCCATGATAGGCTCATTAATAAAGTCAGGACGTATGGGATATAGGGAGATTTGACTCTCTGGATTCAGAATTGGTTGGCTGACAGAAGGCAGAGAGTGGTTGTAAATGGAAAGTATTCTGCCTGGAGGTCAGTGGTGGTTGGTGTCCCATAGGCCTCTGTTCTCGGGGCTTTGCTCTTTGTAGTTTTTATAAATGACTTGGATGAGGAGGTTAAGGCGTGGGTTAGTAAATTTACAGATGACACAAAGGTTGGAGGTACTGTCAATAGTATATCGGGCTATTGCAGGCTGCAGCGTGACATAGACAGGATGTAGCGCTGGGCTGAGAAATGGCAGATGGGGTTCAACCTGGATAAATGCAAAGTGATGCATTTTGAAACATAGAACTTGAATGCTGAATATAGGATTAAAGACAGGATTCTTGGCAGTGTGGAGGAACATGGGATCCTGGTGTTCAAATACATAGATCCCTCAAAGTTGCCAACTAAGTGGATAGGGTTGTTAAGAAAACATATGGTGTTTGGCTTTCATTAACAGGGGGATCATGTTTAAGAGCCACGAAGTTTTCCTGCAGATTTACAAAACCCTGTGAGACCACATTTGGAATATTGTGTTCAGTTCTGGTCACCCAACTATAGGAGAGGGTGCAAAGAAGGCTTACCAGGATGCTGCCTGGACTGGAGGGCTTGCCTTATGAAGAAAGGTTGACTAAGCTTGGACTTTTCTCTCTGAAGAGAAGGAGGAAGGGAGGAGACCTGATCGAGGTGTACAAGGTAATGAGAAGCATGGATAGAGTCGATAGCCAGAGACCTTTCCCTCAGAGTTTGGTTCTTTACGCAGAGAGTTGTGAGCTCATGGAATGCATTGCCAGAGCGGTGATGGTGGAAACAGAGTCATTAGGGACATTCAAGTGACTGCTGGGCATGCACATGGACAGTAGTGAATTGAGGGGTGTGCAGGTTAGGTTATTTTATGTTAGATTAGGGTTAATCATTGACATTACATTGTGGGCCGAAGGGCCTGTTCTGTGCTGTATTTTTCTACGGACGATGTTCTAATTAATGACATAGGTAGGGAAATGGAGGAGCACCTGAAAAGTGAATATTAGAAGCTAGAAGGCAGGAAGAGCAGAGTAGTAATCTCCGGATTGCTGCCCGTGTCACATGCGAGTGAGGTTAGGAACAGAGAGTGAGTGCAGTTGAACACGTGGCTGCAGGGCTGGTGTAGGAGGGAGGGCTTCAGATGTGTAGATCATTGGGCTGTCTTCTAGGGGAGGTGGGACCTGTACAAGAAAGACTGGTTGCACCTGAACTGAAGGGCACCAATAGCCTTGGCGGGAGGTTGGGTAAAGATCTTCTGGAGAGTGTAAACTAAATTGCCAGGGTGGTGGGAACCGGAGCTATGAGTCAGATAATGGAGTAGGTAGTGAACAACCAAATATAACATGCAAAGAGTCTGTGAGGAGGGAGAGGCACTTGATAGGGTAAAGGTGCAGTCAGTGTGGTGGGTTGAAGTGTGTTTATTTTAATGCAAGAAGTACCAGGAATAAGGGTGATAAACTTAGAGCAAGAGTCAGTCCTTGGAACTATGACGTTGTGACCATTACAGAGACTTGGATATCTCAGGGGCAGGAATGGTTGTTGAATGTTCCAGGGTTTAGATGTTTCGAAAGGAATAGGAGGGAGAGGTAAAATAGGTGCAGGAATGGCATTGCTAATCAGGGATAGTATCATAGCTACAGAAAGGGAGGTCATTGAAGAGCCTTTGTCTACAGAGTCACCAAGGGTGGAAGTCAGAAACAGGAAAAGAGCAGTCACTTTATTAGCAGTTTTCTGCAGACCCCATCTCCAAATAGCAACAGAGACATTGAGGAGCAGATTGAGAGGCAGATTTTAGAAAGGTGCAGAAGTAACAGGGTTGTTGTCATGAGTGACTTTAACTGCCCAATATTGATTGGAAACTCCTTAGTTCAAATAGTTTGGATGGAGCAGTTTTTGTCAGGTGTGTTGCGAAGTGTTCCTGACTCAATACATAGGCCGAACTAGAGGGGAGGCCATCTTGCATTTGGTGCTTGGCAATGAGCCATGCCAGGTGTCAGATCTCAGTGGAAGAGCATTTTGGTGATAATGATCACAACATCCTGACCTTTACTATACTCACAGAGAAGGCTAGGAACAGATGGTGTGGAAAAATATTTAATTGGGGGGGTGGGGCATTATGATGCTATTAGGCAGGAACTGGGGCCTAAATTGAGAATAGACCTTCCCAGGGAAATGCATGACAGAAATGTGGAGGTTGTTTAGGAAACACTTGCTGACAGTGCTGGACAGGTTTATCCCACTGAGGCAAGGAAGGAACGGTAGGTTGAAAGAACCTTGTGTTAAGAGATGTGGGATATCTTTTTTGTTAAGATTAGATTACTTACAGTGTGGAAACAGGCCCTTCGACCCGCCGAAGTGGAACCCACCCAGACCCATTCCCCTACATTTACCCCTTCACCTAACACTACAGGCAATGTAGCATGGCCAATTCACCGAACCTGCACATTTTCGGACTGTGGGAGGAAACCGGAGCACCCGGAGGAAACCCACGCAGACACGGGGAGAATGTGTCAGCCGTCTGAGGTGGGAATTGAACCCAGGTGTCTGGCGCTGTGAGGCAGCAGCGCTAACCACTGTGCCACCGTGCTGCCCACTAATCAAGAGGACGAAGGAAGCTTATTTAAGGTTGAAGAGGCAAGGATCAGAGGGTTACTAGGTAGCCAGGAAGGAACTCAGAGTATGGTGCTGGAAAAGCACAGCTGGTCAGGCAATATCCAAGGTTTTGAGCATGAGCTCTTCATCAGGAATGAGGGGGTGGCTCAAGGGGGCTGACAGATAAATGGGGATGAGGGGGTGTGAGTCTGGTGGCAAGGTAGCTGCGATTGTGACAGGTAGATGAAGGTGGGGGTAATGGTGATAGGTTGGCGAAGGGAGTGGAGCGGATAGGTGGGAAGGAAAATGAACAGGTAGGACAGTTCAAGAGGGCAATGCTGAGTTGGAATGTTGGATCTGGGATAAGGTGGGGGGAGAGCAAATGAGGAAACTGGTGAAATCGACAAGTTGGCATCCTGTCCCCCCGTGTAGAATGTCCCAGAGAATATTCTACTGGCCTCCACTGCCAAACTCTAGCCGCTTGATGCCTGGAGGAAAAATGCCTCATCTTCTGCCTTGGGGCTATCCAACCACACTCAATCAATGTGGACTTCACAGTTTCCTAATTTCCCCACCCCCCCAAATTATCCCAGCTCAAACCTTCCAACTCGGCACCGCGCTCTTGAAATGTCCATCTTCCTTCCCACCTATTCGCTTCACCTTCCTCTCTGACTGATTACCATCACCACCACCTTCATCTACCTATCATGTTCCCAACTACCATCCCCCTAATTCCTGATGAAGAGCTCATGCTCAAAGCATCAATTTCCCTGCTCCTTGGATACTGCTTGATTGGCTGTGCTTTCCCAGCACCACATCTTTCGACTCTGATCTCCAGTGTCTGCCGTCCTCACTTTTTCCTAACCAGAAAGGAACTGAAGAATGGACTTAGGAGAGCGAGAAGGGGGCATGAAAAAGCTTTCGCAGACAGGATGAAGGAAAACCCTAAGGCATTCTACGCTTATGTGAGGAACAGGAGGATTCCCGGAGTGAGCGTAGGGCTGATCAGGGATAGTGGAGGGTATTTGCACCTGGAATTGGAGGAGGTTCGGGAAGTCATGAATGAATACTTGGCGTCAGTATTCACTACTGAGAGGGACCTTGATGTTTCTGAGGACGGCGTGACACAGACTGATATGCTCGAACAGGTTGATGTTAAGAAGGAGGATGTGCTGAAAATTTTGAAAGTCATGATAGATAAATCCCCTGGGCCACATGGGATATACCCAAGGTTTCTACAGAAGTGAAGGAAGAGATTACTGTGCCTTTGGCAATGATCTTTGCATCCTCACTGTCCACTGGAGTAGTGCTAGATGATTTCAGGGTGGAAAATGTTATTTCCTTGTTCAAGAAAGGGAATAGGGCTGATCCTCAGAATTACAGACCAGTCAGTCTAATGTCTGTGGTGGGTGAAGTACTGGAGAGACAGGATTTATGATTTATTGGAAAGCATTAGCTTGAATAGAGATAGTCAGCATGGCTTTGTGAGGGCTTGGTCATGCCTCATAAATCTTATTGAACTCCTTGAGAATGTGACGAAACAATTGATGAATGTAGAGTAGTGGATGTGGTGGGCATGGATTTTAGCAAGGCGTTTGATAAGATTCTTCATGGTAGATTCATTCAGAAAGTCAGGAAGCATGGGATACAGAGAACTCAGCTGTCTGGGTACAGAATTGGCTGGCCCATAGAAAACAGAGGGTGGTGGTAGGTGGAAGGTATTCAGCCTGGAGCTTGATGACTGGCGGTGTTACGCAGGAATCGGTTCTGGGACCTCAGCTCTTTGTGATTTTTATAAATGACCTGGGTGAGGAAGTGGATGGGTGGGTTAGTAAGTTTGCCGATGATGTGAGCATTGATGGAGTGGTAGATAGTGTGGAGGGCTGTTGTAGGTTGCAACGGGACATTGCCAGGATGCAGAACTGGGCTAATAAGTGTTAGATGGGGTTCAACCTGGAAAAGTGTGAAGTCATTCACCTTGGAAGGTCAAATTTGATTGCAGAATATAGGGTTAAAGGCAGGATTTTTAGCAGTGTGGAGGAACAGAGGGACCTTGGGGTCTGTGTCCATAGATCCCTTAAAGTTGCCACTCGAGTTGTTAGGGTTTTGAAGAAGGCATGTGGTATGTTTGCTTTCATTAGTAGAGGGATTGAGTTTAAGAGCTGCAAGGTTATGCTGCAACTCTATAGATTCCTGGTTAGACCACACTTGGAATATTGTGTTCAGTTCTGGTCACCTCATTATAGGAAGGACATCGAAACTTTAGAGAGGGTGCAGAGATTTACCAGGATGCTGTCTGGACTGGAGGGCATGTCTTATGAAGAAAGGCTGAGGGAGCTGAGGTGTTTCTCACTGGAGCGAAGAAGGATGAGAGGTAACTTGCTAGAGGTGTACAAGATGATGAGAGGCATAGATAGAGTAGATAGCCAGAGACTTTTTTCCCCAGGGCAGAAATGACTATCACGAGGAGGCATAATTTCAGGGTGAGTGGAGGAAGGTTTCGGGGAGATGTCAAGTAGTTTCTTTACACAGAGGTGGGTGTGTGGAATACACTGCCAGCAGTGGTAGTAGAATCAGATACTTTAGGGACATTTAAGCAACTCTTGCATGGATACATGGAAGATTGTACAATGAAGGATATGTAGGTTAGCCTGATCTTAGAGTAGAATAAAAGGTAGGCACAACATTGAAGGCTGAAGGGCCTGTCTTGTGCTGTACCATGCTATGTTCTATTAATGCATTTTTCACTCTCTCTCTATGTTCAGATTTTATGTTAATAAATTGGGAGATTCTGGAGTGAGATTACTGTGTGCAGCTCTGAAGAATCCAGAGTGTAAAATTGAGAGACTGGGGTAAGTACCAGAGAGAGACTGTTTACAATCACCGGGCGTCTGACATTGTTTATTATCATCGTCATCAGGAATAGTGTTATCTGTCATGTTTTGTAATATGGATATTTGTAATAGTATTAATATCAAGCATGAAAATGAACATGGAACAAAATGCAAAAAAGACACAATTACTGATGGGTATAGGAACACCTAATATTGAAATCTGATGCTGTAATATTCTATTTGCATCAAATAATAGTTGTCGATAAGGGAAAGGTGAATTGAATTATTTTATGGCTTTTCTATCTGTAAGAGCTAATTTTTGAAAATTTTTGATTAATGATCAACTGAAGAAAGCTAACGGGCTGAATCTTACTTTGTTTTGGCTCAGTGTCAATGTTATCATGTATCATCGAGGGTTGCTGTCTCTGACACCTTGAGTCGTCTTCTGCTATCCTCCCAATCTTGCCTCATTAACTACCTAGCCTCCCCTGCAATGCCCCTCTTGTCTGTTGCTAACCTGATTTCACCGTCATTGCCCGCATGTCATAGATTAGACTGACATCCCTGCTGTATCTTTGAAAGGTAATTGCGCACCCAGATAAGCAGTGCCAGTTCAAAACTGCCCTTTGTGGAGACTTACATTTTGCCCAAACTTGATAGATAAGAGGAATTTGGCACTCTGCCTTACAGATAGGTGACTGGAGGCCCTATTGAAAGGGGTTGTGCAGAACAGGGCCCTTTTCTTCTGCCAGAACTGACAGAGTAGGCCACAACACCAGACCCTGTGAGCCTGGTCTGAGGATGCCACCTGGAACAGTATGGTCTCAGCCGCCTGGAAGAAAGCCCTGAACTGTAGGAGGAAGGAAAATGATTTTCTCTAAACCACCCCACAGTAAATTATAGAATCTACTCTCTGCTACCTCATAGTCACTCTGTCTCTGCTGCTGCATGCACCTCACACCCATCCTGGTACATACTGTTCCATCTTCCATTACCCAATCCCCCCCCCCACATCCTTAACCCTGCATGGTCTCTGTGCTGCCTACTCAGAAGGCCACACCACATTTTTCCCACCATCGCTAGCTGTAACAGCTGTGTCACCCACTATCATTTCCCTTAATCTATCCCTTTTCCTATTTCAGCAGAAAATTGCCCACAATAAGGCAGAGAGAGTCAAGACAGATGGTGGGCTGCCCAATGTTCAGCTCCTTCTCCCTTATGAGGAGAGGATCCTGACTGACCACCCCAAGCGGCTGTCTGACAGTGTCCCAGCTCCTGGACTGGTATCAGAGGCTGCCCTTGATTCTCCTATGACTGTGTACAGTTGGCGCAAACATTTCCTTGCTTTACTTCTGCTCTAAACAACAGGGCTGTCAGTAGTATTGTAAGCTTGGTATCTTTGCTTAAAGGGGGAAAGTGCTTAAAGGCAAAGCAAAGCAGAAGTTCCTCTCTAACAGTGTTATGGGTCAACCTACAGCATGGAGATTGCTGCATTTCAAGGATGCAGCTCTTCCCGCACCTTAAGGGCAACTAGGGACAGACGATACATGCTGGCCAGCCAGTGATGCCTAATCCCATGAATGAATAAAAAGAAAATGTAGTTAGGCAGAGAGTGTAAAGAGGAAGGATAATGAATAGGGGAATGTGCGTAACAGAAGGCAAGAAAGGCAAAATATCAAAATACAGATGGTGCAAAACAAAAAGGGGATAAAACATCCTGAAGACATGAGCCTTAATTGTATCAGCAATGTAGAGATGGGCTGAGGGCTGGGATTTGTGTAAAAATGGCTGCAGCTGTGGTTCAGGGGAGAGCCCAATGCTTTCACATTGGAAGTGGATATTACTGGGGATGGCCTGGCTGACAGATCTTGCTTGAATCCAATGGGATGGTAATTAACCCTCATAAACAGGCAGTTAACTGATTTCACAAGCTTTTTAGATCCATTATAAGGAGGATGCATTTATTCAAATGAGCATCAATTCTAAGTGGGCAAAGGTGGGTACTGCAGATGCTGGAGATCAAAGTCTAGATTAGAGTGGAGCAGGCAAATCAACATTTCGGGCTAAAGCCCTTCGTCAGGAATGAAGCAATGCCATCAATTCTAGGTGGAAGGTCAATCTTGCAATTGGCATTCATTGTGACAGGTAATATGTCTTGGTGATGCTGGTTGCATACAGCAGTAACAGTTTGGTATAAAGACAATGTTTCCGTCATAGTGAAGCACTGAGTGTTCTTTCTGACTTGGAATTTATATTGACTGACCCTGAACTTCTTGCTTCAATTCATGCAACTACTTGCACAGCTTTCCCACTGATCGTCTAACTCTGTGTTCTGCCATAACATCACCAGTAATCACCCTGCTGTCATTAATCCATGTGGAGTTGATCTGTTTTGCTCTACTGAATGTTGTCCTAAGTTCTATTTAAGATATGTGGTAGCAGATCTGTCCATCTCTGCCCTGTGTTCTGTACAGCTTTAGCTAACACTCTCTTTAATATCCTGTTCATTCGCATGACCATTCCCAAGATCTGCAGATGATCGAGGCTGTGAAATCTTTATTTCATTCCCAGCAACTTACAAACTTCATGAGAACTTAGGACCAGAAGTAGGCCATTTGGCCCCTCAAGACTGACCCACCATTCATAAAATTGTGGCTGATCCCCAGGACTTGAGACATTTTTTGTGCTATCTCCTTAAAGCCCTTCACTCCCTGATATTTCAGAAATCTCTCTACTTCCTCTTTAGATAGTTTGTGATCCATGCTCCACAACTCTCTGAGCCAGAGAATTCCCAACATTCACTATTCTCTGGGAAAATAAGTTCTTTTGCATTTCAATTTGAAATCTGTTTTCTCTTTTTCTGTAACTCTGCCCCCTAGTTTGAGATTCACACACTAGTGGAAATATCTACTCAACATCTACTCTGTCAAGCTGCCAATCACAAAATCTTGTATGTTTCAATAGATCTTCCCTCATTCTTAAGAATAAAAGCCTCATCCTTGAGTCAACATCTACATCCCACAAATTGGACCTATTTTGTGGACCTATTTTGAACTGCCTCCAGTACTGACATCCCTTTTGTTAAATATAGTCTGGGTTCAACCTCATCAAAACCCTGTAGAGTTGTTGTAAGACTTTTCAAATTTAAACTCCATCCCCTGCAGCGATGAAGACTTTGCTTTCTGAATTGCTTGTTGCCTCTGAATCATTCCTTAATGCTTTAAAACTCATTGTGATCTGAATCCATCTGTAATGGTATTCCCCATCGAGGGGATTACCCCCTCTACCATTAGTTGAGTGAGAGGTGTGGGTGAACAGTCTCGTGTGAAAGAGATTTCATCCACATTGTAAATCGGCCAGTAACAATCAAACAATAAACCTTTCCCTTGCCCGGTGAGTGGTCTTGAGGAATATTTGGAACTGCTCCCATGGCTCCTTTGGTCAGGGCTGTAACAACACTGGGACCTTGTTTGGTGCTCCCAGGTTATGCTGAGCACATACCATACATCAACATAGTGCTTTACTGTGCCTCTTCCCATTCCGTGCCATCACAAGAATCTGCTCTTCCTCCTCAATGTGGCTTCCCTCCCATGCTGTGTATTTTTGTGAAAAGCTGGGGTTAAGGTGCTGCCATCTTTCCTCTCTTCATCAGACTCGTCGGTGCCTTTTTGCCATTCTTTGTTTTTCCTGTTGCTATTGTTCCCCTTCCTCCTCTTCTGTATCCCTGCTTACACTTCCTCATTCTCGATTGCTGTCATTTGTTGTTTGGGGTCTGTTGTGCTGCTTGCTTTGTTTCACATTTGCCAATTAGCTACCTGACTGGATAAGTCTGATCACACCTGATATGCTTTAATTGTAGTGTCTGTAGCCTCTTGTGGTCCTCCAGTAGCTTCTTCGAATTCCTTAATTATAGCCACATGTTGTAGGGGTGTCTCTCCCAGAGTGATATAGCTTCCATCCTGACCTCTGACGCCATGCTACCACACAATCATGTATCTACCCAAAGGCATACCTACTGGCCGTTAGCCTGTTAAGTGTGAGAGTATATTGAGTATAATAATCTGTACCAGACACTTCTGTTTGTTTTGAAGGTGTTAGTTTTTCTCCCCACCACAGCTGAAAATGTGATGGTCACTCCCTCTTGATGGTATTGGTTACCTCTAGATGACTTCACTCTCAAAGAGAAATTATTCCTAATTCTTAATTCCTGGCATTAAAGCATAAATATATACCAAATCGAAAGAACTTAAAAGATCCTACTGTTGTCTCCTTTAAACTGTATTTAACTTGTTAGTATTATTTGCTGTCCTTATTGTAGCTCCCAAACAATTAATTGTTCAGTCTAAACTTTATCTCTTATATACAAGTCTTATCTGCACTTTGTTTTAACATGAATAAATTCAAAATTAATATCCTCAATCAAATCAATAAAGTTCTCAATCTAATAAACTATTCCAAATGATTTGGAGATGCCGGTGTTGGACTGGGGTGTGCTAAGTTAAAAATCACGTAACACCAGGTTATAGTCCAGGTTATTTGGAAGCACTAGCTATTCGGAGTGCTGCTCCTTCATCAGGTGATTATGAAGAATAGGATTCTAAGACACAGAATTTATAGCAAAAGTTTGCAGTCTGGTGTAACAGAAATTACATATTGAAAAAGACCTGGATTGCTTGTTAAGTCTCTCATCTTTTAGAATGACCATGTTGGTTTCAGTTCTTTCATATGTACATCACAACATTTTTAAAAACTTTTTGGTAACTTTTAAAAAATGTTTTGTGATTTACATATAAAAGAACTGAAACCAACATGGTCATACTAAAAGATGAGAGACTTATCAAACAATTTGGGTCTTTTTCAATATATGAACTTTTGCTATAAATTCTGTGACTTACAATCTTATTCTCCACAATCACCTGATGAAGGAGCAGCGCTCCAAAAGCTAGTGCTTCCAAATAAACCTGTTGGACTATAACCTGGTGTTGCATGATTTTAAACAATTTCTAGTTCTCAAAACTTGGATTTGCTGTTTCTATCATTGTTTTAACTGAGGCATTCGTGGCAGCCATTCTGTCTTAATCATGAGTCTTAGGGAACCTTTACAATCTAATGAAGTATTTTTACAATATTCTTCAAACAGCAATCAAACATTTCTATTTGATTCCAAGCATTTGGGCATCTTAGATTTCTAAAAGATATTTATTAATTCCTGTAGGCATCTCACCATGTTTCCAAATTGAAATACTAGCCGATTCCCTTTAATTCAATCTCTTTTTAAAAGAATTGTTTCCAGAGAAACAATATGTGTGTGTTTTCAACGTTTTGTTCTTTTCATTCATTGTCTGTCCCAGCTGTATTCTGGAAATGTAAAACACAGGAACTTGTCTTGTATCAAATATTAGCCAGCACACCAATGAGGTCTTAGTTTCCCTATCAGCATCCCGATCAGCACCTTTGTTGGAAAATTCACCTTCCAATTTCTCTCCAGACAGCCACAATTTCATCGCCTGTGAAGATTTTGTTTCCTGACCTGATGTGTCCTCTCTGTTTGGATTTTTGCCCCTCTCACCCCACCTGCTTGATTCCATCCTCACCTGGCCTGTCCTGAATCTGCATTCACATTCTTTGGATATCGTTTATATCTGTCTGGTGCGGCTTTCCGCCCTAATCACTTGCAAGCTTTCCACAAAGTATTGCAATATTACATACTTCAGCTCTCATGTTTTCTTATCCATGTGTCTTATATAATCTACTCTTTCCCAAGTTTAAACATTGTCTATGTTTTGCCCAAGACATGTGCTGTCTTGTTCACAGTGGGGTACTGCAAGGATCTGTTTTGGGGCCACTGCTGTTTGTCATTTTTATAAACTACCTGGATGAGGGCGTAAAAGCTTGGGTTAGTAAATTTGTGGATGACACGAAGGTCGATACAGTTGTGGATAGTGCTGAAGGATGTTGTAGATTACAGAGGGACATAGATAAGCCACAGAGCTGGGCTGAGAGATCGTAAATGAAGTTTAATGTGGAAAAATGTGAGATGATTCACTTTGGGAGGAGCAACAGGAATGAAGAGTACTGGGCTACCGGTAAGATTCTTGATGGTGTAGATGAACAGAGAGATCTTGGTGTCCATAGATCCCAGTAAGTTGTCACCTAGGTTGATAGGGTTGTTAAGAAGGCAGATGGTGTGTTAGCTTTTATTGGTAGAGGGATTGTGTTTCAAAGCTGTGAGGTCATGCTGCAGCTGTACAAAACTTTTGTGCGGTCACACTTGGAGTATTGCGTACAGTTCTGGTCACCGCATTACAGGAACAGGCCCTCCAAGCCTGTGCCGATCCAGATCCTCTATCTAAACCTGTTGCCTGTTTTCTTAGGGTCTGTATCCCTCTACACCCTGCTCCTTCATGTATCTGTCTAGATATATCTTAAATACCCATCTCTACCATCTCCGCTGATAACACGTTCCAGGCACCCACCACCTTCTTGCTATCCACCCTATGTATACCTCGCGTGATTTTGTAGACCTCAATCAGATCCCCCTCAGCCTCTCTGTCTAATGAAAATAATCCTAATCTACTTAACCGCTCTTCATACCTGGCGCTCTTCATACCAGGCAACATCCTGGTTAACTTCCTGTGCACCCTCTCCAAAGCAACCACATCCTTTTGGTAATATGGCGACCAGGACTGTATACAGTATTCCAAATGTGGCCGAACCAAAGACTTGTACAATTGTAACATGACGTGCCAACTCTTATACTCAGTACCCTGTCCGATGAAGGAAAGCATGCTGTATGTCTTCTAGAACACTCTATCGACCTGCATTGCTACCTGAGCACCCAAATCTCTCTATACATCAGTTTTCCCCAGGACTCTTCCATTGACCATATAGTTCGCTGTTGAATTGGATCTTCCAAAATGCACCCCCTCGTATTTGCCCAGATTGAATTCCATCTGCCACTTCTCTGCCCAACTCTCCAATCTATCCATATTCTGTTGTATTCTCTGACAGTCCTCTTCATTATCTGCTATTTCACCAAAATTAACAACATCTGCAAACTTGCTAATCAGACCACCAAAACCTTCCTCTAGATCATTTATGTATATCACAAACAGCATTGATCCCAGCACGGATCCCTGTGGAACACCACTGCTCACAGTTCTCTATTTTGATAAATTCTCTTCCCCTACTACTCTCTGTCTCCTGCTGCCCAGCCAGATTTCTATCCATCTAACTAGTACACCCTGGGGCCCATGCAACTTCACCTCCTCTATCAGCCTACCATAGAGAACATTATCAAATGCCTTACTGAAGTCCAGGTTATTCTTTCACTGATAAATCCATTTTCTTCCAAATAGGAATAGATCCTATCCCTCAGTATCTTCTCCAAGAGCTTCCCTACCACTGATGTCAGGCTCATCGGTCTATAATTACCTGGATTACCCTGCTATCCTTCCTAAACAAGGGGATGACATTAGCAATTCTCCAGTCCACCAAGACCTCACCCATTTTTAAGGATGCTGCAAAAACCTCTGTTAAGGCTCCAGCTATTTCTCCTCTTGCTTCTTTCAGTAACCTGGGATAGATCCCATCTGGAATTGGACATTTGTCCACCTTAATTCATTTTAGAATACCCAACACTTGCTCCCTTATGACCTAGAGTAATCAAACACTTGACCTAGAGTAATCAAACACTTGACCTAGAGTAATCAAGCATCTATCCCGAACCTGTCATCTGTCATGTCCCTCTCCTTGCTGAATACTGAGGCAAAGTACTCATTAAGAATCTCACCCATTTTCATTGACTCATGCATAACTTTACTGCTTTGTCCTGGAGTGGGCCAAGCCTTTCTCTAGTTACCCTCTTACTCCTTATATATGATTAAAAGGCTTTGGGATTTTCCTTAACCTAGTTTGTTAAAGACATTTCATCACCCCTTTTAGCCCTCTTAATTCCTCTTTTCAGATTGGTTCGACTTTCTCGATATTCATCCAAAGCTTCATCTGTTTTCAGTTGCCTAGACCTTATAGAACATAGAACATTGCAGCACAGTCCAGGCCCTTCAGCCCTCAATGTTTTCACAGGTTGGTGCAACAATCTGAAGCCCATCCAACTTGAATTACTTTATTATCATCCATATGTTTATCCAATGACCATTTAAATGCCCTTAAAGTTGGCAAGACTACTGCTGTTTCAAGCAGGCCGTTCTACGCCCCTACTACTCTCTGAATAAAGAAACCATCTCTGGCATCTGATCTATATCTATCACCCCTCAATTTAAAGTCATATCCCCTCATGCTGGCCATCACCATCTGAAGAAAAAGGCTGTCACCATCCACCCTATCTAACCCTCTCTTAATCTTTTATGTCTCAATTAAGTCACCTTTAAACCTTCTCTCTAATGAAAACTGCCTCAAGTCCCTGAGCATCTCCTTATCTATTCCCTCCATACCAAGCAACAATTTCAGGGTTCCGAAACCCAATCCCTCTACCAATAAAAGCCAATACGCCATATGCCTTCTTAACAACCTTCTCAACCTGGGTGGCAACTTTTGGGGATTTATGCACATGGACACCAAGATCTCTCTGCTCATCTACACTACCAAGAATCTTAGCATTAACCTCGTACTCTCTATTCCTGTTGCTCCTCTCTGAACCCTTTCCAATGCTTCCACATCCTTCCTAGAATACTGTGACCAGAACTCCATGCAATACTTCAAGTGCGGCCGCACCAGACTTTTGTACAGCTGCAGCATGATTTCATGGTTCCAAAACCCAATCCCTCTACCAATAAAAGCCAATACGCCATATGCCTTCTTAACAACCTTCTCAACCTGGGTGGCAACTTTAGGGGATTTATGCACATGGACACCAAGATCTCTCTGCTCATCTACACTACCAAGAATCTTAGCATTAACCTCGTACTCTCTATTCCTGTTGCTCCTTCCAAATTGAATCACCTCACACTTTTCCACATTAAACTCTATTTGCCACCTCTCATAAATCAAAACAAAATAAAAATTAGACACCTTACCAATCCAGCACATAAAACCTTTTTTATTAGATTAGAGAAGGAGAATGAATTGGAAACACTACTTTACTTTAATAGTGTTCCGGGTAAAGCAACCACCACATATATTACTTTATTTACCCAGCAGCCCTCCAGTCCTCACTCCTGCTGTTAAAATGGAGGTCTGACTTATGTATGATTCCTTTTTCCTCTTAGGTCATCTCACAATTTCACCTGTCATCCATGATTCCCTAATCTTGCCATTTCTATCCCTCATATTCACAGGGACATGTCTTCACTGCATTCTAGTCAAAATCTCTTTAAAAGCCTCCCACACTGTTTCTGAGTTCTGTGCATATTGCCTCACTGCCTGAATTGTCCATAATGCAACTCCTCGAACCCTTTTACCTCCGTCTCTGTCCTGCCTGAAACATCTATATTGTGGGATATTTAGTTGCCAATTATGCCATTCCCTCAACCAAGTCTCAGTAATAGCAATAACATCATACTCCCAGGTACTAATCCAAGTACATTCATGTGCCTTACCTACTACACTTCTCGCATTAAAACAAATGCATCTCAGACCAGTCTGACTCTGTTCTACAAAGCTTCCAACAACATACAGCAGCCATCATCAGTAGGAATGACTTTCACACTCAAAATGTAACTGATCTGTGACTGCTGCAAACAAATCCTTACTGACTGTGCAAGCTCCCTGATGCCTACACATTGCAGTAATCCTGGATGCTTGACTTTTTCAGGCTCTCTGTTTGCCATCAAGGTTTGGTACTAGTGCTGGAAAAGCACAGCCGATCAGGCAGCATCCAAGGACCAGGAGAGTCGATGTTTCAAGCATAGGCTCTTCATCAGGAATGAGGGGGTGGCATAAGGGGGCTGCGAGATAAATGGGAGGGAGTGGGGCCAGAGGGAAGGTAGCTCGGAATGTCACAGGTCAATGGAGGTGGGCGTGATAGTGACAGGTCAGAAAGGAGGGTGGAGCAGATAGATGGGAAGGAAGAACAGTTCAAGAGAGCGATGCTGGGTTGCAGGATTTGGTCGAGGATTGGGTGAGGGCAGGGTAGATGAGGAAACTGGTGAAATCAACATTAATTCCATATGGTTGGAGGGGCCCAAGGTGGAAGATGAGGTGTTCTGCCTCCAGTCATCGGGTGGCTAGGATTTGGCAGTGGAGGAGACCCAGGACTTGCATGTCCTTGGCTGAGTGGGAGGGGGAGTTGAAGTGGTCACCCACAGGGCAGTGGGGTTGTTTAGTGTGTGTGTCCCAGAGATGTTCTCTGAAACATTCCACATGTTTGCCTCCTGTCTCCCCAGTGTAGAGACCACATTGAGAACAATAGATGCAGCAGATGAGGTGTTTGGATGTTCAGGAAATTCTCTACCAGATGTGGAAGGATCCTTTGGGGCCTTAGGTGGAGATGAGGGGGGAGGTGTGGCACAGGTTTTATAACTCTTGCGGTTGCAAAGGAAGGCGTTGGGAGAGGTGGGGTTCTAGGGCAAAGGTACGGGAAGTGGAGGAGATGCGCTGAAGGGCAATGTTAACCATATGGGAGGGGAAATTTCGGTCCTTTAAGGAGGAGGCCATCGGGGATTTCCTGGAGTGGAATTGATCCTCCTGGGAGCAGATACAGGGAGGCGGAGTAATTAGGTGTAAGGAATAGCGTTTTTACAGGAGTAAGGGTGGGAGGAGATGTAGTCTAGGTAGCTGCGGGAGTCGATCGGTTTGTCCATATTAAGTTGGTTGCCAGATATGGAGATTCAGAGGTCCAGGAAGGGCAGGGGGGTGTCCGAGATGGTCCAGGTGAACTTGAGGTCGGCGTGGAAGGTAGTTGTGAAGTTGATGAACTGCTCAACGTCCTTGAGCGCATGTGGTGGTGCCGACACAGTCATCGATGTAGCAGACGAAAACGTGGGGAGTGGTGCCGATGTAACTATGGAAGATGGGCTGTTCCACATACCTGGTGTAGAGCAGGCCCATGTGGGTGCCCATGACTACCCCTTTAGTTTGAAGGAAGTGGGGGAGGGCGGGGTGGGGTGGAATTGCTGCTGACTTGTCTGGATCAGTGATGCTCCAACAATATTTGCAGCTCAACATCGTTGTTACGACACGGAAATTAAACTCTCTGTTAATTAAGCCAAACACCCAGAAAAGCTCGTCTCACCTTGCCTCATAATCTGTTAAAATACGAGTGACAGAGAACTCCCAAATTCCACTCTTTAAAGGAAATATCATCAATTTATTTTTTAATTCTGAGTGAACATTAAACAACAACTGTTCATAACTCTGAGTCAGCACCCACCGCCCCCCCCCTTTCTCTTAACAGCTTATTATCTGCCTCTAACTCTATAACAATGCACTTCCAATAAGGCACTTATTAAAATACATCAACTTCATTTCAAAGCCATACAGGCACTGTCTTCACTCTTCCAGCTGGAGATTTCCCTGGGTCATTGTCTTTCTTTATACTGCCATTATGTTTCACATGAAAAGGTACCTTTGATAGTGTTTTCTAAGTTCTTTGAGAGCCAAGATATTAGCTGGGCAATTAGCTCTCCAGGGCTTTTTCTCTCTCTGCGGCAGTTGCTCTCTGACCAATTTTCAAAATGTCCACATTCTTTTACCCCCAGCTTTGGCTCATCTCATTGGTTCAATGTTGGCAAAACAATAAATTCAAACTCGATTGGATTTTAGTATCTTTGGGCATAATTTTAACAGGTTAAATTTGAATTGTCAAAACAGCCACCAAAACTCAGGTATCCATTTCTCAGCCAAATGTTACGCATTTATAATTTTCCAGTGCACTCTTGGACTGCCATTTAGTCATATACGCAGGTGCTTGTAATCTCTCAGTTCAGAACAACACTGTCTCTCTTAAAGGTACAGTACACGCCTTCAACTTCATACCATCATCTCAGGTTCAAAGGAATCCACTCACTCCATACCAATGGATTGTGCTAGCTGTGTGGAACTTTATGGACGATGCACTGTTGAGCACTACTTCCACTTACCGTATGGTTATCTCGGAAAAAGAGTTAAGGCAGCACCATCTGCAAATTCCCTTCAAGCTGCACACCATCCTGACTTGGAACTATATCACTGTTCCTTTGCTGTCACTGGGAAAAAAAAATCTTAGCACTATGTTCTGAACAACATTGCAGGTGGACAGCAGCTTGCTGGCAATAAATGCTGGCTTTGCCACAGACACGTAAAAGAATAAACAAAAGCAAGCTGTATTCACTTGGGAACTCGGGCCATTGTGCACCTGGGTGGAAGCTGTGCTTAGGAAAGAGATCTGTGTTCTGGTGGTGGATGGCATTCTGTGTAACCTGGAGCTACAGTGGGCTGCACTGTAATTGTCTGGCTCTGACAATATTGCATTCATGACTCTCCATACCCTGCCCATGTGGCCAAGCCACCTGATTCCAATCCTGTTAACAGGATTTTCTAACATCATGTCCTTATCTTAAGTACTAGCACCAAATCTATTCCTACTCCACTGACTTATCCCATCATGCTTCCGAGCAACTCGGGACAAGAAAGTGAAGATGTAGAGGTTCTGTTTTGCAACCTTATCCTGATCACTCCTATGCTTCTATTTTGTTCTTTCTTTCTGTCCGTATCCCCTCCCCTTTCTTTGCCACTAAACCCTTTTCAATTGCTGCTTTTTCCATTTCTGATGAAAGCAGATGGCGCTCAGACATTAATTTTACAGGACTAATGTAACTTTTCTTCTAAATCAAATCTTGAGGACTTTACACGCTACATTATTGTCATCAAGGGTGGGTTTTCCCCTCATTTCTCATTTTACTCTCTCTGATCCCCAGACTCGGTTATAACAGTCTCTCAGATTCTTGTGCCGAAGATCTTGCCTCTGCTCTCAGTACAAAGCAGTCGTTGACATACTTGGATCTGGGGGGGAACTCCTTCACAGACCAATCCATCCCCTCTCTGCTCCACCTGATACAGACCTGTAAGAGTCTACAGGAGATTCGGTGAGCATTTATGTTAATTTGAAGTTTGAATAGAATTATTTAAAGTTTAGAAACAAAATAGAAATTGCTGGAAAAGCTCAGCAAGTCTGGTAGCATCAGTGAAGAGAAATCAGAGTTAAGGTTTCGGGTCTAGTGACATTTTCTTCTAAGTCAAACAGACCTGAAACGTTAACTCTGATTTCTCTGCACAGATGCTACCTGCTGCGCTTTTCCAGCAGTTTCAGTTTCTGTTTTACAGTATCCTCAGTTCTTTAAGTTTTCATTAAATTTTAGGTTTAATATTTATAGGTATCATTGAATTATGAACTCCAGTTCCCCCATTACTTATATTGTTAAACTTTTTCCTGATTTAATTTTCATATTTCAGATTTTGGAGCAATCAGTTCAGTTCAAGTGGGAGAACACAATTGGCATCGCTGCAGTCACTGAAACCCAACCTTCGTGTGCATATGTGAGCATTTCAATTTCTCTCACTGTATGAACAATTTGATCTAATTTCCGCCCCCCCTTTAAGTGGCCGTGCTCCAGGCTGAAATCCTATTGGCTGTTGCCAGGTCTCCAGCTCGAGCTGAGTGAGGGTCATCTCCCATTGTGAGGTCAGCGGCCCAGCCACAGGGCCAGGAGAGTCAAGACCTGGCCCCACAGCGCAACTTCTGTAGAATATCCAGGTCTCGATGTTTCCCCAATGGGAAATACACAACCAGGAAGGAGCCACTGTGGGGCTTACTCAGGACTGCGAAGGGGGTACGACATTTATACTTGGGGCTTGGAGGGGAAGTCCCACTGGTTTCTATGTGGTATCTATGCCCAGGGACCCTGCTTGGGAAGTGAACCTACATATGTTTAGGATAGGATCGTTTCAGCTGGGATGTATTCTATCATTCAAAAGGGTCAAATATCTACTGTATGGGGCACCTATTGCTGCAGATTATAGTGGATTGGCAACCAAGGAATTACACTGAAAATATAAATACTTTTCTGAGTTACCTCAGTAAGAAAGGAACAATTCCAGTGACCAGGAACTTGTAGGAGCAGCACAGACTGGAATTGCATGTCAGGAACCTGCAGAAACCTGGACATAGCAGACTCTGTGGAAATCCCCTGGGGAATTGAAGACTCTGATGTGAGACCATTATCGGGTACCCTTCTAAAGGATCCATTAAAATTGGAACAATTGAAGGTTCTAATTCTGTACAGTTAATAGTTGCCCAGGAAATGTTAGACAATGAGGACGCCAACCCAATACCATTTGCAGTCAGTTTGGCCATTGCCTGTTCTAACATATGCTGCCCATGATACGTGCCCATTATCCCTTTCCTCCAACCCCGATGTTTTCTGAAACCCTCCAATTAGCCCCAAAATCCCCAGCCACCAGCCCATAGCCCTAGCGTCACTCAACTCTAACACTTAACTTACATAATTAGCCTTTCACAGCAAATGTCAGGGTCTGGCTGTACTGTTGGGTGTTTAATTCATGTACTCAGTGCACTCTTGCAAAAAACGATTGGCATGAATTCTCCAGTACCCCTGAACTAGGGAAAACTCTGTTCATTTCAGCTACACTGTGCATTTCTGATGAGGCTGGAATCTGAATGTCCAACTATAAATGTGAATCTCAAGTACTAACATTAAAAAAAAGTGGAATAGCAATCACAGTCAGAATATCTGAGCCAGTGTATTTAATGCAGACTTGTCCAATTGTTATTGGTATGACTTTTAACTGAACAATAAGTTTTCATAACTGCTGAAATGGCACATGTCATCTGGAGAATATCAAATACAGAATTGATCAGATAAATTTTCCTGCATTCACCAAAAATAACAAATGTAGAACTTGCTGATTCAGTGTAAACTGCACTGCAGTAAATAGAACAGAGAACATAGAAGAATACAGCGCAGTACAGGCCCTTTGGCCCTCGATGTTGCGCCGATCCAAGCCCACCTAACCTACACTAGCCCACTATCCTCCATATGCCTATCCAATGCCCGCTGGGGGACTTTAACTTTCCTGATATTAATTGGGAAAGCTATAGCTCAAGTTCATTAGATGGATCAGTGTTTGTCCAATGTGTGCAGGAGGGTTTCCTGACACAATATGTAGATAGGCCAACAAGAGGTGAGGCCATACTGGATTTGGTTCTGGGTAATGAACCAGGCCAGGTGTTAGAATTAGAGGTAGGTGAGCACATTGGGGACAGTGACCACAATTCGGTGACCTTTACTCGAGTGATGGAGAGGGATAAGTGTGCACAACAGGGCAAGAGTTATAG
>NC_057748.1:23898964-23905565 GCF_004010195.1 Chiloscyllium plagiosum | reverse complement strand
CCGCACTATTTACTTGGGTGGCAACTTTCAGAGATCTGTGTACATGGACACCAAGATCCCTCTGCTCATCCACACTACCAAGTATCCGACCATTAGCCCAGTACCCCATCTTTTTGTTATTCTTCCCAAAGTGAATCACGTCGCACTTAGCTACATTGAATTCCATCTGTCACCTTTCTGCCCAGCTCTGCAGCTTCTCTATATCCTGCTGTAACCTGCCACATGCTTCCTCACTGTCAACAACTCCTCCGACTTTCGTGTCATCCGCAAACTTGCTTACCCAACCTTCTAACCCCTCTTCCAGGTCATTTATAAAGATGACAAACAGCAATGGTCCCAAAACAGATCCTTGCGGAACACCGCTAGTGACGGCACTCCATGAAGAAACTTTGCCATCAACTACTACCCTCTGTCTTCTTCCATCCAGCCAATTCCTAATCCAAACCTCCAACTCACCCTCAATGCCATATCTCCGTATTTTCTGCAGTAGCCTACCATGGGGAACCTTATCAAACGCCTTACTAAAGTCCGCTTTCCCCTCATCAACCTCCTTCGTCACCTTTTCAAAGAATTCAATAAGGTTTGTGAGGCACGACTTGCCCTTCACAAAACCATGCTGACTATCCTTGATCACATTATTCCTATCCAGATGTTCATAAATCCTATCCCTTACAATTCTCTCTAAGACTTTGCCCACAACAGAAGTGAGACTCACCGGCCTATAGTTACTAGGGTTATCCCTACTCCCCTTTTTGAACAAGGGAACCACATTTGCTATCTTCCAGTCTTCTGGCACTACTCCTGTAGACAACGAGGACATAAACATCAAGGCCAATGGCTCTGCAATCTCCTGCCTTGCTTCCCAGAGAATCCTAGGATAAATGCCATCAGGCCCAGGGGACTTATCTATTTTCACCCTTTCCAGAATTTCCAACACCTCTTCCCTACATACCTCAAAGCCATTCATTCTACTTAATTGTGACTCAGTACTCACATTGACAACAATGTCCTGTTCCTGAAACATATATGATCCACATCTAAGCTACTGAGTATAATGCATGGCTTCTGGCCTTAACAGAGCAAGGGTATCAGCAGTTAATCAGAGGGACGGTAGTTTGATATTCTGGGTCAGTTCATTATGACATAACTCTATTCTTTTAATACTGTTTTTCAGAATCTGATGGATCTACAATACATTATGTTGTTTCCTGCTTTATTTTACATTCCGATCCTTTATGGTCTGACCATTCTCTCCTCCCTCTTGGATAATAAATGGTAAGGTTTCGCTGTATTTATCAGACTTCAAAAATCACAGACTGGGAAGAATCAAAGATTCAAGAAGGCAGCCCAACAGCAACATCTTGGGGCAATTGATGTCAGTGACTTTACCAGCGATTCCCACAGCTGCAAAATGAATGGAGAAGAAACATTGCTCAAACATAAAACTTGTTTCATAGAATAGAATCCCGGCAGTGCGGAAAGAGGCCCAACGTGTCTGCACCATTCCTCTGAACAGTATCCCAGCCTATCCCCAAAACCATGCGTTTAATGTGGTCAATCCACCAAACCTGCACCTCTTTGGACTGTGGGAGGAAGCCAGAGCACCCAGTGGAAACCCACAGAGATACAAGGTAACGCTACACCTGAGAATCCAAGTCAGGTCCCTGGTCCTGTGAGGCAGCCAGGCTAACTGTTGAGCCACCATGCTGCTCTTTCAATCTTTGAAATGTATGGGTCAGTCAAAGAGACAGGATAGTTTCTGAGTATTCTCTCTCCGGTTCCAGCTCTGGTCTGACTATTCCTCACGGCGGAATGATTTGATTCTCTCTGTCTCTGCATCATTTGAGCTGCCGCTCCCAAATCAAACCAAATAAGTGTCTCTTGGGCTAACCGAGATTGTTATGTGCGTTTACTGGAAGGATTGAGCAGTGCAATTTCCCTCGAGGTCTGAATATTGCTCATGGTTTATATGGCAGATTATTGTAACAAGTGTATTTATCTGCATCAATGTCAATGGAAGCAGCGTTAAAAATCACACAACACCAGGTTATAGTCCAACAGGTTTAATTGGAAGCACTAGCTTTCGGAGTGACGCTCCTTCATCACGAGGATAATCACCTGATGAAGGAGCGTCGCTCCGAAAGCTGGTGTGCTTCCAATTAAACCTGTTGGTCTATAACCTGGTGTTGGGTGATTTTTAACTTTGTACACCCCAGTCCAACACCAGCATCTCTGAATAATGGAAACAGCAATGACAGCATTGATGCCCCAGGACACCTTGGCTTTGCTGCAATTTGACACTGCCAAGGGTCCCCACTCTGGGCTCCCTGCTGCCAGTGGTCCCCACTCTGGGCTCCCTGCTGTTTATGTGCTGTTATATTGGTAAGTGGATATGATAGAATTAATAGGCATGTCTGACTGTATCTATGAGCGTGAGACTGCATTTACAATTGTGTGAGTGTATCAATGAGTGCGGATGAGTATTTATTTCAATATATCTCACCCCAGGCTGTCGGTATGCTTGGAATGTTTACACACAGTTAGGAGAGCTTTCTTCTATAGTGGGTTGAAGAACCTTCACCACTTCCACTGAGAGTGCAGATTGCAGGAGAATTTCAAAAGCATTGATTGATCAGGGGAGAGGGAATCCTGAATAGGGGTGGGTGACCAGAAACTGGGTTCACCGAACTGGATCAGGGGAACAAGTCCTGGAATAGGTATACTCCTCGTATTGGTATAGTCCCCGTCCCAAGCACCACCGCTGAGAGTCCCGGCTCTGGACAGTGCCATCACCAAGAGGCCAGGGTACGTGTCCTTATCACCCTTTCAGAAGACGGTAGGCTGCCGCCTTCATCTGCTGCAATCCGTCTGCTGTAGGTTGCCCCACAATGCCCTTAAGGAGGGATTTCCTCAATTTTGGTCCAGTGACACTGAAGGAGCAGTGATATATTCCCAAGCCAGGTCAGTGAGAGACTTGCAGGGGATGCTGAAGTTGATGGTGTTCCCATGTATTGCTGCCCTTGTGCTTCCAGATGGAAGTGGTCATGGGTCTGGAAGGTGCTGTCTGAGGATATTTGATCAATGTCTGCTGTGCATCTTGTAGATAGTATCACCAGCGTGTACTGTTAGTGGTGGAGGGAGTGGAAGGATGTGGTACTAATCAAGCTGACTGCTTAGTCCTGGATGGTTTCAAGCTTATTGAGGGTTGTTGGACCTGCACCCATCCAGGCAAGTGGGGTGTCTTGTAGATGGTGGACAGGCTTTGGGAGTCTGAAGGTGACTTCCTCACTGTAGTATTCTTAGCATCTTACCTGCTAAAAATCTGACCAGTCTGTTGATGGGGTGAGACCCGTTTTTAGGATCCGTTCAGTGGTAACCCCCAGAACCATTGAATGTCAACGGGCAGAGTTTCGATTCTCTCTTGTTGGAAATGGTAAATACCAGGCAATAAGAGAGAATCTAATCACCTTCCCTTGCCAATAAAATATTATGATTTGCACTGCTCTCTCGCCTCTCTCTACCATACCTATTGGCCTCTCCTTGTCTCCATACCAATCAATCAGCACCCCTGTGTTTCACATTGTGCCCACACTGCCCAATACTCCATCTGTTCCTGACAGGCTTGTTTCACTCCAGACCTGATTGTTCTACTGGTCCCCAGGTATCACCCTGCATCTACCCAGCTCCAGCTCCTGGGTTTCCTCCACTGAGTATACCTATTCCAGGACTTGTTCCCCTGATCCAGTTCGGTGAACCCAGTTTTGGGTCACCCACCCCTATTCAGGATTCCCTCTCCCCTGATCAATCAGTGCTTTTGAAATTCCTCCTGCAATCTGCATTCTCAGTGGAGGTGGTGAAGGTTCTTAAACCCACTACAGAAAAAAGCTCTTCTAACTGTGTGTAAATATTTCCAGCATATGGACAGCCTGGGGTGAGATATATTGAAATAAATACTCATCCGCACTAATTGATATACTCTCACAATTGTAAATGCAGTCTCACAGTCACACATGTCTGTTAATTCAATAATATCCACTTACCAATATGACAGCACATAACTAGTCTTGTGGGTTAAAACTGTGACAAACATCCATGAATACAGCCACAAATACTCGTAATACAAGTCACATTCATTAATGCAATCACAGATGCTCATTGAATCCAGTCACATGAGTACAATTGCCCATGCTCATTAATACATTCAAGCACATTCATCAGTAGTCACACGATATTAATGCAGTCACACATTTGTAAATAATCAAATTAGTCATTCTAAAACACTGTCACTCGTTAATTGTTGCACACCTTGGCTAATGCAGAACATATCATGTTAATACTGCAACACACTCAAATACAGTCACATAATTGCATCTTGTTGGTAAATGCATTCACACCGCCTCATAATTCGTCTCTCACTTATAATTACAATCTTTCATACTCCTTACAGCTCCACCTACGTACAAATACAGCAGTCACTCTCTGATAAACACCCACACACATACAAGTACAATCACAAACACAATGCATTTGCACACATTCATTCATACAGCCTCACATTCATATTGTCAAATGTCTTACTAAAATTCATGTAGACAAGGTGCTGTTTTAGTGTCCATGTACATTTTTAAAGATATTTTATGAATGAAGTATATTTTTAAAATTAAAAAGAATTGACATTGCTCAAAGCAGTGAAGTCCATAGGATTCAGGGTGATGTGTCAATTTGGATCCAAAGTTGCCTTAGTAACAGGAAACAAAGAGTTTGTGAATGGAATGCTATTTCAACTGTTTCAAGTGGTGTTCTGTCGAGCTCAGTGTTGAGACCCCTGTAGTTTGCTTCGTACATTAATGATTTGGTATTGAACATGGGAGTCTCAATCGGAAAATTTACAATTATGCCAAAACTGCCCATGCAGTGGATAGTGTTGAGGATAGTTGTAAGCCCCAAAATGATATAGGTGGATTGGTGGAACAGGCAGGAAAGTGGCAGATGGAGTTCAACTCTGATAAATGTGAGGTAATGTGGTGGGGTCAAACATTAACTGGGAATACACAGTAAACGGGAATATACTGAGGCGGGGTGGGGAGAGTCGATGAAGTGAGAGATCATGAAGTGCCAGTCCACAGATCCTGTACAGCTGTATAGGTAGATACGGTTGTGAAGAAGGTTAACGGAATGTTGTCCTTCATTGGCAGGGAAGTAGAACACAAAAATGATGGAAATGGTATAAGACATAATTGAGGCCATAATTGGAGTAATATGTGCATTCTAGTCACCACATTACAGAAAAGGTGAAAGCGCAGAGAAGATTTACCAGGGCTGGAGAATTGTAGCTACGAGGAGAGATTGGATAAATTGGGTTGTTTCCCTTGGAACAGCGAAGACAGACCTGATTGAGGTATACAACATTGTGAGGGGTAGAGATGGGGTAGAGGTAGAGTAGACAGGAGGAACTTGTTTCACTTGGCAGAGAGGTCAAATACCAGGGGTCACAGAGTCAAGCTGAGTGGCAGCAGGATTAGAAGAAAACCCTTTTTATGGTGGTGGATGCCTGGAGTTTGTTTCCTGACTTGGTGGTGAAGGCAGAGACCATAAACTCTTTGAAAAATTACCTGGGTCTGCTTCAGCTGTCAGCTGTGTGAGGGAAATTAGGATTAGAAAGGGCATCTTGGTGTCTTGCATCAGCATGGGCAAGATGGCCCAAATAGCCTGTTTCTGTGCCATAACATTTTATCGTGTAGATGTGTTTCCAATCTTTCAGAACAGCAAGACAATTCAACACAACGCAGCACAACACAATCCTCCCTCCCCATCTTGACAAAAGCTGCAAGACCTGCTGTGCATGTACAGCATCTTCTCTGATGATTGGAGATTCCCAGTGGGATCAGGGAGTATTAAAAGAATCCCTGTACATGAATAGAGGTTGAAATACAGATTGGAAAGTAGCAAGAGGAATGTTTCAGGAATTCAGAGAATCTGAGGATCACTTTCCCATTCCACACTGGAATTCTCAGATAACTATCATTATGAAAAATAAGAAACCGTTTGAATGTTATGTTTTCATTGATAAAGCAGCTGAAAATGGTTGGATCAAGGACATTCCCTGAGGAGCCCTTGCAGGGATGTCCTGGAGCTGAGATTACAGATATAAATGATGACAACCATCTTCCTTATTGGTTATCACTGCACCCAGCAGAGAATTTTCTCTGGCCTCCCATTGACTTTGGTTTTGCTTGGGTTCCTAATGTCACACTCCACCATCTGGTGCCTTGATGTTAAGAGTAGTCACTCTCCCTTCTCTGGAGCTCAACTTCTTGGAAGCAAGGCTGTAATCAGCTGAGTGCCAGTGGCAGAACCCAAACTGGGTGGCAGTGAGCAGACTGTTGCTGACCAGATATTGATTTATAAGAGTCATAGTCATAGAGATGTACAGCAGGGAAACAGACCCTTTGGTCCAACCTGTCCATGCCAACCAGATATCCCAACCCAATCTAGTCTCACCTGCCAGTACCTGGCCCATAACTCTCCAAACCCTTCCTATTCATATACCCATCCAGATGCCTTTTAAATGTTGCAATTGTACCAGCCTCCACCACTTCCT
>NC_057748.1:23893436-23896174 GCF_004010195.1 Chiloscyllium plagiosum | reverse complement strand
CCAATCTCCTGTACAGCCACAACATGACCTCCCAACTCCTGTACTCCATGCTCTGACCAATAAAGGAAAGCATACCAAACACCGCCTTCACTATCCTATCTACCTGCGACTCCACTTTCAAGGAGCTATGAACCTGCACTCCAAGGACTCTTTGTTCAGCAACACTCGCTAGGACCTTACCATTAAGATTTGCTTTCCCAAAATGCAGCACCTCGCATTTATCTGAATTAAACTGCATTTGCCACTTCTCAGCCCATTGGCCCATCTGATCAAGATCGCATTGTAATCTGAGGTAACCTTCTTCACTGTCCACTACACCTCCAATTTTGGTATCATCTGCAAACTTACTAACTGTATCTCTTATGCTCACAATCAAATCATTTATATAAATGATGAAAAGTAGTGCACCCAGTACGGATCTTTGCAGCACTCCCATTGGTCACAGGCCTCCAGTCTGAAAAACAACCCTCCACCACCACCCTCTGTCATCTACCTTTGAGCCAGTTCTGTATTCAAATGGCTAGTTCTTCTGTATTTCATGAGATCTAACCTTGCTAACCAGTCTCCCACGGGGAATCTTGTTGAACGCCTTACTGAAGTCCATATAGATCACGTCTACTGCTCTGCCCTCATCAGAAAACTCAATCAAGTTTGTGAGATATGATTTCCCACGCACAAAGCCATGTTGACTATCCCTAATCAGTCCTTGCCTTTCCAAATAGGTGTACATCCTGTCCCTCAGGATTCCCTCCAACAACCTGCCCACTACCAACGCCAGGCTTACTGATGTGTCGTTCCCTGGCTTGTCCTTACCACCCTTCTTAAACAGTGGCACCTCGTTAGCCAACCTCCAGTCTTCCGGCACCTCACCTGTGACTATCAATGAGACAAATACCTCAGCAAGGGGCCCAGCAATGAGACATTCCTTCACATTTTCACATTAGAGAATGGACAGACTAGTCATTAATTGGTTGCATTAGATTTGTCCTCATTTTTGTGCGCAGAACATACCTGAGTAGGTTTTCACACTTTGGGTACATGCCAGCACTGTAGCTGCACTGGATCACCTTAACTAGGCATGTGACCATTTTTAGAGACTAATGTCAGGACCCACAACCTTTGCAGTATCTGTGGGTCCAGTCTGGTGACGCTTTATGGAACAGGGAGGGTTAAAGCTGGACTAAGTGGGATTTCCAGCTGCAGGACCCAGCCTAGGAGCCCCCACCATCCCCACACCCACACACTAACCTTTGTCTCTGTCACGCTCGCCTGTTAGAAATATGTTACATGGTGGTCTTTCTCCACCGCACCTTAGCGGCAGCTCTCCCAAGCTTCAGCGTATCCCTCAACATGGAGTCCTTGACCTTGGAATGTGCCAGTCTGCAACACTCAGTCGGGGTCAACTCCTGCAGCTGGAAGATCAACAGGTTTTGGACCGCCCTAAGAGCGTCTTTCACCGAGTTGATGATCCTCCAGGCGCAGTTGATGTTCGTCTCGGTGTGCGTCCCGGGGAACAGGCCGTAGAGCACGGAGTCCCGCGTCACAGCGCTGCTCAGGACAAACCTCGACAAACACCACTGCATTCCTTTCCAGAATTATTCTGCATCGGCACATTCCAGAAGGAGGTCTGTGACAGTCTCGTCCCCCCCAACCGCAGCTACTTCGAGGGCAGCGTGCGGTGCAGCAGAGAATCCGGGCGTGCATAAAGGATCTCACAGGCAGAGCCCTTCTCACCACCAGCCAAACCATGTCTTGGTGCTTGTTGGAAAGTTCTGGCGATGAGGCATTCTGCCAAATGACAGTCTGCTCAGGGAACCACTCGACAGGATCCGCCCTCTCCTTTTCCCGAAGGGTCTCAAGGACACTACGTGCTGACCACTTCCTAATGGACTTGTGGTCAAAGGTGTTTTTCTTCATAAATTTCTCCACAAAGGACAGGTGATACGGAACAGTCCAACTACTGGGAACCTTCCGCAGCAGCGAGGCCAGGCCCATCCTTCACTATACCGGGGACAGGTAGAATCTCTATACGTAGTGACACTCTGTGTTTGTGTACCGGGTATTCATGCACAGCTTGATGCAGCCACACACAAAGGTGGCCATCAGGGTGAGGGTGGTATTGTGTGTGTTTTTTCCTTCGTTGCCCAGATCTTTATACATCGAGTCCCTTCGGACCTAATCCATCTTTGATCTCCAAATAAAATGGAATATGGCCTGGGTGACTGCAGCAGCACAGGTTCTGGGGATAGGCCAGACCTGTGCCACGTATAAGAGCAGTGACAGTGCCTCACACCTGATGACCAGGTTTTTTCCCACGATGGAGAGCGATCATAGCTTCCATCTGCCCAGTTTCTGCCTCACTTTGCTGATAAGCTCCTCCCAAGACTTAGCTCACACCCCAGCCCCCGCCCCCCAACCTAATACCCAGCACCTTCAGGTGGTCAGCCCTGACGGTGAAGGGGATCGAGGATTGGTCGGCCCAGTTCCCTGAAGAGCATGGCCTCGCTCTTGCCTCGGTTTACCTTGGCCCCCTAGGCCCATTGGAGCTTGTCACAGATGCACATGAGTCTGTGCACAGACAGCGGATCTGAGCAGACAACTGCCTTAACTTATAGGCCCCCACTGCCAGGAATAGTCACCCTCTCAGGCTCGCACCCTTCCTGATGGACTCGGCAAATGGCTCTACACAGCACACAAACAAGGCACGAGAGAGAGGGCAGCCCTGCCTGACTCCAGAT
>NC_057748.1:23890535-23892936 GCF_004010195.1 Chiloscyllium plagiosum | reverse complement strand
TGTGTGTTTTGGATCCTTTAGGCAATGCCCAAAACATGTGCAGTACCTTGCGTGGTCAGGGCAAACACAGCATGCTCAGAAAATATAATGTCAAGAAGATCTTCCAGCCATTCCTTGAGAAAGACAAATAGGTTTGCCCCTGAACTTGGAAGAGGGTATTTTAGAAATAGAAAAAAAAAATCAGCTGGTCAGTTTCGTCACAGACTTCTTGTCCCCAAACTAATTCCAGATAACAGAAGCTCTGTCTGTCTAGTCCATGTTCAAACAATGCCAACAGGGTCCTTCCCTCCATAGAGTCCAAACCTCCTGTTGGTACTGTGTGGTGGTTAGTGTGCACTTCACATTAAAGGAATCTACAAACAGGCAACTTCCATCCCAACCCTGCTCCACACCTCCAAATGAATTTTGGGAGCTGGAACATCAGGAACCTGATGAACAACAATAACAATAGACCTGAATGCCACATTGCTGCCATTGTCCAGCACTACAACATTGACATCATTGCCGTGAGTAAGATATGACTGGTAGGAGAAAGACAACTTAAAGGACAAGGGGTGGTTACACCTTCTTCCAGTAAAGCAAACGCAGAGCACCATCTGTATGAATTGGCGTCACCATGAGAAAGAAACCAGTCAGAGGTCTCAACAAATCCCCCCATGTGGTAAATGAGCACCTAATGACTCTATGAAACACCCTGCACCATAGCAGTACATCATAGCCGTCAGGACCTATGTCCTGAATCTGGACACAATGGACGAGACAAAAGAATCATCCTACACCAGCCCCTAACTGTAGCTATCCTGATAAAGAAAGTATTTCTCAGGCAGTGCCTCACAGCTGATCTGATGATGACTAAGATATCTAAGTCACAGCATCTGATCCACCCTAAACCCCTCCCCAGTCAGCAGCTGTGTGGAGACCCTTGGCCTCTAGAACAGAAACTTCCAAGACTGGTTCAGTGAGAATAAACAGGAGATCCAGGATCGCCGAGACCGCAGCCATGAGGTATTCCTGAACCAGCTGCTCCACCAAAACCCAAGCTAAAGGAAACAGGTGAACACACAACTGAAGGCTGAGGTGCAGTAAAGAAGCTGTGACCTAAAGAATAGATGGTGGGTGGAGAGAGTCAGCAAGAGGGTCAGCGACTCACTGACAGCCACAATGTGCACGACTTCTTCAGTGCAATCAAAACCATCTACAGCCCGAGTACCCAGGGAGTGACCCCACTGAGAGCCAAAAACAGAGAGTCACTCATCAAAGACCAAGAGACAGTCAGCATTCACTGGAGAGAACACTTTGAGGGCCTCCTCCACCAATTCACAGCCTTGAACACAAGTGCTCCTGACACCATTGCACAACACACTATCCATCGTCCCTGTTGGAGTTCTTTGAAGAGGTGACAAGTAGGTTAGACCAGGGAAACCCGGTGGATGTTATCTACCTAGACTTCAGAAAGGCCTTTGATAAGGTGCCACACTCCTGTGGAAGGTGAGGAAGGTGAGGGTCCATGGTGTTCGAGGTGAGCTACTGGCATGGATTGAGGATTGGCTGTCTGAGAGAAAGCAGAGAGTTGGGATAAAAGGTTCTTTTTCAGAATGGCAGCCGGTGACAAGTGGTGTCCTGCAGGGTTCAGTGTTGGGGCCGCAGCTGTTCACGTTATATATTAATGATCTGGATGAAGGGACTGGGGGCATTCTAGCAAAGTTTGCCGATGATACAAAGTTAGGTGGACAGGCAGGTAGTACTGAGGAAGTGGGGAGGCTGCAGAAGGATCTAGACAGTTTGGGAGAGTGGTCCAGGAAATGGCTAATGGAATTAAATGTGAGCAAATGCGAGGTCTTGCATTTTGGAAAAAAGAATACAAGCATGGACTACTTTCTAAACGGTGAGAAAATTCGTAAAGCCAAAGTACAGAGATTCTGGGAGTGCTTGGGGAGACACTGAATGAATACTTTTCGTCCATATTCAATCAGGAACAGGACATTGTTGTCAATGCAAGCATGGACTACTTTCTAAACGGTGAGAAAATTCGTAAAGCCAAAGTACAGAGATTCTGGGAGTGCTTGGGGAGACACTGAATGAATACTTTTCGTCCATATTCAATCAGGAACAGGACATTGTTGTCAATGTGAGTACTGAGTCACAATTAAGTAGAATGGATGGCTTTGAGGTATGTAGAGAAGAGGTGTTGGAAATTCTGGAAAGGGTGAAAAGGGTGAACGTCCCCTGGGCCTGATGGCATTTATCCTAGGATTCTCTGGGAAGCAAGGGAGGAGATTGCAGAGCCATTGGCCTTGATTTTTATGTCCTCGTTGTCTACAGGAGTAGTGCCAGAAGATTGGAGGCTAGCAAATGTGGTTCCCTTGTTCAAGAAGGGGAGTAGGGATAACCCTAGAAACTA
>NC_057748.1:23876555-23889161 GCF_004010195.1 Chiloscyllium plagiosum | reverse complement strand
AAGTTAGGTGGACAGGCAGGTAGTGCTGAGGAAGTGGGGAGGCTGCAGAAGGATCTAGGCAGTTTGGAGGAGTGGTCCAGGAAATGGTTGATGGAATTCAATGTGAGCAAATGTGAGGTCTTGCACTTTGGAAAAAAGAATATAAGCATGGATTACTTTCTAAACGGTGAGAAAATTCGTAAAGCCAAAGTACAGAGGGATCAGGGAGTGCTAGTTGAGGATTCTCTGAAGGTAAACATGCAGGTTGAGTCCGTGATTAAGAAAGCGAATGCAATGTTGTCAATTATCTCAAGGGGGTTGGAATATAAAAGCACTGTTGTGCTCCTGAGACTTTTTAAAGTTCTGGTTAGGCCCCATTTGGAGTACTGTGTCCAGTTTTGGTCCCCATACCTCAGGAAGGACATACTGGCACTGGAACGTGTCCAGCGGAGATTCACACGGATGATCTCTGGAATGGTAGGTCTAACATATGAGGAACGGCTGAGGATACTGGGATTGTATTCGTTGGAGTTTAGAAGATTAAGGGGAGATCTAATAGAAACTTACAAGAAAACTACATGGCTTTGAGAGGGTGGACGCTAGGAAATTGTTTCCGTTAGGCGAGGAGACTAGGACCCGTGGACACAGCCTTAGAATTAGAGGGGGTAAATTCAGAACAGAAATGCGGAGACATTTCTTCAGCCAGAGAGTGGTGGGCCTGTGGAATTCATTGCCACAGAGTGCAGTGGAGGCTGGGACGCTAAATGTCTTCAAGGCAGAAATTTGATAAATTCTTGATGTCATAAGGAATTAAGGGCTACGGGGAGAATGCGGGTAAGTGGAGATGAAATGCCCATCAGCCATGATTGAATAGCGGAGTGGATTCGATGGGCCGAATGGCCTTACTTCCGCTCCTATGTCTTATGGTCCCCTCAGCAAACCTCCAACCCATCATGAGGGCAAAATAAACTCTGACAGCTGAACAACAACAGGGCCTTCAGCACAGATGAAATCCCCATTGAAGGACTAAAATATGGTAGAGAATCATTCTTGACATGACTCTATGACCTCATCACCCTTGTCTGGAATGAAGGGAGCATGCTGGGAGACCTCAGCGATGACGTAATTGTGACCATCTTCAATAAAGGAGACAGGTCCAACCGTACAGAGAGATCTCCATCATGGGAAAGATCGTCGCAAGAATCCTCCTCAGTCACCTCATCCCATTGGTTGGAGAGCTCCTCCCTAAACCTCAGTGTACCTTGCACCCGTCAAGAGGCAGAATGTGTGTTTCAGTGTGTGACAAATCCAAGCACTGTGTAGGGAACAGCAGCAACCTCTGTACATGTCCTTCTTCAATCTCACCCGTCTCAGCTGTGAGGGATTATGGAATATCTTCCTCAAATTTGGACGCTCACAGAATTCTGTCACCATTCTCCACCAGCTTCACACTGGTACTCTAGCCATGGTCTTCACCAACACATTCACCACATGCATAGCACAATGTGATGGATAGAACTAAGTAATTCTACAACCAACAAATTAGATCTAAACCCTGCAGTCCTACCACATCCAGTCATGAATGACAGTGACCAATTAAACAACTCATTGAAGGAGGAGGTGCCACATTACTGTACTATAATCAACAATAGGAGAGCCCAATGCATTCAGGGCAAAGTTAAGGCTAAACCCAGTCTTCAGAGAGAAAATGCTGATGGGTTGCTCCATCGTTGCCTCCTCTAGTAGATAAAGGCTGGGGTCCTGACAACATTCCAGTAATGGTACAGGTGGCATTTGCTCCAGAACATGCTGCACCCCAAGTCAAGCTGTTCCTGCTGAGCTACACAACTGGCATCTACTTGAGAGAGTGGGGATCTGCCCAGGTATGTGTGTACATCAATTACTGGACAAAGCCAAGCTGGTGAATTACCACCGATCAATATGATATTGGTCATGAAAATGTAAAGGACAGTTTCATCAATAGTGCTATGAAACAGCACCTGCTTAAGAACAACCTGCTCAGTGAGGCCCAGTCTGGGTTCTGGCAAGGCCGCTCAGCTATTGACATCATCGCAGCCTTGGTTCGAGCATGGACCAAAAAAGATTAATTCTAGAGGTGGGGTGAGTCTGACTGTGCTTAATATTAAGGGTGTATTTGACCTAGTGTGGTATAAATAGAGTCAATGTAAATTGAGGGAAACTCTCCACCTGTTGGAGGCATCTCTATCAGAAAGGAAGAAATTTGTGGTTGATAGGAGGTCAGTCACCATAACTGCAGGAAATCACCAGAGGAGTTCCTCAAGTGAGTATCTCAAACCCAAGCATCTTCAGTAGTTTCTTCAATGGACTTGCCCCCATCACATGGTCAGACATGGGGATGTTAGCTAATGATTACACAATGTTCAGCAGTATTTGCCACTACTCAGATACTGAAGCACTCCTTATCCAAATGCAATGAGATCTGGAAAATATCCAGGCTTGGGTGACAAGTGGCAAATGGCATTCACGCCACATAAATGCCAGACAATGATCATCTCTACAATTCAAACCATTGTCTTCTGTTATTCATTGTGGTTACTGTTATTGAATCCTCAACTACCAACATCTTGGGATTACCATTGACCAGGAGCTGAACTGGACCATCCATATACAATCAGTGGCAGGAATCCACGAATTCTCCCTGTATCTGCGTGGGTTTCCTTCGGGTGCTCCGGTTTCCTCCTACAATCCAAAAGGTGTCCAGGTCAGGTGCATTGGTCATGCTAAATTGTCCGTAGTGTTAGGTGCATTAGTCAGGAGTAAACATACGGTAGGGGAATGGGTCTGGGTAGGTTATTCTTCGGAGGGTCGGTGTGGACATTTTGGGCTGAAGGATCTGTTTCCATACTGTAGGGAATCTAATCTATCTAATTTATAAAGAGCAGTCAAAGGCAAGGAATATTTCAGCAAGTAATGCAATTCCTGGTTTCCCAAAGTCTGATCACCATCTGCACGGCATAAGTCAGGGGCAGAGTGGAATATTCCCCATTTGCCTCAATGAGTGAAGCTCCAACAAGAAGCTTAATACCATCTGGGATAAAACAGTCCACTTGATTCCCACCACATCCATTTTATTTTCACCACTGACTCTCAGTAACAGTAATATGTACCAACTAGTAGATGCATTGGATAAATTCACCCAAGGTGTCTCAGACAGAACATTCCGAACCCACAGTCATCTAGATGTTCAGAGCAGCAGATAGATGGAACACCACACGATGCAAATTCGCTTCCAAGCCAATCACCACAAACCATCATCTCCCAGACCATCCACGACCTCAACATCTTTGGGGATTTTCCATCCATAGCAACAAATCTCATAGTCCAGGAACCCCGCACCACCCGATTCTACCTCATACACAAAATTCACGAACCTGACTGCCCCAAGCGACCCATTGTCCTGGTCTGCTCCTGCCTCACCCACCTTATCTCTGTATACCTTGACATCATCCTGTCCCCCTTAGTCCAGGGACACCCCACCTATGTGTGGAGCACCACTCACGCGCTACACTTCCTTCATAACTTTTATTTCCCTGGTACCCAATGCCTTATCTTCACTATGGACATCCAGTCTCTGTACACATCTATCCACCATGACAAAGGCCTCCAAGCTATTGTTTCTCTCTCTCATGCCAACTCAACCAGTATCCTTCCACTGACACTTTTATTCGACTGGCTGAACTGGTCCTCATCCTCAATAATGTGAATCTTTCTATTTCCTCCAGACCAAAGGGGTAGCCATGGGCACCCACATGGGCCCCAGCGATGCCTGCCTCTTCATCAGGTATGTGGAACAGTCCATCTTCTGCAGCTACATTGGCACCATTCCCCACCTTTCCTCTGCTACATTGATGATTGTATCAGCATTACCTTATGCTCCCATGAGGAAGTTGAACAGTTCATTGACCTCACACACATCTTCCACCCTGACCTCAAGTTCACCTGGACTATCTTGGACACCTCCCTATCCTTCCTGGATCTCCCAATCTCCATTTCCGGTGACTCCCACAGCTACCTTGACTATACCTCCTCCCACCCTGACTCCTGTAAATGAGCTATCCCTCATTCCCAACTCCTCCGTCTCCACTGCATCTGCTCCCAGGAGGACCAAATACACCATATAACATCCCAGACGGCCTCCTTCTTCAAAGATCGCAATTTCCCCTCCTACGTGGTTGACAATACCTTCCAGCACATCTCCTCCACTTCCTGCACCTCCCCACCCTTGAACCACACCTCTCCAATCGCAAGAAGGATAGAACACCCCTGGACCTCACCTTCCACCTCACCAACCTCCAGATACATCGCATTAACCTCCACCATGTCCATCACCTACAATGAGACCCCACCATGAGGGATATAATTTCCTCCCCACCCTTCTCTGCATTTCAGAGAGACCATTCCCTCCGTGACTCTCTTGTCAGGTCCACACACCCCCCAACCCACCGTCTACACCCCCCACTTCCCCTGCCACCACAAGAAGTGCAAACCCTGTGCTCACACCTCCCCCTCACCTCCTGTCCAATCACCCAAACGATCCTTCCACATCCGATAGAGATTTATCTGCACTTCGATGCACGTTATCTCCTGTGTCTGTTGCACCTGATGCGGTCTTCACGATATTGGGGAGACAGCACGCCAACTTTCAGATCATTTCAGAGAACATCTCTGGAACACCCATATGAGCCAACCCCACAGCTCTGTGGCTGAACACTTTAACTCCCCCTCTCACTCTGCCAGGGAGTTGCAGGTCCTCCTCCATAGCGAAACACTAACCACCCGATGCCTTCGAACTCTCCAACCCCACGTGATCAATGTGGATTTCAGCAATTTCCTCATTTGCTCTCCGTCCACCTTATCCCAGTCCCAACCTTCCAACTCAGCACCACCCTCTTGAACAGTCCGATCTGTCCATCTTCCTTCCCCTATCTGCCCCACCCTCCTCTCCGACCAATCACTTTCACTCCCACCTTCACCTACCTATCGCACACTCAGCTACCCTCCTCCAAGTACTCCCCATCCTGTTTATCTGTCAGCCTCCTTGGCCTACAAGCCTCATTCATGAAGAAGGGCTTATGCCCGAAACATCGATTCTTCTGCTCCTCGGATGCTGCCTGACCTGCTGTACTTTTTCAGCACCACATTCTTCAACTCTAATCTCTAACATCTGCAGTCCCCACTTTCTCCCAATCACCATGATGATTTGTTAAGTATCTCTGCTTCACAGTCCTCTATAACAGTATTGTAAGTCTGTGTAGAGCACATGGATAGCAGCAGTTCATGAAAGCAGCTCTCCAACATGTTTTCAGCAGCCAATAGGGATAAGCAAAAAATGCTGGCCCAGCCAGCAATGCCCATGAATGGATTAGAATTACTTAAAAAATGGTGTCCAATCATGACTAATGGTGGGCACTGGTGTTTAGGTTTAGTGAGTGTAAACTGGTTGGATGCATCAGTACCTTTCTTGTTGTGAAGATCTGAAGGGATATGCTATTTGGAACAATCTGTCAGTCTTTCAGAGACACAGTCTACAAACGTAGCATCACACAGACACTGACATTCATTGATCAGATTACTCACACGTAAGATAGACAGAATCAATTTAAAATACTTATATCTGGACTGAAGAATATTTGGAAACACAGTTAAATAATTGTCATGAAAACAATTAGGTGTGGAATGCTTGTATTCAAGGGAAACATTGCTGGATATTTTCAAAGTGCTTGGGCTAAATAATAATTTGACCTTGTGTTCAATGACTCGACTCATCAGTTGTGAACTTTGTTTTCATTGGATTTGAACTAAACAAATGGGTGATTTTTTTAATGAGACAATCGAGTGGCTCTGATTAAAGGATTGATGATCTTCAATAATGAGACTTCCTGCTTCAAGTCACACACAGCAATGTTGGTTGAGATCATACCAGCCATCAATGTTGATGCACAATTCTGTTTGGACACTCGTATTGTAGAGCTGACAGGCACTGGATATGGCTGATGAGGGATGCAATGTAAGATCCCATGTGCTGCAGTATTCAATCACCTTTATAAACACCTTCAATAAAGATCTGGTCCAAGGTCCAGAATTATGGAGCTTACTTGGCACACAAGATGTTATTAACACAGACAAACTTGCGAGGGATGGTCATTGATATAAATAGCGAAAATTGCAGATGAGCCATGTGCTAATCCATTGGCCAATCTGCTTCAAGCTCTTCCCCCTTGTTCAAGGACATCTCTAAATTGTCTGTTGTGAGGAAAAGTTTTGAATAACTGTCCAGATCCAGTTTGGAAGCTGTCTGGAATGTTACTTTTTACTAGAGATGGCATTGTGGTCCAGCAGGACTATATTTCGATTCAGGATTTTTTGATAGTATTTTTGATGCAAATGGTAGTGTAAAGGTGGTGTGTTTACTCATTTGAACATGAATCAACTGTTTACTGCAGCTATTGAACTGAGCAATAATTAACTGATTACTATAGTTGCTAAACTGAGTAATAATTAAGTGCTTACTCTGATTATTGAAGTGAATATATTTAATTTATCTTCAACTGAAAAAAAATTCTGTTAAGATTGATTTTTTTAAGATTCAATCTTAAAACTGACCTGTAGTATATTTCTGACAGACTAATACAGCAACAATCGAACAATGGTCACACTCACAGAATCCCACTTTACAGGCAACGTCCCAGATAACATAGAGATCATCTCAGGGCAGGTCCTGTCCCACTGGCAGGACAGAGTAAGCAGACGGAACAGCTCCATGGGATACAGTCAAGAGGAGGGTGTCTTGGAAATGGTCAGTATTCATGCAAGACCCCATGAAGCCTCATGACATCAGGTTAAACACCGGCATGGAAATACTCTGCTGATTATCAATTACCATGTCTCTCGAATTACTCTATTTGAACACAACATTGAAGCTGGAAAGGACGGAGAATGGACTCTGTGTGGAAGGGTTCAGTGTCCATCACAGACAGGCTCAGCAGCACCTGAGCTGACTGAGCTGGGGCCGTCCAAAAGGACATAGCTGCTGGACTGGGGCTGCAGCAGGGGGTGAGGGAATCAACAAATGGGACAAAAAACATTGATCACATTGTCATCAACCTGCCCCCTGTACATTTTATAGGCACTTCATCATGTCATGTCTGTGCTCTCTGTGCTAAATGATACCAGCTTCAAACAGATCGAGCGACTCACGACCAGGGTCCGTGAGGTATAGTGGGTCATCAGCAGTAGCGGAATTATACTTTGCACAACTCATAGACAATCTGCCCGACATATCTGACTGGAGGGCTTGGTTTACAGAGGGATACTGGATAGGATGGGCTATTTTTTCCTGGAGCAATGGATGCAGAGAGATAACCTTGTGGAGACTCAAAATCATGAGGGGCATGGATTGGATCAATAGTGAAGGTCTTTTTTCCAAAGGAAGAGGAGTCCAAAACTATATGACACAGATTGGAGCTGAGAGGGGAAAGACATCGAAGGACAACTTTGTCATGCAGACGTTAGTGTGTGCATGGAATGAGCTGCCAGAGGAAGCTCTGGAAGCTGGTACAATTACAACATTTAAAAGGCATCCACATGGGTATATGAATACGAGAGCTTTACAGGGATACGTGCCAAACACTGGCAAATGGGACCAGGTCAGACTGGGATGTCTGGTCAGCACAAACGATTGGACCGAAGGGTCTGTTTCCGTGCTGCATGACTCTCTGACTCTATATCGTCCACTCTCCCATTACCATCAAGCCAGAGGGTCCACCCTGGTTCAATGAAGAGTACAAAAGGGCATACAAAGAGCAGCACTGAGCACTGAGTACCGGTATATGGGATAACAACTTGGTGAAGCTACAAACCAGAAGTATTTGTGTACGCAACAAGAGATGGACAGAGTTAAGTAATTATACTACAAATGAAACTGCTTTTGTCCACTACACTAACACCTTCCACCCCGACCTCAAATTCACCTGGACAGTCTCGGACTCCTCCCTCCCCTTACTCGACCTTTCTGTTTCTATCTCAGGCGACCGAATCAACACGGACATCTACTACAAACCAACCGACTCCCACAGCTACCTGGACTACACCTCCTCCCATCCTGCCCCCTGTAAAAACGCCAACCCATTCTCCCAATTCCTTCGTATCCGCCGCATCTGCTCCCAGGAGGACCAGTTCAAAATACGTACAACACAGATGGCCCCCTTCGCCAAGGACCGCAATTTCCCCCCCGACGTGGTCGACGATCCCCCCCACCGCATCTCTTCCACTTCCCGATCCTCCGCCCTTGAACCCCGCCCCTCCAACCGCCACCAGGACAGAACCCCACTGGTCCTCACCTACCACCCCACCAATCTCCATGTACAGCGCATCATCCGCCGTCACTTCCGCCACCTCCAAACAGACCCAGCACCAAGGATATATTTCCCTCCCCACCCCTATCAGCTTTCCGTAGAGACCACTCCCTCCGCGACTCCCTTGTCAGATCCACACCCCCCACCGACCCAACCACCACTCCCGGCACCTTCCCTTGCAACCGCAGGAGGTGCAACACTTGCGCCCACACCTCCCCCCCCACTTCTCTCCAAGGCCCCAAAGGAAACTTCCATATCCGCCACAGATTCACCTGCACCTCCACCCACATCATCTACTGCATCCGCTGCAGCCGGTGTGGCCTCCTCTATATTGGGGAGACAGGCCGCCTACTTGCGGAGCGATTCAGAGAGCACCTCTGGGCCACCCGGACGAACCAACCCAACCAACCTGTGGCACAGCATTTCAACTCCCCCTCCCACTCCACCGAGGATATGCAGGTCATTGGACTCATCCACCGCCAAACCACAACAACCCGACGATCGGAGGAGGAGCGTCTTATCTTCCGACTGGGAACACTCCAACTCTGCTCATTCCTGAAGAAGGGCCTGTGCCCGAAACGTCGAATCTTCTGTTCCCTGGATGCTGCCTGACCTGCTGTGCTGTTCCAGCAATAAAGTTTCAACTTTGATCTCCAGCATCTGCAGACCTCACTTTCTCCCACTGATGCTGCCAAGCCTGCTGTGTTCCACCAGTAATTTCTGTTTTTTTATGTCAGATCTTATCTCTGCAACCTTGCCATATTTAGACTTAAAGCTGATAGACAATTAAACAATCCACTGTGTGAGGAGGCTGCTCTCCAACAATTAAACCCTCAGTTATGGGGGAGCCCAGCACATAAGGCTGAAGCTTTCGCAACAATATTCAACCAAAAAAACTGAGGAGTAGATCCATTTCAGCCTCCTCCTGAGATTCCCATGTTCACAGATACCAGTCTCCAGCCAATTCAATTCACTCCACCCAACATCACAAAATGGCTGGAGGCGCTGGACACTGCAAAGGTTGTGGGTCCTGACAATATCTGTCTCTAACGATTGCCGTGTCTCATAAAGATGTTCCAGAATAGCTAAAGTGCTGGCATATACTCATCGTGTGAAAACTTACCCAAGTTCTGCAAAAACATGAGGGCAAATTTGATGTGGTCAATTAATGATTCATTTGTCCATTCTCTAATGTGAAAATATAAAGGCAGATGTCATCAGTGTTTCAGCACAATACCTGGTCAGCAATAACCTGCTCACTGACGCCCAGTTTGGATTCTGCAAGGTTCTGTTTCTCAGCCGATTACAACTTTTGTTCAAAGAAGGTCAGCTCCAGGGAGAAATTAAGGTAACTCCCCTCGACATCAAGGCATCATTTGACAATGACACTGGGAGCCCAAATAAGACTACAGTCAGAATCACAGAGATGTACAACACAGAAATAGACCCTTCAGTCCAACTCATCCAGGCTGACCAGATACCCTAACCTAATCCCGTCCAATGAGAATCCAAAGAAAACTCTGCTGGTAGCAGTAATATCTAGCAAGAAGGAAAATGGTTGATGTTAGCGTCAATCATTGTAGTTCCGGGACATCTCTGCACGAGTTCCTGAATTTTAAAAAAAATCACACAATACTAGGTTATAGTCCAACAGGTGTATTTGGAAGTACAAATTTTTGAAGCGCTGCCCCTTCATCGTCTGACACAGAATTTATACTAAAAGATCAAAGTGTCATATAACTGATGTGATGTATTGAACAAACCTGGATTGCTGTTAAATCTTTAATCACTTCAAATGGGGTTATAAGTTTTGTTTCATTAATATGTAAATCCTAGCAGCAAGGAGGGGACATGAAAGGTCCTTAGTTGGTAGGATTAGAGAAAACCCTAAGGCTTTCTATAGGTATATCAGGAATAAAAGAATGACTAGGGTAGGAATAGGTAGGAATAGGATAGTAGTGGGAAGTTGAGTGTGGAGGCTGAAGAGATTGGGGAGACACTGAATGAATACTTTTCATCAGTATTCACTCAGGAACAGGACATTGTTGCCGATGTGAATACTGAGTCACAATTAAGTAGAATGAATGGCTTTGAGGTATGTAGGGAAGAGGTGTTGGAAATTCTGGAAAGGGTGAAAATAGATAAGTCCCCTGGACCCGATGGCATTTATCCTAGGATTCTCTGGGAAGCAAGGGAGGAGATTGCAGAGCCATTGGCCTTGGTTTTTATGTCCTCGTTGTCTACAGGAGTAGTGCCAGAAGACTGGAGGCTAGCAAATGTGGTTCCCTTGTTCAAGAAGGGAAGTAGGGATAACCCTAGTAACTATAGGGTCACACTGTCAGAGGGTCAGTACAGAGGTAGGTCACACTGTAAGAGGGTCAGTACAGAGGGAGGGTCACGCTGTCAGAGGGAGGGGCACACTGTCAGAGGGACAGTACAGAGGGAGGGTCACACTGTCAGAGGGTCAGTAAAGAGGGAGGGTCGTCTGTCAGAGAGTCAGTAGAGAGTGAGGGGCACACTGTCAGAGGGTAAGTACAGAGGGAGGGGTCACACTGTCAGGGGGTCAGTACAGCGGGTGGGTCGCACTTTCAGAGGGTCAGTGCAGAGGGAGGGTCACACTGTCAGAGAGTCAGTACAGAGGGAAGGTCAGACTGTCAGAGGGTCAGTACATAGGGAGGGTCACACTGTCAAAGGGAGGGACACACTGTCAGAGGGTCAGTACAGAGGGAGGGTCACACTGTCAGAGAGTCGGTACAGAGGGAGGGTCACACTGTCAGAGGGTCAGTAAAGAGGGAGGGTCACACTGTCAGAGAGTCAGTACAGAGGGAGGGGTCACACTGTTAGACGGTTAGTGCTGTGGGAGTGTCCGTGCTGAGTGAGTGCTGCACTATTGCAGAGTCAGTACTGAGGGAGGCTCGCCCTGTCAGAGGGTCAGTGCTGAGGGGGCACTGCACTCTGGAGGATTGATACTGAGGAAGCGGCGCACTGTTGGAGGGTCAGTACTGATGAAGTGCCACAGTGTCAAAGGGTCAGTACTGGCAGAGGGTCGCACTGTCGGGAGGTCAGTACTGAGAGAGAGCCACACTGTTGGAGGATCAGTACTGAGGGAGTACTGCACTCCTGAAGGGTCAATATTGACAGAGTGTCGCACTGTTGCAAGGTCCGTAATGAGGGAGGGTCACACTGGCAGAGGGTCAGTACTGAGGGAGTGCTGCACTGACGGAGGCTGACCTTTGCTGTTGGTGGGAGTGAATGTTTGTGGATGTGGTGCCAATTAAGCAGGCTGCTTTGATCTGGATGGTGTTGAGCCTTTATGGTGTTGAGTGTTTGTTGGAGCTGCATGCCATCCAGGTAAGTGGAGAGTGTTCCATCACACTCCTGACATGGAGTCCTTCTCCCAGAACAGGGAGAATGTGGAGCTGGGAACCTATGGATTCCCCATTATCGCCCAATTCGATACCCCTTGGCGGGGTACTTGGTAGAGTGGTTGGGGAGGGTTTAAACCAGTGTGGCAGGGGGATGGGAGCCAGAGGAGTAGGGCAGTAGATGCAGAAATTGAAAGAGAATTGGAAACTAAGGCAAACATGACTAAGAACAGAACAGGCAGAGAAGCACTGCTGAAAAGAGCAGTAGAGGTAGTCTTAAATACTTGTGTTTCAGTGCAAGAAGTATAATAGGCAAGGTAAATGAACTCAGAGCTTTGGTACATTATTGTGATTGCAGAGACTTGGTTGAAAGAAGCACGGACTGGCAGCTGAATTTCCCAAGATTTAGTTGTTTCAGATGTGATAGAAGGAAATGGAAAATGGATGGGGGAGTTGCATTACTGGTAAAGGAGTATCTCACAGCTGTACTGAGGGAGGATACATCATAGGACTTGTGCAAGGGGGCAATATGAGTAGAACTGAGGAATAGACAAGGTGAAGTCCTAATGCTGGGGATATATTACAGGCCTCCCAACAATCAGCAGAAGCTAGAGAAGAGAATATGTTGACAGAATTTGGAAATAAGTACAAACATATAACATAGAACATAGAACACTACAGCACAGAACAGGCCCTTCGGCCCACGATGTTGTGCCGAACATTTGTCCTAGCCTAAGCACCCATCCAGGTACCTATCCAATTGCCGCTTAAAGGTCACCAAAGATTCTGACTCTACCACTCCCACAGGCAGCGCATTCCATGCCCCCACCACTCTCTGGGTAAAGAACCCACCCCTGACATCCCCC
>NC_057748.1:23867007-23874319 GCF_004010195.1 Chiloscyllium plagiosum | reverse complement strand
AACTATAGAGTCTCCTATAACTAGCGCTCTCCTCATCTCTCCCTTTCCCTTCTGAGTCTCAGAGCCACAGACCCCTTCACTGCAGCTTACACCTGCAACGCTGTCCCCCCCAACAGTTTCCAAAGCTGTATATTTATTTTTTAGGGGAACGACCACAGGGGAACCCTGCACTGCCTGCTTCTTCCCCTTCCCACCTCTAACTGTTACCCAGCTACCTCTGTTCTCTGGCGTAGCTATGTCCCTGTAGCTTCTATCTATCACCCTCTCAGCCTCTCAAATAATCCTCAGTTCATCCAACTCCAGATCCAGTTCCCTAACTCGTTCTGTGAGGAGCAGGATCTGACTGCATTTCCTGCAGATGAAGTCGGCAGGAGTATCGGTGGTCACCCCTACCTCAAACATCCTGCAGGAGGAACATTCCACTGCCTGCGCTGATTGTTGTTGTGGTTGATTTTAACTTACACTGTATTGACTGGGATTCACTTCATTCTAGGGGCTTGGATGGGGCAGAATTTGTAAGGACCATTCAGGAGGGTTTCTTGACACTTTGTGTAAACAGTCCAACCAGGGAAGGGGTTATGCTGGATCTGGTTTGGGAAATGAGCCCGACCAGGTGAGTAAAGTTTGAGTGGGGGAGCATTTCGGGAGAAGTGAACACAGTGGGTGACATGGTGGCTCAGTGGTAGCCATGTTGCCTCACACCACCAGGGACCTGGGTTTGATTCCAGCCTTGGGCAACTGGCAGTGTGGAGTTTGCATGTTCTCCCTGTATCTGTGTGGGGTTCCTCCACAATCCAAAGATGTGTGTGAGCATTGATTGTTCTGTCTGGTTCACTGTCGCTTTTTCTTTTGATTGATTTGTTGCTATTTGTTCCCATCAGATGAAACCTCAGTATTGCACAGAGAAAACTGCAATGAGGGTTCTAGCAACAATCTGCATTTTCTTTTCTTTAAAGAATATTCCCAACTATTTTCAATTTGAAACCGGAAGGATCATTAATAATGTTCCGTGGTACTGTTACACCACCTATAGATATTATAATGATGCTCACTGGCTGAGTTATCAATATATTGAAACATTTTTAACACCACTTCTCCCATTCACTTTTATTCTCCATCTCAACATCCTGACTATCAGACACATTTTCGAGGCAGGGAAGACACGTAAGGGACTGAGGGGTCAAAGGAAAATGGAGAATGACCCCGAGATAGAGAGCAGAAATAAATCTGTGACTTTACTTTTTGTTGTATCTGCCAGCTTCATACTTCTCTGGTTGGGGTATATTTTATATTTCTTCAATGTTGGTTATTAGTTGAATGCTTTTTATCTAGAACATAGAACATAGAATATAGAACAGTACAGCACAGAACAGGCCCTTCAACCCACGATGTTGTGCCGACAAACTAATTTGAACTAATCACATTTATGCTGCGGGACTTACGTTGCTGCAAAAATGCATTTATTTATGTGGTGATGCAGAAAAATTTCAGAGACTGGTTAAGGTATGCAGTGAAATATCCACTTACAAAAATAATTCAATTCATGAATAAATCCACTTTGCTCAGAGTCAACATCAGATGCAGCAGATAATGGAACGAGGAGTCCACGTGAGGAATAGACCGAAAGAAGAAGGAGGAGCAGCAACATGATAACACTCCTTTCCTAATGGGCAAGGAATGACTCCATCTGAGGATCAAATGAAAGAGACTGGAGGAGTAAAGTCAGGGTAAAGTGCTGTTAGCAATCAGCAACAATCCGTAGAAAATGGAACGGCAAAAGCAAAACCGAACTGGTTGGGATAAAGAACTGGTTGAGCAACAGAAGACAAAGAGTAGCAATTGAAGGGAGTTTCTCGAAATGGAGAAAGGCGACCAGTGGAGTTCCTCAGGGGTCAGTGTTGGGGCCATTGTTGTTTGTGATATACATAAATGATCTGGAAGAGGGCACTGTTGATATGATCAGCAAGTTTGCAGATGACACAAAGATTGGTGGAGTAGCAGAAAGCATAAGGGACTGTCAGAGAATACAGGAGGATATAGATAGACTGGAGAGTTGGGTGGAAAAGTGGCAGATGGTTTTCAGTCCAGACAAATGTAGAGTGATGCATTTAGGCAAGACTAATTCTAGATTGAATTATACAATGAACGGAAGCGCATTGGGAAAAGTTGATGGGCAGAGAGATCTGGGAGTGCAGGTCCATTGTACCCTGAAGGTTGCTGCACAGGTGGATGGAGTGGTCAAGAAGGCATATAGCATGCTTGCCTTCATTGGACAGTGTATTGATTAAGAGCTGGCAAGTCATGTTAAAATTGTACAAGACATTGGTTCAGCTGCATTTAGAATACTGTGTACAGTTCTGGTCGCCACATTACCAAAAGGATGTGGACACTTTTGAGAGGGTGCAGAGAAGGTTTACAAGGATATTGCCTGGTATGGAAGGTGCTAGCTATGAAGAGAGGTTGAGTGGGTTAGGTTTATTTTCACTAGAGAAAAGGAGATTATGGGGGTCAAAGTTCCAGATGCTTCAGATGACTGCTCTCTGTTGGTTGCTTGGGATGAATTTTCTTTTGTGTATATTTAATTCCTTTTTCAAAGAACAAAGAACAAAGAAAACTTACAGCCCAGGAACAGGCTCTTCGGCCCTCCAAGCCTGAGCCAATCCAAATGTACTGTCTAAACCTGTCAGTCAATTCCTAAGCATCTGTATCCCTCTGCTCCCCACCTACTCATGCATCTGTCTAGATGCATCTTAAATGAATCTACCATGCCTGCCTCTACCACCTCTGCTGGCAACGCGTTCCAAATGCCCATCACCCTCTGTATGAAGTATTTGCTGCGTGTATCCCCCTTAAACTTTCCACCTCTCACCTTGAAAGCCTGACCTCTTGTTATTGAATCCTTCACCCTGGGAAAAAGCCTGTCTCTATCCACCCTGTCTATACCCTTCATGATTTATACCCTGTTCCTGGGCTGTAAATTTTCTTTGTTCTTTGTTCTTTGAAAAAGGAATTAAATATACACAAAAGAAAATTCATCCCAAGCAACCAACAGAGAGCAGTCATAGAACATAGAACATAGAACAGTACAGCACAGAACAGGCCCTTCAGCCCACGATGTTGTGCCGACCACTGATCCTCATGTATGCACCCTCAAATTTCTGTGACCATATGTATGTCGAGGAGTCTCTTAAATGTCCCCAATGACCCTACCTTCACAACTGCTGCTGGCAACGCATTCCGTGCTCTCACAACTCTCCCTGTAAAGAACCCACCTCTGACATCCCCTCTATACTTTCCTCCAACTTAAAACTATGACCCCTCGTGTTAGTCATTTCTGCCATTGGAAATAGTCTCTGGCTATCGACTCTATCCATGCCTCTCATTATCTTGTATACCTCAATTAGGTCCCCCCTTCTCCTCCTTTTCTCCAATGAAAAAAGTCCGAGCTCAGTCAACCTCTCCTCATAAGATAAGCCCTCCAGTCCAGGAAGCATCCTGGTAAACCTCCTCTGAACCCTCTCCAAAGCATCCACATCTTTCTTATAATAGGGCGACCAGAACTGGACGCAGTATTCCAAGTCCGGTCTAACCAAAGTTTTATAGAGCTGCAACAAGATCTCATGCCTCTTAAACTCAATACCCCTGTTAATGAAAGCCAAAACACCATATGCTTTCTTAACAACCCTGTCCACTTGGGTGGCCATTTTACCTGCACCCCAAGATCCCTCTGTTCCTCCACACTACAAAGAATCCTAGCCTTAATTCTGTATTTAACTTTCAAGTTCGACCTTCCAAAATGCATCACCTCGCATTTATCCAGGTTGAACTCCATCTGCCACCTCTCAGTCCATCTCTGCATCCTGTCAACGTCCCACTGCAGCCTACAACAGCCCTCTATACTGTCAACGACACCTCCAACCTTTGTGTCATCTGCAAACTTGCTGACCCATCCTTCAATCCCCTCATCCAAGTCATTAATAAAATTAATAAAATAAAAGTCAGCTGAAGCAATCCATTCTCAGTGAGTGAACTGGACACAGAAAAAAATGGACACAGAAAAAAATATCATTGTTCACTGCAGGCCAGAGTGGAAAAACCAATGATGGGCTCCTGTCCATTCTTCCGCACTGAAGTCTCTGACATATACATCTGGAAAAAAATACTGTCTTTTTATTGCAAATATATTTTCATCGATAATTTGCTTTGTGCATTTCCACTCAATCTGCCTGCCCTGAGACTGTTATCACTCCATTTCTTTATTCATTTCTTTCCACAATCTTTTGGAAAGTTGATGGGAAACTCCAAGGCCCAATTAGAAGGCTTGGTGGCAGATGTGATCCCAAACTTGGGAATAAGGTCCGATATGGTAAACGAGGTAACATCTACTTCCATGAAAAAGTTTTATGGCTCTCACTGTCTCCATGGAGCTCAGTGGGAACTGACTCTGGATGAGCCCTGTTTGCTTGTGGCTTCGTACTGAAGGGTGCGATAAATTCAAAATGATTTTTACATCATCATGAGGAATTGTTTCCATCTGCAAAACAGCTCCTATATCCTTGCCTCAGTTCATATTTGGTGAAACAGTCATTTATTCGGTTGTTATATCTGGACCTTTGTAACAAGCGCCATATCGACTGGAGACCAGATTATAAACTCCACATCTTTACTTTGTTGAAATGTCTTCTGCCTTCCTGCTTTGCATATCCCAGCAAATCCCAATATGTCTTGATCATCCGGTGACTGCAAGAACCAACACAGGCATACTGTCCTCCAAATTGTCGATTTTAAATTCTCACTTGTGTATTCAAAATGTTCTGTGTTCTTCCACTGATTTCATTTGTTTTCGGACTGCTGTGAGTTGTTTTATACAGTCAATACGAAGTGTTCAATGTTCTGCTGTGCTGTGAATGTTACCAGCTGGTGTGATGGTTTGAAAAAAAAAATTAGCGGTTTTGTTGCATAAAGTCAAATGAAATGGTGGATAACAATTTCAGAAACAATAGTAAGTTTGATGATTGGGAGCAATTTAGGATCCTGCAGCACATGACTGAAACTGATCAGGGAGGGACAGAAGATGAATGCAGCCTTCTCTTGAAGCCAAGATGCCACGTACATTCCCAGACCATTTCTAATCTCGATTGTCATCTCCCCAACAGCACTCACAAACCTATTTGGAGGAATTGTATGGATGTTCATTCCAGTCCTACCAAGATGTCCATCTTTTTGAGTTCTAGCCTGCTCCAGAGCTGGTCCCAAATACTGCCTGCCTTCCTGAACCCATTTTCCAGACACATGTTCAACTATCTAATTATTCTGCTCGAATTCTGATCAGCACATGGGACTGGCAGTGATTCTGAGATTACTGTGTTCCACATCCTGCTTTTCAATTTTTATCCTTGCTGCCTCAAATCTGTTTTATGGACCACATCCCCGTATTCCCACCGAGTTCATTGTCACCAACATGGAGCACTACCTCTGTCATTTGATCCTCCTGCAACAGAATTTCCTGCAGCTGTTCTGTGATATCCTTGACCCTGGTAGCAGGGAGGTTATCGTCGCATGCTGAAGGTATGCTTATAGCTGTAGAAACTCCACTCTGTTCCCCTAACTAAAGAGCAAATGCTGTGTACCCACTCTTCCTACCATTCTGTCCAGCTGACGTGACTCTGTCTGCATTCCTCTGATGCATCCTTCCCATCACAAGCTTCCAAAGCAGGAAACTAATGTGTGATCTCGATCATCTCAGGGGACTCCTGGGATACCTGGATGTCACTCATTCCTTATTTCCCCATACACACTAAACTGTGGTGTAGACCCTCCATAAATGTGTTATTCCCCTAATCCTCAGCCCCGTGGTTGGCCCACAGTTACTCCCATTCTGGAAACTAGAGCTCTAGTCTATGCACACTGGGACATTTCCAGGAGATATGTTTATCTCTGACATATTGAACCTCCCAGAATCCCACATTCCACAGACTGACCATTTCCTTGCTCAGAAACAAAAAAAGCTGCAGATGTTGGATTCCAAGGGAGACAAGCAGAAGGCTGGAAGAACACAGCAACCCAGGCAGCATCAGGGTGTGGAGAATTCAATATTTTGGGGGTAACTCTTCCTTAGGACTGGGGTTGGGTTTGTGGGCAGCTGCAGATAAAGGGGGTGGCGAGGGCAGGGTGGCGGTGGGGATAGGTGAAGACAGGGAGAGGGCATGACCTGGTTGGTCAGTGAGAGGAATAAATCCGGTTGGTGGCTGGAAGGAAGGGTCGATGAGAGGAATGGAAGGGAGGGGGCAAGGGGCTGGGAAGGGAATCAGAGAATGGGAAAGGGGGTTATTTGAAATTGTCTCACCTGTAAGGACTGTTTGGGGCACTGGATGAAAGTGAAGGGGGTCTTGTGCTGGTAGGTTTTGCATTATTGGTGAGACAGAGGTTCACCTGCCTCTTCTCCAACCTAGTTTACTCTATCCGGTGCTCCCAGTGTGGTCTTCTCTACATCGGGAAGACCAAACGTAAACTTAGTGAATGGTTTGCCGAGCATCTCGGCCAGGCCCACAAAGGCCACGCAGACCTCCCAGTCACAGCCCATGTTAATTCCCCTTCCCACTCCCTTTCTGACATGACCATCCTCGACCTCCTCCATTGCCACAATGAATTAAACTACAAATTGGTGGAACAACACTTCATCTTCTGCCTGGGCAGCCTGCAGCCCGGAATACTCAACATTGAGTTCTCCAATTTCAAACAACCTCCCTTCCCTTCCCTGACTCCCTTCCTAGCCCCTCCCCTTTTCCCTTCTGCCACCAACTGGATTCATTCCTCCCATTGATCTCTATCTGTCTTCACCTATTTCCACTACATCACCCTGCCTCTGCCACCCTCTTATCTGCAGCTCCCTCCACACTCACCCTCAGTCCTGAAGACCAGTTACACCTGAAATGTCGACTTCTCCACCTCCTGATGGAGAAGTCGACAGGAGGACCAATTCCAATACTGAACAACTCAGATGGCCTCCTTCTTCAAAGACCGCAATTTCCCCCCAGACGTGGTTGACGATACTCTCCACCGCATCTCCTCCACTTCCCGCTCCTCTGCCCTTGAACCCCGCCCCTCCAATCGCCACCAGGACAGAACCCCACTGGTCCTCACCTACCACCTCACCAAACTCCATATACATCGTATCATCCGCCGTCATTTCTGCCACCTCCAAACAGACCCCACCACCAAGGATATATTTCACTCCCCTCCCCTATCAGTGTTCCGGAAAGACCACTCCCTCCGCGACTCCCTCGTCAGGTCCACACCCCCCACCAACCCA
>NC_057748.1:23847489-23864558 GCF_004010195.1 Chiloscyllium plagiosum | reverse complement strand
CTGAAATCACTTTTTATATCCTCGATCCTTTTCCTGGCTATATCATTAGTGCCAATATGTAACACGATTTCTGACTGTTCACCCTCCCCTTTTAGAACCTTATACACCCGATTGGAGACGTCCCGGACCCTGGCACCAGGGAGGCAACATATCTTCTGGGAATCCAGATCCTGACCACAAAATCTCCTGTCGATTCCCCTAACTATCGAGTCCCCGACCACGAGGACTTTTCTATTCTGCGCCCTTCCCTTCTTTGTCACAGTGTCAGGCTCAGTGCCAGAGAACTGACTGCTATGGCTTTCCTCTGGTAGGTCATTCCCCCCCCCCAGCAGTATCCAAAACGGTATACTTATTGCTGAGGGGAATGTCCACAGGGGATCTCTGCACTGTCTGTCTGTCCCCTTTCCTCCCCCTAACTGTAACCCATTTATCCTTGTCCTGAGCCTTAGGAATGACCAACTCCCGGTAACTCCTCTCAATTACCCCTTCAGCCTCCCGAATGATCCGTAGTTCATCCAGCTCCAGCTCCAATTCCCTAACACGGTTTTCAAGGAGCTGGAGTTGGGTGCACTTCCCGCAGATGTAGCCAGCGGAGACGTGTGCCATGTCTCCCACCTGCCACATTCTGCAGGAGGAGCAAGCAACTGCCCTAGCATCCATACTCCACTTATCTGAACACCCACTCAGTACTAAACTGGAAAGCTTAGTTCAAGTTGCTATAAAATCAATAACAAACTTATATTCAATAGAGGAAGTTTAGAATGAACCTTACCTTATTAACTAGGTTAGAGGAGGAGGGCGGGAGGGAGACTCTACAGTTGTAGAGTACACTCCAGTCCAACACCAGCATCTCCAAATCGAATTAATAACGTCTTGATTCTCAATTCTCGAGAAACCTTGAGACATTAATACAACATGAACTGATGATCAGCGTGATATATAACTGTGTGCGATCTTTGTGAATTTGTGCAGGACCTCACCTTTGTAACTCAGCACATTGAACAATCAAACTTGCAATTCAGGGAGTTGCACTTGAGGGTGTGGGATACAATCAGAGGATCAATAGTGACAGAGCTCTCTGATAATAGCAGAGTACCCAGGAATGTGCAGGCTTGGTGGATTAGACATGGGTAGTGTGGGGTTATAGGAATATTGCAGGAAGGTGCGTCTGGCTTGATACTTTCCGGAGGGTTGGCATGGACCCGATGGGCTGAATGGCCTGCTTCCACACTTTCGGGAGTCTATGATTCTACAAAATGCTCAGGTGGGCAGAAAAGTGACAAATAGAACTCAAACTGGAGAAGGGTGAAGTAATTTGTTTGGGAAGAGAATGTTGAGCCTGTGCAAGTACAGCAAAGCACAAAATTGTGGCATGGTGCAAGATGACCTTTTGGGCAGGCAGTGTGTATAATAGACAGAGACAAGCAGAGAAATAGAGACAGGTGGAGAGAGAGAGAGAGACAGACAGCTAGAGAAAGAGGGAGAAAGAGATAAAGGATAAAGTCAGGCTCAGGGACGAAGACACAGATGAAGTCAAACATTCTTACATCAAGGTCAAGGGAGAGGAAACAATGATAAGGACAGACAGAAACACAGTAAGAGGAGGGTGGGCACAGAGAGAGATAGAGACTTATTTGATAAATCTGTGAGACCAAACTCCTAATTTTGGTACATGCCCCGGGGAGATTTGCAGGGACCACAGGGCTGATTCTGGCGTTGTCTTTTCTGGCGCCGAGGTCATGCCAGGTTATCCATGTGGTTTCATTTCTTCATTGAGACCTTGTTAGCCATTGATACAACTTGCTATTTCAGAGGGCAGCTAAGAGTCAATTGTGTTACTGTGAGTCTGGAGCCACATGTAGGCCAGACGAGGTGAGAATGGTAGATTTCCTTTCTTAAAGGAGATCAGTGAGCCAGATGGGTTTTTCTGCCAATCAGTAATGGTTTCAGGGCCATTTGTACATTCTTAATTCCAACTTTTTATTAATGAATTCAGATTTCACCATCTGCTGTGAACCTGGGTTCCAGAGCATTTGCTGAGTTTCTGGATTAATCTGCACTCCAGCCCCTGAACATCCCCCCACCCACCCCCCCACCCCCTCACCCACCCACAATTTGATAAACTCCAACAGCATATAAACTCCTGCATCCCCTAGACCCCTCCTTGACTCTAAACTACTCCAGCCCCGAGACCCCTCAATATTTCTGTAACTTCCTCCAGCCCCTACACTACTATCTCTGTAACCTCCTCCAATCCCTCCAACTATCTCTATAATATCCTACAGCATCTACTTGCCTCCCCAGATCCGTAACAAGCCCCGACTCTCCTCCTTGTCTATAATGTTCTCCACAGGCCTAAAAATTCCCCCATTGTCTAAACTCCTCCAGCCCCTCCACTCCACCCAATCTCAGTAACCTTCTCCAAACCCCTACAGATCTCCATATCTCTGTAAAACCTGCATCTTTCCATTTGTCTATAACTTCATCCAGCCCCAACTCACCATCCTATCTCAGAGCCCCTTCAAAGCACATACACTCTCCCTATCTCTGTAACTTCCTCAAGCATCTACACCCTTCCCGAGTGCTCTAAGATCCTTCAGTATCTACAGCCCTCCCTATCTCTGTAATCTGCTCCAGCCCTGACATCACTCCCTATCATCTGATGCTCCGGGGAAATAGCCCCAGCCTATTCAGCTTCTCCTGATAACTCAAACCCTCCATTCCTGGCAATATCCTTGTTAATATTTCTACAACGTCTCGAATTGAACAACATCTTTCCTACAGAAGGGTGACCAGAATTGCAAGCTGTAATGGAAAAGTGGCCTCAACAATATCCTGTACAGCTGCAAACTAACATCCCAACTCCGAATCTCAATGTTCTCATCAATGAAGGTAAGCAGCCAACCACCTTCTTCACCAGTCTGTCTACCTGCGACTCCAGTTTCAAGGAACTATGGACCTACACCACGAGGTCTCACAAAGGCCCGACCTTTAACATTAAGTCCTGCTCTGATTTGCCTTTGCAAACTGCAGCACCTCACATTTATCTAAATTAAACTCCACCTCCCACTCCTCAGCCCATTGGCACACCTAAATAATAAAGAAACATTAACTAAATGGTACGATTGTAGAGCTCTGAGATGCAGAGAAATCTGGGTGTTTTATTTGCCAAATTGCAGAAGGTTAACCAATAGCTCCAGCAAGTAATCAGGATGGCTCAGCGAGTATTATGAGAGAAAGAGAGGACTGCAGATGCTGCAGATCAGAGTCAAAAAGTTTGGAACTGGAAAAGCACAGCAAGTCAGGCAGCATCCGAGGAGCAGGAGAGTTGACGTTCAGACATAAGCCCTTTATCAGGAATGAGGGGGAGGGGAGGGCGCTGAGAGATAAATAGGAGGGTGGGGATGGAGTGAGGTTGCTAGGAAGGTGACAGGTAGATGCAGGTGGGAGGCGGGATGGGGAGGGGGAAGGAGGCGGGATGGGGCTGGGATGAGGTGGGGGGAGGAGAGATGAGGAAACTGGTAAAGTCAATGTTGATGCTGTGTGGTTGGAGGGTCCCAAGGTGGAAGATCTAGGAATTTAGTGGCTTGGATTTGGTGTGGAGTAGGCCCAGGATTTGCATGTCACTTGGAATGAACAGATTGCCTCAGGAGGAAAGTCTAGGCATGCTACCCCTGTATCCTGCAGAATTTCAAAGAGTCAGAAATTACTTAATTGAAGCAGAGAAAATGCTGAGAGGACTTGACCAGGTGTAGCTGGAGAAGATGTTTCCTCGACTTGGAGAAGCTAGAGTAAGGGGCCGCTCATTTATGACAGAGAAGAGGAATTTCTTTTCTCTCAGATAGTGATCACTTCTGATTTATGTTTGAGGCAACAGAACCACATTCGATCACACCCACCATGACAGAATTAGAATCCATTTGGACCACTTGTTCTCCAGAGCTGGATGCACAGACAAACTACCTGCTTGTGAACAAATCTCCAGCTCTAGTGTAACAGAGCTTTATTGCCCTTTATTAAGGTATATATCAATATGGTTTATTACTGGTGTAATGGACCTGGGATAACACTGTGTTATCATGTAGATTCATAGGGTTTATTACTGGTGTATTAGAGCTCTATTGCACTGCATTAGAGTTTGATAGGGTTTCGTACTGGTGCAACCAACCTTTATTACACCAATGCTACCAGAGAAAGGGTCACCGGACCCAAAACGTTAACTCTGATTTCTCTTCACGGATGCTGCCAGACCTGCTGAGCTTTTCTAGCAACTTATGCTTTTGTCCCAGTTCATGTGTTGTCTACCTCTCTCTGTTCCCAACTCAGTGTCTTGTCACTCTGTCTCCCTTTCTTCCCAGTTCAGTGTGTTGTCATTCTATCCATCTACAGATCAATACACAGTCTAACACAGTGTAATGAAGCTCTGTTACGTCAGTAATAAACCCCATCACTCTACACGTTAACACAGTGAAAAAAGCTGTGTTACAGCAGTCATGAACCCTATCAATCTACACTCTAACACACTGTAATATAGCTCCATTATGCCAATAATAAACACAATCAATCAGCATGCAAAGAAAATGGAATGAAGATCTCCTAAACCAGTAATAAAACCTATCAATCGAATGTTTGAAAGCTCTTGCCTAATATGGTCAAAATTGACCTTCCTCCAATATAAAAGTTTACCTTATAGATCCAGTCTGTCCTTTTCCATCACTTTTTTAAAACTAAAAAAATTATGGTTGCAGGCCCCAAAGTGCTCCCCCACTGCCACCTCAGTCACCTACTCTGCCTTATTTCCCAAGAGTAGGTGAAGTTTTGCATTTTCCTTAGTAGGTATATCCATATACTGAATCAGAAAATGTTCTTGTACACACTTAACAAATCCCTCTCCATCCAAGCCCTGAAAACAATGGCAGTCCAAATCTATGTTTGGAAAGTTAAAATCCTCTACCATAACCATCATATTAGTCTTACAGATAACTGAGATCTCCTTTCAAATTTGTTTCTCAATTTTTCATTGACCGTATTGTAGGGAGGGAGACTGTAGTACCATCCCAATAAAGTGATCATCCATTTCTTATTTCTCAGCTCCATCTAAATAACGTTTTCCATGCATTTGCAGCAATATTCACCATAAGTACAGCTGTAATGTTATCCCTAATCAGAAATGCCCTTCCCCTTCCTCTCTTGCCCACCTTTTTATTCTTCTGGTAGCATCTATACCATGTAACATTAAGCTGCCAGTCCTGTCCATCCTGAACCACATCTCTATAATTGCCATGGTATCCCAGTCCCATGCCGAGTTCATCTGCCTTGCCTGTTAGTCCTCATGCATTAAATAAATGCAGTTTTATTTATCAGTCTTATTTCATTGTCTGCATGGTTCTTGCCTCCCCTGATAATTTGATTTGCTCCTTTTCCCAATTTTTATTAGAGGCTGGGAATCCTGCAGCGAGTAATTCATCTCCTGACTCCCCAAAGCCTGTCCCACCATCGAGAAGGCACAAGTCAGGAGTGTGTGATGGAATATTCCTCACTTACCCTGGATAGGCAGCTTTTCTCTCTTTCCTCACTGTCTCCTTGGGTCTCTCTCCACTACCACCTCGCCTACACCACCCTGGACTCTTTCCCACCCTGCACTAGTTTAAATCCTCCTGCACAGCTCTAGGATATCTCCCTGCTACTATATTCGATGCGTTTGAAAACCTTACAACCTTTAAAAGATATTTGGATGAGCACTTGAAACATCATAGTATTCAAGCCTATGGGATGCATATAATTTGGATGAATGTGAGGTTATTCACTTTGGAAACAAAAACAAGAAGGCAGATTCCTATCTGAATGGCTGTAAATTGGGAGAAGGGAGTGTGCAGTGGGACCTGGGTCTCCTTGTGCACCAGTCGCTAAAGGTGAGCATGAAGGTGCAGCAGGTGGGAAAAAAGGCAAATGGTATGTTAGCCTTTCATTGCAACAGGTTTGGGGTACAGGAGCAGGGATGTGTTATTGCAATTATACAACACCTTGGAGAGGCCACACCTAGAATATTCTGGCCACTTTTGGTCTCCTTTTCTGAGGAAGAATGTGCTTGCTCTCAAGGGAGCACAGCGAAGATTTGACACACTGATTCCAGGATGGCGGGGCTGACCTGTGAGAGGAGATTGGGGTTAGGATTGTTTTTGCTGGGGTTCTGAGGAATGAGAGCAGATCTCATGGAGACTTACAAAATTCTAACCGGACTAGACAAGATAGATGCAGGGAGTATATTCCCAAAGGTGGGTGTATCCAGAACCAGGGGTCACAGGATGAACATTTCCCATCAACCACCACCCTTTGTCTTCTTTCAGCAAGCCAATTACTGATCCAAACTGCTACAATCCCATTCCTCTGCATTTTGTACAATAGCCTACTGTGGGGAACCTTATTGAACGCCTTGCTGAAATCCATATACACCACATCAACCGGTTTACTCTCATCTACCTGTTTGGTCACCTTCTCAAAGAACTCAATAAGGTTTGTGAGGCACGACCTACCCTTCACAAAACCGTGCTGACTATCCCTAATCAAATTATTCTTTTCTGGATGATTATAAATCCTATCTCTTATAACCTTTTCCAACACTTTACCAACAACTGAAGTAAGGCTCACTGGTCTATAATTATCAGGATTGTCTCTACTCCCCTTGGAGGAGATCCAGTCTTCTAGCACTATTCCTGTAGACAATGACGATTTAAAGATCAATATCAAAGGCTCGTCAATGTCCTCCCTGGCTTCCCAAAGGATCCTAGGATAAATCCCATCCGGCCCAGGGGACTTATCTATTTTCACACTCTGCAGGATTTCTAATACCTCTTCCTTGTGAAACTCAATCCCACCTAGTCTCGTAGCCTGTATCTCAGTATTTTCCTCGACAACATTGTCATTTTCTCGAGTGAATACTGTCGCAAAATATTCATTTAGTGCTTCCCCTATCTCCTCTGACTCCGCACACAACTTCCCACTACTATCCTTGATTGGCCGTAATCTTACTCTCATCATAGAACATAGAACATAGAACGGTACAGCACAGAACAGGCCCTTCAGCCCACGATGTTGTGCCGACCATTGATCCTCATGTAAGGTAAACCTAATGTATGAACCCTCAAATTTCTGTGACCATATCCATGTCCAGCAGTCTCTTAAATATCCCCAATGACCTTGCTTCCACAACTGCTGCTGGCAACACATTCCATGCTCTCACAACTCTCCTCATAAAGAACCCGCCTCTAACATCCTCTCTATACTTTCCGCCAAACAGCTTAAAACTATGACCCCTCGTGTTAACAATTTCTGCCTGGGAAAAAGTCTCTGGCTATCAACTCTATCTATGCCTCTCATTATCTTGTACACCTCAATTAGGTCCCCTCTCTTCCTTCTTTTTTCCAATGAAAAAAGTCCGAGCTCAGTCAACCTCTCATCGTAAGATTAGCCCTCCATTCCAGGCAGCATCCTGGTAAATCTCCTCTGAACCCTCTCCAAAGCATCCATATCTTTCCTATAATAGAACGACCAGAACTGGACACAGTATTCCAAGTGCGGTCTAAACAAAGTTTTATAGAGCTGCAACAAGATCTCACAGCTCTTAACCTCAATCCCCCTGTTAATGAAAGCCAAAATACCATATGCTTTCTTAACAACCCTGTCCACTTGATGGCAATTTTAAGGGATCTATGTACCTGCATCCCAAGATCCCACTGTTCATCCACACTGCCATGAATCCTGTCTTTAATTTTGTATTCAACTTTCAAGTTCGACCTTCCAAAATGCATCACCTCGCATTTAACCAGGTTGAACTCCATCTGCCACCTCTCAGTCCATCTCTGCATCCTGTCAATGTCACGCTGCAGCCTACAACAGTCCTCTATACTGTCAACGACACCTCCAACTTTTGTGTCATCTGCAAACTTGCTAACCCATCCCTCAATCTCCTCATCCAAGTCATTAATAAAAATTACAAACAATAGAGGCCCAAGGACAGAGCCCTGTGGAACACCACTCACCACTGACTTCCAGGCAGAATACTTTCCTTCCAATAACACTGGCTGTCTTCTGTCGACCAGCCAATTCTGTATCGAGACAGCTATGTTCCCCTGAATCCCATTCCTCCTGACCTTCTGAACAAGCCTACCATGGGGAACCTTATCAAATGTCTTGTTGAAGTCCATATACACCACATCCACCGCTCGACCCTCATCAGCTTGTCTAGTAACATCCTCAAAGAATTCAATAAGATTTGTGAGGCATGACCTGCCCCTCACAAAGCCGTACTGACTGCATTTAATCAAGCCATGCTCTTCTAAATGGTCATAAATCCTATCCCTCAGAATCCTTTCTAACACCGTGAGACTGACTGGTCTGTAATTTTTGGGGATTTCCCTATTTCCTTTCTTGAAGAGAGGAATTACATTTGCCTCTCTCCAGTCCTCAGGTACGACTCCGGTGGAGAGCAAGGATGCAAAGATCTTCGAAAGCGGCGAAGCAATCACATTTCTCGCTTCCCAAATCTGGTCTGGCCCTGGCAACTTGTCAATCTTAATGTTTGACAAAATTTTCAGCACATCAGATTCCTCAATCCCTATCCGTTCCAGCGTGCTTACCTGCTCCTCAATGGTTTCAATCACTATAAGGTCCTTTTTTTTAGTAAAGACAGAAGCAAAAAAGTCTGCTCTCACCTGGGTCAGTAACAGAGACACAGTGGGGTCAGTCTGCTCTCCCCAGGGTCAGTAACATCGACACAGTGGGGTCAGCCTGCCCTCCCCTGCATCAGTGACAGAGACGCAGTGGGGTCAGTCTGTTCTCCACTGGGTGAGTGACAGAGACACAGCGAGGTCAGTCTGTCCACCCCCTAGGGTCAGTGATACAGACACAATGGTGTCAGTCTGCTCTTGCCTGGTTCAGTGACAGAGGCACAGTGGGGTCAGTCTGCTCTCCACTGGGTCAGTGACCGAGGCACAGTGAGGTCAGTCTGCTCTCCCCTTGTTCAGTGATAGATGGACAGTGGGGTCAGTCTGCTCTCCACTGGGTAAGTGACAGAGTCACAGTGAGGTCAGTCTGCTCTCCCCTGGGTCAGTGACAGAGGCACAGTGGGGTCAGTCTTCTCACCCCTGGATCAGTGACAGAGGGACAGTGAGGTCAGTCTACTCTCCCCTGGGTCAGTAACAGACACGCATTGGGGTCAGTCAGCTCTCCCCTGGGCCAGTGAGAGAAACACATTGGGGTCAGTCTGCTCTCCCCGGGTCAGTGACAGAGACGCAGTGGGACCAGTCTGATCTCCACTGTGTAAGTGACAGAGACACAGTGGGGTCAGACAGCCCTAGCCTGGGTTCAGTGATACAGACACAATGGGGTCAGTTTGCACTCCCCTGGGTCAGTGACAGAGGCACAGTGAGGTCAGTCTGCTCTCCCCTGTGTCAGTAACTGAGACACAGTGGGGTCTGTTTGCTCTCCCCTGGGTCAGTAACAGAGACACAGTGAGGTCAGTCTGCTCTCCCCGGGTCAGTGACAGAGACGCAGTGGGACCAGTCTGATCTCCACTGTGTAAGTGACAGAGACACAGTGGGGTCAGACAGCCCTAGCCTGGGTTCAGTGATACAGACACAATGGGGTCAGTTTGCACTCCCCTGGGTCAGTGACAGAGGCACAGTGAGGTCAGTCTGCTCTCCCCTGTGTCAGTAACTGAGACACAGTGGGGTCTGTCTGCTCTCCCCTGGGTCAGTAACAGAGACACAGTGAGGTCAGTCTGCTCTCCACTGGGTCAGTAACAGAGACACAGTGGAGTCAGTCTACTCTCCCCTGGGTCAGTAACAGACACGCATTGGGGTCAGTCAGCTCTCCGCTGGGCCAAAGACAGAAACATACTGGTGTCAGTCTGCTCTCCCCGGGTCAGTAACAGAGACGCAGTGGGGTCAGTCTGCTCTCCCCAAGGTCAGTAACATCGACACAGTGAGGTCAGACGGCACTCCCCTGGGACAGTATCAGAGACACAGTGGGGTCAGCTTGCCCTCCCCTGCATCAGTGACAGAGATGCAGTGGGGTCAGTCTGTTCCCAACTGGGTGAGTGACAGAGACACAGTGAGGTCAGTCTGCCCTCCCCCTGGGGTCAGTAATACAGACACAATGGTGTCAGTCTGCTCTGCCCTGGTACAGTGACAGAGGCATAGTGGGGTCAGTCTGCTCTCCCCTGGGTCAGTGACAGAGGCACAGTGGGGTCAGTCTGCTATCCCCTGGGTAAGTGACAGAGTCACAGTGAGGTCAGTCTGCTCTCCCCTGGGTCAGTGACAGAGGCACAGTGGGATCAGTCTGCTCTCCCCTGGGAGAGTAACTGAGATACAGTGGGGTCTGTCTGCTCACCCCAGGGTCAGTAACATAGACACAGTGGGGTCAGTCTGCTCTCCCCAGGGTCAGTAACATAGACACAGTGGGGTCAGACTGCTGTCCCCTGGGTCAGTAACAGAGACACAGTGAGGTCAGTCTCCTCTCCCCTGGGTCAGTAACAGAGACACAGTGGAGTCAGTCAACTCTCCCCTGGGTCAGTAGCAGACACGCATTGGGGTCAGTCAGCTCTCCCCTGGGCCAGTGAATGAAACATATTGGGGTCAGTTTGCTCTCCCCGGGTCAGTGACAGAGACGCAGTGGGGTCAGTCAGCTCTCCCCTGGGCCAGTGACAGAAACATATTGGGGTCACTCTGATCTCCCCAGGGTCAGTGACAGAGACACAGAGGGGTCAGCCTGCTCTCCCCTGCGTCAGTAACAGAGACGCAGTGGGGTCAGTCTGTTCTCCACTGGGTGAGTGACAGAGACACAGTTAGGTCAGTCAGCCCTCCCCCTGGGGTCAGTGATACAGACACAATGGTGTCAGTCTGCTCTCCCCTGGGTCAGTGACAGAGGCACATTGGGGTCAGTCTGCTCTCCACTCGTTCAGTGACAGAGGTACAGTGGGGTCAGTCTGCTCTCCCCTGGGTAAGTGACAGAGTCACTGTGAGGTCAGTCTGCTCTCCCATGGATCAGTGACAGAGGGACAGTGAGGTCAGTCTGCTCTCCCCTGTGTCAGTAACAGACACGCATTGGGGTCAGTCAGCTCTCCCCTGGGCCAGTGAGAGAAACACATTGGGGTCAGTCTGCTCTCCCCGGGTCAGTGACAGAGACGCAGTGGGACCAGTCTGATCTCCACTGTGTGAGTGACAGAGACACAGTGGGGTCAGACAGCCCTAGCCTGGGTTCAGTGATACAGACACAATGGGGTCAGTTTGCACTCCCCTGGGTCAGTGACAGAGGCACAGTGAGGTCGGTCTGCTCTCCCCTGGGTCAGTAACAGAGACACAGTGGACTCAGTCTGCTCTCCCCTGGGTCAGTAACAGACACGCATTGGGGTCAGTCAGCTCTCCCCTGGGCCAGTGACAGAAACACATTGGGGTCAGTCTGCTCTCCCCGGGTCAGTGACTGAGACTCTGTATAAGGCTCTGGTGCGGCCACATCTGGAGTATTGTGTGCAGTTTTGGTCGCCATACTATAGGAAGGATGTGGAGGCACTGGAATGGGTGCAGAGGAGGTTTACCAGGATGTTGCCTGGTATGGAAGGAAGATCGTATGAGGAAAGGCTGAGGCACTTGGGGTTGTTTTCATTGGAGAAAAGAAGGGTTAGGGGTGACTTGATAGAGGTGTACAAGATGATTAAGGGTTTAGATAGGGTTGACAGTGAGAATCTTTTTCCACGTATGGAGTCAGCTATTACAAGGGGGCATAGCTTTAAATTAAGGGGCGGTAAGTATAGGACAGATATTAGGGGTAGGTTCTTTACTCAGCGAGTCGTGAGTTCATGGAATGCCCTGCCAGTAGCAGTGGTGGACTCTCCCTCATTATGGGCATTTAAGCGGGCATTGGATAGGCATAAGGAGGATAGTGGGCTAGTGTAGGTTAGGTGGGCTTAGATCGGCGCAACATCGAGGGCCGAAGGGCCTATAATGCGCTGTATTCTTCTATGTTCTATGATACAGTGGGGTCAGTCTGCTCTCCCCTGGTTCAGTGACAGAGGCACAGTGGGGTCAGTCTGCTCTCCCCTGGAAAGTTACCATGGCACAGTAAGGTCAGTCTGCTCTCCCCAGGGTCAGTAACAGACACGCATTGGGGTCAGTCTTTTCTCCCCTGCGTCAGTAACAGAGACACAGTGGGGTCAGTCAGTCCTCCCTCTGGGGTCAGTGATATAGACACAATGGGGTTAGTCTGCTCTCCCCTGATTCAGTGACAGAGGCATAGTGGGGTCAGTCCGCTCTCCCATGGGTCAGTGACAAAGGCACAGTGAGGTTAGTCTGCTCTCCCCTGCGTCAGTAACAGAGGCACAGTGAGGTTAGTCTGCTCTCCGCAGGGTCAGTAACAGAGACAGTGGGGTCAGTCTGCTCTCCCCTGGTTCAGTAACAGCGACAGTGGGGTCAGTCTGCTCTCCCCGGGTCAGTGACAGAGACGCAGTGGGACCAGTCTGATCGCCACTGTGTAAGTGACAGAGACACAGTGGGGTCAGACAGCCCTAGCCTGGGTTCAGTGATACAGACACAATGGGGTCAGTCTGCTGTCCCCTGGGTCAGTGACAGAGGAACAGTGGGGTCAGTCTGCTCTCCCCTGGGTCAGTGACAGAGGCACAGTGGGGTCAGTCTGTTCACCACTGGGTGAGTGACAGAGACACCGTGAGGTCAGTCTGCCCTCCTCCTGGGGGTCAGTGATACAGACACAATGGTGTCAGTCTGCTCTCCCCTGGTTCAGTGACAGAGGCATAGTGGGGTCAGGCTGCTCTCCCCTGGGTCAGTGACAAAGGCACAGTGGGGTCAGTCTGCGCTCCCCTGGGTCAGTGCCAGAGGTACAGTGAGGTCAGTCAGTCCTCCCTCTGGGGTCAGTGATATAGACACAGTGAGGTCAGTCTGCTCTCCCCAGAGTCAGTTACAGACACGCATTGGGGTCAGTCATTTTCCCCTGGATCAGTAACAGAGACGCAGTGGGGTCAGACTGCTCTCCCCTGGGTCACTGACAGAGGCACACCAGGGTCAGTCTGCTCTCCCCTGGGTCAATAACAGAGACACAGTAGGGTCAGACTGCTCTCCCCTGGGTCAGTAACAGAGACGCAGTGGGGTCAGACTGCTCTGCCCAGGGTCCATAACAGAGACACGGAGGGGCCTGCTCTCCCCTGGTTCAGCGACAGAGGCATAGTGGGGTCAGTCTGCTCTCCCCTGAGTCAGTGTCAGAGGCACAGTGAGGTCAGTCTGCTCTCCCCTGGGTCAGTAACAAAGACACAGTGGGGTCAGTCTGCACTCCCCTGGGTCAGTGACAGAGGCACAGTGAGGTCAGTCTGCTCTCCCCAGAGTCAGTTACAGACACGCATTGGGGTCAGTCTTTTTCCCCCTGGGTCAGTAACAGAGACACAGTGGGGTCAGTCTGCTCTCGCCTGGGTCAGTGACAGAGACACAGTGGTGTCAGTCTGCTCACCCCTGGATCAGTAAAAGAGACACAGAAGGGTCAGACTGCTCTCCCCTGGGTCCGTAACAGAGACACAGTGCGGTCTGTCTGCTCTCCGCAGGGTCAGTAACATAGACACAGTGGGGTCAGACTGCTCTCCCCTGGGTCAGTAACAGAGACACAGTGAGGTCAGTCTGCTCTCCCCTGGGTCAGTAACAGAGATACAGTGGAGTCAGTCTACTCTCCCCTGGGTCAGTAACAGACAAGCATTGGGGTCAGTCAGCCCTCCCCTGGGCCAGTGACAGAAACACATTGGGGTCAGTCTGCTCTCCCCGGGTCAGTGACTGAGACTCTGTATAAGACTCTGGTGCGGCCACATCTGGAGTATTGTGTGCAGTTTTGGTCCCCATACTATAGGAAGGATGTGGAGGCACTGGAACGGGTGCAGAGGTTTACCAGGATGTTGCCTGGTATGGTAGGAGGATCGTATGAGGAAAGGCTGAGGCACTTGGGGTTGTTTTCATTGGAGAAAAGAAGGTTTAGGGGTGACTTGATAGAGGTGTACAAGATGATTAGGGGTTTAGATAGGGTTGACAGTGAGAATCTTTTTCCAAGTATGGAGTCAGCTATTACAAGGGGGCATAGCTTTAAATTAAGGGGCGGTAAGTATAGGATAGATGTTAGGGGTAGGTTCTTTACTCAGCGAGTCGTGAGTTCATGGAATGCCCTGCCAGTAGCAGTGGTGGACTCTCCCTCATTATGGGCCTTTAAGCAGGCACTGGATAGGCATATGGAAGATAATGGGCTAGTGTAGGTTAGGTGGGCTTGGATCGGCGCAACATCGAGGGCCGAAGGGCCTGTAATGCTCTGTATTCTTCTATGTTCTATGATACAGTGGGGTCAGTCTGCTCTCCCCTGGTTCAGTGACAGAGGCACAGTGGGGTCAGTCTGCTCTCCCCTGGAAAGTTACCGCGGCACAGTAAGGTCAGTCTGCTCTCCCCAGGGTCAGTAACAGACACACATTGGGGTCAGTCTTTTCTCCCCTGCGTCAGTAACAGAGACACAGTGGGGTCAGTCAGCCCTCCCTCTGGGGTCAGTGATATAGACACAATGGGGTTAGTCTGCTCTCCCCTGATTCAGTGACAGAGGCATAGTGGGGTCAGTCTGCTCTCCTATGGGTCAGTGACTGAGGCACAGTGAGGTTAGTCTGCTCTCCGCAGGGTCAGTAGCAGACAAGCATTGGCGTCAGTCTTTTCTCCCCTGGGTCAGTAACAGAGACAGTGGGGTCAGTCAGCTCTCCCTTGGTTCAGTGACAGAGACACAGTGGGGTCAGTCTGCCCTCCCCCTGGGGTCAGTGATACAGACACAATATTGTCAGTCTGCTCTCCCCTGGTTTAGTGACAGAGGCATAGTGGGGTCAGTCTGCTCTCCCCTGGGTCAGTGACAGAGGCACAGTAGGGTCAGTCTGCTCACCCCTGGTTCAGTGACAGAGGAACAGTGGGGTCAGTCTGCTCTCCCCTGGGTCAGTGACAGAGGCACAGTGGGGTCAGTCTGTTCTCCACTGGGTGAGTGACAGAGACTCTGTGAGGTCAGTCTGCCCTCCTCCTGGGGTCAGTGATACAGACACAATGGTGTCAGTCTGCTCTCCCCTGGTTCAGTGACAGAGGCATAGTGGGGTCAGGCTGCTCTCCCCTGGGTCAGTGACAGAGGCACAGTGGGGTCAGTCTGTGCTCCCCTGGGTCAGTGACAGAGACATAGTGAGGTCAGTCTGCTCTCCCCAGAGTCAGTTACAGACACGCATTGGTGCCAGTCATTTTCCCCTGGATCAGTAACAGAGACACACCAGGGTCAGTCTGCTCTCCCCTGGGTCAATAACAGAGACGCAGTGGAGTCAGACATCTCTGCCCAGGGTCCATAACAGAGACACAGTGGGGTCAGTCTGCCCTTCCCCTGGGGTCAGTGATGCAGATACAATGGGGTCAGTCTGCTCTCCCCTAGTTCAGTGACAGAGGCATATTGGGGTCAGTCTGCTCTCCCCTGGGTCAGTGTCAGAGGCACAGTGAGGTCAGTCTGCTCTCCCCTGGGTCAGTCACAGAGACACAGTGGGGTCAGTCTGCACTCCCCTGGTTCAGTGACAGAGGCACAGTGGGGTCAGTCTGCTCTCCCCAGAGTCAGCTAAAGACACGCATTGGGGTCAGTCTTTTTCCCCCTGGGTCAGTAACAGAGACACAGTGGGGTCAGTCTGCTCTTCCCTGGGTCAGTGACAGAGACACAGTGGGGTCAGTCTGCTCACCACTGGATCAGTAAAAGAGACACAGTAGGGTCAGACTGCTCCCTCCTGGGTCCGTAACAGAGACACAATGCGGTCTGTCTGCTCTCCGCAGGGTCTGTAACATAGACACAGTGGGGTCAGACTGCTCTCCCCTAGGTCAGTAACAGAGACACAGTGAGGTCAGTCTGCTCTCCCCTGGGTCAGTAACAGAGATACAGTGGAGTCAGTGTACTCTCCCCTGGGTCTGTAACAGACACGCATTGGGGCCAGTCTGCTCTCCCCGGGTCAGTGACTGAGACTCTGTATAAGACTCTGGTGCGGCCACATCTGGAGTATTGTGTGCAGTTTTGGTCGCCATACTATAGGAAGGATGTGGAGGCACTGGAACGGGTGCAGAGGAGGTTTACCAGGATGTTGCCTGGTATGGTAGGAAGATCGTATGAGGAAAGGCTGAGGCACTTGGGGTTGTTTTCATTGGAGAAAAGAAGGTTTAGGGGTGACTTGATAGAGGTGTACAAGATGATTAGGGGTTTAGATAGGGCCGACAGTGAGAATCTTTTTCCACGTATGGAGTCAGCTATTACAAGGGGGCATAGCTTTAAATTAAGGGGGGGTAAGTATAGGACAGATGTTAGGGTTGGGTTCTTTACTCAGAGAGTCTTGAGTTCATGGAATGCCCTGCCAGTAGCAGTGGTGGACTCTCCCTCATTATGGGCCTTTAAGCAGGCACTGGATAGGCATATGGAGGATAGTGGGCTAGTGTAGGTTAGGTGGGCTTGGATCGGCGTAACATCGAGGGCCGAAGGGCCTGTAATGCGCTGTATTCTTCTATGTTCTATGACAGAGACAGAGTCAGTAACAGAGACGCAGTGGGGTCAGTCTGCTCTCCCCTGGGTCAGTGACAGAGACACAGTGGGGTCAGTCTGCTCACCCCTACGCCAGTGAAACAGACACAGAGTGGGGTCAGTCTGCTTGCCCCTGGATCAGTAAAAGAGACACAGTGGGGTCAGACATGCTCTCCCCTGGGTCAGTAACAGAGACACAGTGAGGTCAGTCTGCTCTCCCCTGGGTCAGGAACAGAGACACAGTGGAGTCAGTCTACTTTCCCCTGGGTCAGTAACAGACACGCATTGGGGTCAGTCAGCTCTCCCCTGGGCCAGTGACAGAAACATATTGGGGTCAGTCTGCTCTCCCCAGGGTCAGTGACAGAGACACAGTGGGTTCAGTCTGCTCACCCCTGGGTGAGTAACAGAGACACAGTGGGGTCAGTCTGCTCACCCCTGGGTCAGTAACAGAGACACAGTGGGGTCAGACTGCT
>NC_057748.1:23839022-23846989 GCF_004010195.1 Chiloscyllium plagiosum | reverse complement strand
CAGGCAGCCCAAACCGTAATATTGCTATTTGTTTCAGGCGAGGGTATAGTGGATATTCCCGGAATGAATTCACTGGTCTGACTGCCGAGTCTTAAACAAACAGAATTTATTTACTAAACTGCGGAATGAAAAATAGAATACCTCAATAACTTATCCTATCCGAACCTGACGGTTAACCTGACTTAATGGCACTGTTCTAAAATACTTGTAACAGTCCCAATAAACAGGTCCCTTTGCACAAAGAGTAAAATTGACACAAAAAGCTTCCAGGTTACAAAGACAGAAGGGCAGAAGGAGGGAGAGAGCTTCCAGTTTCAACTGTGACCCTGATTCAACTAACTCCCCGAACTGAACTGATCTGAGCAATCAGAAAGCTGGCCACGCCCCCTTGATTTGACCGGGTTTCTTTTAAGACAAGAAAGCCTGAGGCCAGATCCATTATCTGTTAGGGGTAAACATAAAGGGCTCCAATAAACCTTTCAAACCCAGCCTAGTTGGAGCCTGGCCAATTACCGCTCTGTGAAAAACTCAACAGCACACAGTTACCTTTTAAAAGGACCAGCTTTGTGACAGTAGGGATACATATAAATACGTCAAACATTACCAAAATTCAATGAAAAAGGTAGAGAAACCTTTTTTCATTTCTTTTGAGATATTGGCAGGGCAGATGAATTGGCCAGAAACTGTGTGGGTATTGTTAATTCAGACCAAGTTGGTAGGAAAGACTAGTGAGATATTTAGGTGTTTGCAACTCTGTCAGATGAGTTGTCAAGAAAAGATGAAGATGTTAAACAGGCTATTATGAGTGCCTATGAATTGGTACCAGAAGCATATAGACAACAATCCAAAAACATAACGAAGGAACCAGGTCAGACTTACTTCGAGTTTGAAAGAATTAAACATTGCAACTTCAATAGATGGGTGACAGCATTTGAGATAGACAAGACTCAAGAGAATCTTAGAGAGATTATTCTGCTGGAGAGGTTGTAAACTCATTTCCAGAAATGATAAGAACTCATACTGAGGAGCAGAAAGTACAAACAGCGCGAAGAGCTGCCGAGGTGGTGTATGAATATGTATTAGTGCAAAAATCAAAAATTAACCCCTGGCAGGAATTTTATTCTGTGAGGGATAGAAATTGGGAAAAATGAAGATCCTTCATTGAAAAACATAAAACAGATCACTGGGAATAGTTTACAACAGGTGAAAAAGAAACCCAAGAGGATGAAAACGAGGTGTTTCCACTGTAATAAGGTGGAATACACAGTGCTAGATGTTGAAGAAAAGCACTGGGCAAAAGAAAAGGAGGCTAAACCAGTGGAGGTAGTGAAGGAAATCCTAAAAGAAGTCGAGAAGCTGCAAGAGAGTGCATAGCTTAGTCAGTGGCTGGATGGTGAGATAGTGCCAGTTCTCTACAAAGACTTCACCTCTGTGAATAATGTTTACCCAGGAATAATAGGGAGATAAGGGAATTAATATTGCGAGATGCGGGAGCTAGTCAGTTTTTAATAATGAGAGATGAAAGTATTTGCACTCTGTCTGAAACCTGACCTGAGAAACTAACATTTGCGGGATAGAACAAAGAACAAAGAAAATTACATCACAGGAGCAGGTCCTTCAGACCTCTAAGCCCGCTCTTTCAGTTCTCTATTGAAACCTTCACCTATTTTCCAAGGATCTGTATTCATGTCCCACCAACTGACTATGGAGCAAGTGAAGGGTAATTCTCACTTTAAACCAACTGTCAGTTCCATTTCCACCTGGCACACCGTAAAAGCCAAGGCCCTGATGCCATCTCCCATCTGTGTTGAGTCGGTACAAATGGAATCTCCACGGTCTCGGTGGGCACTCGGGATCACAACACATCGGGCTTACAACACATCGTCTCCACCACCTCCCAGGAAGGGAGCACGGAGACTCCCTCCTGCACCTCTTCCTGTAAACAGTTGAGATACTGAAACGATACTGTGATATTTACTGCTCTCCCCACTTGCCCTGACATCTTCAATAATCTGTGCTCATTTACACTCAGCAGTCTCTGCTCCTACAGCTTGTTTTATATTGTCTTTCAATGGGTATCGTCGCAAAGTGCATCCCATCACACTGCTTTGCATTGAACCTCATCTGCCACATATCTGAACACAATAAGAACTTGTTGCTGTTCCAAAGAACAAAGGAAATTACATCAAAGGAACAGGTCCTTCATCCCTCGAAGCCTGCACCGATCCTGATCCTCTATCTAATCCTGTCACCTATTTTCTAAGAGTCTATATCCCTCTGCTCCCTGACCATTCATGTATCTGTCTCGATACATCTAAAATAACACTATTATGCCCGCCTCTACCACCTTTCCCGGCAATGCGTTCCAGGCACTCAGCACCCCTGCTGAAAGAACTTTCCATGCATATCTCCCCTAAAATTTTCCCTCTCACTTTGTACGCGTGACCCCTTAAAATTGGATCCCTCACCCTGGGAAAAAAGCTTCTTGCCTATATGTATCATGATTTTGTAGACCTCAGTCAGGACCCCCCCCAACCTTTGTCTTTCTAATGAAATTAATCCTAATCTACTTAACCTCTCTTCATAGCTAACACCCTCCATACCAGGCAACAGCCTGGAGAATGCCCTCTGCACCCTCTGCAAAGCATCCACATCCTTTTGGTAAGGTGGTGGACCAGAACTGTACACAATATTCTAAAACCAAAGTTCCGTACAATTGTAACATGACTTGCCAAGTCTTGTACTCAATACCCTGCTGTATGTCTTCTTGACCACTCTGTTGACCTGTATTGCCATCTTCAGGGTACAGTGGAACTGTGCAGCAACTTTCCCCAGGGTACAATGATCTCTCTGTGCACCAGTTTTCCCCAGGGCTTTTCCATTAACCATATAGTTTGATGTAGAATTGGATCTTCTAAAATGCATCATCTCGCATTGTGCCCAGATTTAACTCCATCTGCCATTTCTCTGCTCAACTCTTCAATCTATCTATATTCTGCTGTATTCTCTGGCAGTCCCCTTCACTATTTGCTACTCCATTAATCTTAGTGTCATCTGATAACTTGATGATCAAATCACCCATACCTTCCTCCAGGTCATTTATATCCATCACAAACAACAATGGTCCCAGTATGGATCCCTGTGGAACACTACTGATCACAGTTCTCCATTTTTGAGAAACTCCCTTCCACCACTTCCCTCTGTCTTCTACTACCTAGCCAGTTCTGTATCCAACTAACTATCACACCCTTGACCCCTTCCAACTTCACTTTCTCCATCAGCCTACCATGGGGAATCGTATCAAACACTTTCCTGAAATCCATGTATATTCATGTACAGCCCTTCAAACATCAAGCAAATATGTCACTTCCTCAAAGAATTCTATTTAGTTGCTAAGACATGACCTTCCCTGCGCAATGCCATGCTGCCTATCATTGCATCCACATTATCTTTTGCACTGATGTGCTGGGCTCCTCCATCATTGAGGATGGGAATATCAATTTTCTTCCAAATGAGAATAGATTCTATCCCTTAGTATCTTTACTGGCAGCTGCTCTAACAGTGACAAGGGCTCACTGGTCAATAATTATCTGGATTATCCCTCCTACCCTTCTTAAGAAAGGGGACTACATTAGCAATTCTCCGGGTCTCAGGAACTTCATCCATGTTCAAGGATGCTGCAAAGAAATCTGTTAAGGCCCCAACTATTTCCTCTCGTGCTTCCCTCAGTAACCTGGGATGGATCCCATCCAGACCTGGGGACTTGTTCAACTTAATGCATTTTAGAATACCCAACACTTCCTTATGCCGACTTGACCCAGAGTAATCAAACATCTATCCCGAACCTCAATATCTGTCATGTCCCTCCCCTCGATAAATACCGATACAAAATGCTCATGAAGAATCTCACCCATTTTCTCTGACTTTATGCATAACTTTCCTCCTTGACCTTGAATGAACTAATGCTTTCTCTCGTTACCCTCTTTATCCTTATATACATCTCTAATCAGCGGAGTGTTTCCCCCATTTACCCATCAATTCCATTTTTGCCAGGGCTCCTTGATGCCATACTCAGTCAAATGCTGCCTTGATGTCAACGGCTATCACTCTCCCCTCCCCTCTGGAATTCAGCTCTTTTATCCATGTTTGAACCAAGTTTTAATGAGATCCAAGCTTCCATCCATCTCCAGGTATCACGTGGAGTGATTCGAATTGGCTGGGAACCATTGGAGGAGGCCAAGCTGGAACATCCACTTGGCACTTCTGACTGAAGATTGTTGCAAATTCATCCACCTTGTCTTTTGCACTGATGTGCTGGGCTCCTCCATCATTGAGGATGGGATATTTGTGGAGCCTCTTCCTCCAGTGAGTTGTTTAATCATCCACGAGCATTCACAACTGGATATAGAAGGACTGCAGAGCTTAGATCTGATCCATCGGTTGTGGGATCACTTACCTCTATCACTTGCTGTTTATGCTGTTTTGTTCCACAGCTTCACTAGGTTGTCACCTCATTTTTAAGTATGCCTGATGCAGTCCTTTCATGCCCTCCTGCACTTGCCATTGAACCAGGGTTGATCTCCAGACTTGATGGCAACGGTTGAGTGAAGATGCCAGGCCTTGACGTTGCAGATCGTGCTGGAGTACAGTTCTGCTGCTGTTGATGGCCCACAGCGCCTCATGAATGTCCAGCCTTGAGTTGCTAGATCAGTTTGAAGTCTGTCCCATTGAGCACGGTGATAGTGTCACTTCCCGCCTCAGGCAATTGTCTATATGGAATTTGCACATTCTAGGTTGGAGTAGAGTAACTGGATGTTGCTAGGGGCCAAAGTGTAGGTGAGAATAAAGCCTGTTGTTAAGGAAACCGTGCAGGGCTGTTTCAGGGCTGTTTCACCAGGTGATTATTAGGAGAACAACATGAACTGGCCTTTGTCAGGGGAACGGTGCTCTGGTGCAGATGTGAATGGAGGTGGACATCGAGAGGAATAACAGGAGAAATAACAGGAGAAATATTCCCAGAGTCAATGCTGAGGGAACACAAGACACCATTCCATGGACAAGGCAGATTAATTCATGTCCGTCCTCAACAAGAAGTATTGAGTTGATGACCGATCATTTCGTTGTGACTTGATTGATTATTGTCACATGTACCTAAGTGGAGTGAAAAGTTTTGTTTTGTGGGCAGTACAGGCAGACCACACCGGCGCACCTTTTGCATCTTCTCATTAGATACTCTTCCTGATGGCCTCAGTGTCACGGATGTCAGTCTTGTATCAATTTGATTCACTCCATGTAATCTCAGGAAATGGTTGAAGGAACTGGGCATTGAAAATACTATAGGCCCTACCAACCTTCCAACAATAACACTGAAGGTTGGTGTTCCCAAACTGGCCAGGTCACAAGCCAAGTTGTGCCAGTGGCATCTATCCAGCAATGCAGAAAACTGTCCAGCAATGTCCTAAACACAGAAAGCAGGAAAAGTCCAGTCGAATTAATCTGCATCTAATCAGTTATCTTTCAATCTACAGTGATGTGATGGAAGGGAAGTGGACAGTGTTCTCAAACAACACATCCTCAACAATAAACTGATCACTGTCCCTCAATATTTTCGAATGTTATCAGTCTTCATTCATCGCCGCACATTGCTTCTCTGATTTGCTCCTCACTTCCCTTCCAAACCATCTGACAGAGACATGGCGATCAACTACAATTAGATCAAACATGACCTTTCAGAATGGGAGGGGGGTTCCTGTGGAGGGGAGAGCCAAAGAGGGAGGGAGAATGAGAAGGAGAGACAGAGTGTGTAAGAGACAGAGAGAGAGTGAGGGAGAGAGTGAGGGTGAGAAAGGACAGAGATACAAAGGGCGAGAGGGAAGACAGCGAGGGACAGAAAGAAGGAGATAGAGAGAAAGGAGGTGAGAGAGAGGGTGGGGGAGAGAGAGAAGGAAGGAGAGAGAAAGGCGGAAAGAGACTGGAAGAGGGAGGGGAAGAGAAAGAGAGAGAAAGCCCTCACGTCTCTCTCCTGATTGCTCCCTTGTGTTTAAAGTGATGCAATGCTTCCCTCTGTTGGCCACCCCACATCACTACATTGGATGGTGGAGGGTGAAATCATCAGGGGTTCAATCAGAGAAAGTCGCTGACAGCAGTGTCAACAGACACAGATCACTGACACACACAGACACTATGCTGCTGTGGAGCGGAGTGTAATTGTAATGAAGCTCCTCAGTGTGAAGCATATTCATGTTCAATAGTGTATGCGTTCCCTCTGCAATGTTTTGACCGTGGGCAGTTTTCTGACATTATACACATTAAATAGAGTATTTTTACTGCAACTATATCCAGAGACCTCCAAGTGAACCGTTTTGTCAGGAGACATGGTGAATTTTATTCCACTTTTCTGCAATGCGTAAGATTTTATAATCTACTCTTTCTGATTGCAAGTGAGAAAATAATTCAAAAAGGTGAGACTAGCACTGGGTTTGTTCATCTCCTTCTGCTCATGTCTCACAGGCAACATCGATCAGACAAAACTGCTGTTTCTCCAAAGACATTGTTTGAAGAACGTAATAATTGTACAACCTGAGAAATTCACAGGATGTTACTTTTTCCAAAATAAAGTCTGCTGTTGCTGTAGTGGCGTGGGGACGCCACCAGATGGTGGCATTGTATCACTTCAAATGCAAGAGGGAGTGAGAGAGAGGTTCTGAGCCTTTGAGTCATCAATATTCATTTCATTCATTTATTCAGACTTCTCTCTAGTGAATCCCAATGCAACCAGAGATAAATACAATATACAGATAAAAGCACACAAACACACACCGACATGATCATTTTTTCACTTTTAACACAAGGGGCAGACAGAGACAAAGGGGGGAAGTGGTTAACTACATTTCAATGGATTCACTCCTAAAACATCAGAGCCCATTATACAAAGACACAGGCACAGAGAAACACAGAGACATAGAGATACACACAGATACACCCAATATACAGTAACTCATACACGCAGTTGCAAAGACACAGATAGTTCGGCAGAGATAGACAGATGGTTACAGAGACAGGAACAGTGACACATAGACAGACACACGGATACATATATGTACACATACATAGAAAGGGACAGAAACACACACTTACGGAGACAGAAGCACACAGATAGACACAGGGACACATTTCCACCTGGGAAAAAGTCTCTGGCTATCCACTCACTCTATGCCTCTCAGCATCTTGTAAACTTCTACCAAGTCACCTCTCATCCTTCTTCACTCCAGTGAGAAAAGCCCCAGCTCCCTCAGGCTTTCTTTATAAGACATTCCCTCCCATCCAGGCAGCATCATGGTAAATCTCCTCAGCACCCTCTCTGACGTTTCCACATCTTTCCTATAATGAGGCGTCCAGAATTGGACGCAATATTCCAAGTGTGGTCGAACCAAGACTCTATAGAACTATAGCATAACCTCACGGCTCTTAAACTCAATACCCCGCTAGTGAAAGCAAACTTACTATACACTCTCGCAGATATAGGTCCAGAGCTGGTCCAAAGAGGCAGAGGGTCAACTCCGGTGCTGCCGTGTTCAAACAGTCCCCAGGTACCTTGGACAAGTACACCACCACCATCACAGACTTTATCAGCAAGTGTGTAGATGACTGCATACCGAGGAAGTCAATCCGGATGCCCCCAACAGGAAACCCTGGATGAATCAGGAACATACAGAACCTACTAAAAACCAGGCGTGTGGCCTTCAGATCAGGCGACCCATTCAAATATGAAGAATGCGATGGGAACTGATGCAGTACCAGGCCGTGCACTCAGAGCATGTGCTGGCAGAGGTCTTCTCGGACATCTCCAACCTTTCCCTGCAGCAGGCCACTGTCATCCCTGTGGCTAAGAAGGCTCATGCAGTATGTCTCAATGACTAACGCCCAGTGGCCCTAACGTGAGTGGTCATGAAGTGCTTTGAAAGGCT
>NC_057748.1:23832529-23838094 GCF_004010195.1 Chiloscyllium plagiosum | reverse complement strand
TCATTGTATATGTCCACCCCCCCCCCCAAAAGCAGGCCAATGTAACCTACGGTATATACTCACTACCTCTGGTATCATAGCTCATGGGGAAATCCTTCAGCTCCCATATTTCCCCGCGTTATGGCTCTTTGATACATTGGGTTTTTTTCTGTCACACTAATATTATTAATGCAGTCAGAACAACAGACGATGTTATTGCTAGTACATGGGATCCGATCTAGATCCAGGGGAGTGTATTTGGGTATTCAGTGCCCAGTCCCTCATCTGATTTCTGCAGCTCAGTTGTTTAAATTCTCCGTCCACTTGAGCTGCAGGAGGTTTAATCTGCTTTGTATGTTCAGACCATTGAAAAACGACTTTAATTCTTTCCACAGTCTTTACCCAATCTGCAATAACAGGTTGAAGCGGTGGTCATCCCATTGTCATGGACTATAGTAGTTCTTAATCTGCATCCGTTCGTTGGATGGTGAGATGAATCACTGCTTGTTTGACCATCTTAAGCAGGGTCTGCCCATTAATAGTAGTGCTCTAGACCGGAGGCTGACAGCAACATTATGTCCTTCAAGTTACACGGCTTCGATTCCTATTGGGAACAGCTGACTGCTGTGGATAGACAAGACCTTGATCTGACCAGACTGTACTGCAAGGAGGACCGCTGGTTCACAGGAAACTAGATAGTGTCTGGGTGTCACACTTTGCAGAACCACAGTCTGAAAGACCCTGTCTGGTAATTTCATCTGGACATGACCAGTGATCCACTCCTTGGTGACATCTCATTAAGTTAATTCCTTTTTTTTGTTGTATTCATGATAACCTGGTGTCTTTTAGTGATACCCACGTTCCTTCATGGTATCCCCCATCTGATTGTCCCATGTTAGATGATGTGTAACATGATCCCTATAGAAAGCCCATTTTCATCAGCATTCTCTGCTGGCAAGGGGGAAACTCCTTCCGTCTCACTGGGCGACCTTTCTCCTGCCCGTTCTCTCGATTGCTTCTCAGTCATCCTGTCGGGGACTCGGTGCATATCCAATTTTCAGCAGGTTAGTACTGATCATTGTCAACAGCCACCTGGCTGAGTTTGTGCACGTCTCTGCAGTATGTCTTCCCTTAGCTAGTCAGCCATTGAGCGAGCTGATCATATTTTACAGAGGATTCAAAAGTTCAATGGCATCTAATCTAACCTGGGAGGCCTTTCTGCCTCACTGACTTGGTTTAGCATGATCATGATAACCCCGATCTCCAATTCTACATATATTGCGATTTCATATATCCCTGTCATTTCTAATAATTGCCTCTTTTCCCTCTGCAGGTCCTTTTCTGATCTAAACTGTCTTTTACCCAACTGTAATCAGACGAGTTGGGTAAATAATGGCGTTGTGAAAGTGGAACGCCTGTCGGGCACTTGTCCTTCTGTCAGGCCAGGAACTACTTGCACATGTTTATATCCTGTCACGAGTATCACACTCCCTCCTGTATCTTCCACTATGAACCATTCAGGGGAGTTTCATAGTTACCCTCTCTGGGCTCGAGGTCATCGTCACATTTTCATTCGTACTGCTGACATTGGGAACACACGGCAACTCTGGAGGATCCTTATACCTTACGGAAAGGGGACCTCCATGCGTGATCAGCCACGATCGTATTGAAAGGTAGTGCAATCTCAAAGGGCCGAATGGGCCATTGCTGCACCTACACGGTCTCAAAGAACTGAATAAGGTTTGTGAGGCATGGCCCTCCCTTCGCAAAACCATGTTGACTATCCCTAATCAACTTATTCCTATCTAGATGATAATGTATAATCTAGAGGAGTTTATACCCTCTTCCAACACTACCTAACCAAAGTAAGGCTCACTGGTCTATAATTATCAAGTTTCAGCCTACTCCCGTTCTTGAACAAAGGAACAGAATTTGCTATCCTCTAGTCTTCTGGCACTATTTTTGTGTAGACAATGACAACATAAAGATCAAAACCAAAAGTTCTGCAATCTCCTCACTGGCTTCCCAGAGGATCCTAGGAGAAATCCCTCCCAGCCCAAAGGTCTTATCTACTTTCACACTTCAACCCTGTCTAGTCTAGTCTCTTGTGTTCTCCTCGATAACATTGCCTTTTTCTGGTGTGAATACTGACAAAAAAATATGCACATTCTCCCCATGTCTGTGTGGGTTTCCTCCGGGTGCTCCGGTTCCCACTCACAGTCACAAAAATGTGCAGGTTAGGTGAAATTGGCCATGCTAAATTGCCCATAGTGTTAGGTGTAGGGGAAAGGGTTTAGGGGGGTTGCTCTTCGGAGGGTCGGTATGGATTTGTTGGGTCGAAGGGCCTGTTTCCACACTGTAAGTAGTGTTATGTGGATTGGGGGTGGGTTTCTCTTCGGAGGGTCGGTGTGGACTTGTTGGGTCAAAGGGCCTGTTTGCACACTGTAGGTAATTAAAAAAAGCTATTCAAGTTTGCCCACCCTCTCCTCACAACAAATACACTCCAATCCAGACAGAAACCCAGTTTTCCACTTTTGCACCCACTCCAAAACCACCACATCCTACCTGTAGTTTGGTGACCAGAACTACACACAGTACTACAAATGTGGCCGAACGACAGGTTTATATCGCTGAAACAAGACTTGCCAATGTTTACATTCGATGCCCCAGCAAGAATGACATTTGCCTTTTTCTCCACCTTATTGACTTACGTTGCCACGTATAATGAGCTGCAGACTTGGACCCCGTCTGTCAATGCTCCGAAGGCTCCTGCAACTTACTGTATACTCTTGCTCTTGCATTTGACCTCCGAAAATGCATCACTTCACAATTGTCCAGATTAAACTCCATCTGCCATTTCTCCACCTAACTTTCCAAGTGAACTATATCCTGCTGTTTACTTTGACAATCCTGCTCACTATCTATGACTTCTTCAATTGTGTCATCTGCAAACTTATTAATCAGAGTGGGCAGCAAGGTGGCACATTGCCAGAGACCCGGGTTCAATTCCCACCTCAGGCAACTGTCTGCGTGGAGTTTGCACATTCCTCACGCAATCCAAAAATGTGCAGGTTAGGTGAAATTGGCCATGTTAAATTGCCCATAGTGTAGGGGAATGGGTTTAGGGGGGTTCCTCTTCGGAGGGTCGGTATGGATTTGTTGGGTCGAAGGGCCTGTTTCCACACTGTAAATAATCTAATCTTTAAAAAATTTACATTTTCTTCCAAGTTATTATATATATATATATATATATATATTAAACAATCGATGTCCCAGTACTATCCTTTGCAGAACAGCATTGGTCTCCAGTCAGAAGAACATGCCTCCACAATTATCCTCTATTTTCCATGACCTAGCCAAATTTGTATCTAAATTATCAACACATCATAGATCCCAAGTGACTGAATCTTTTGGACAAGCCTTCCATAACAGGCCTTGTCAAATACTGGGAATTTCTGTTGCAGACGTTTAGTTCCCTGTCTAAGTGACATCCTCAGTTCTTGGGAGCCTCCTGTGAAGCGCTTCTTTGTTGTTTCCTTTGGCATTTATAATGGTTTGTCTGTGCCGCTTCCGGTTGTCAGTTCCAGTGTCCGCTGCAGTGGCCGGTATATTGGGACCAGGTCGATGTGTTTGTTGATAGAATCTGTGGATGAGTGCCATGCCTCGAGAGGAATTCCCTGGCTGTTCTTTGTTTGGCTTGTCCTATAATAGTAGTGTTGTCCCAATTGAACTCGTGTTGCTTGTGATCTGCGTGTATGGCTACTAAAGGTCGTGTCATTATCTTTAGCTATCCTTAGTAGCCACACACGCAGATGACATACAACATGAGTTTGACTGGGACAACTGCAGCGGACAGCTGGAACTGACAACCGGAAGCGGCAAAGACAAACCACTGTAAATGCCGGAGGAAACATCACAGAAGCGCTTCACAGAAGGCTCCCAAGCACTGAGGATGTCACCTAGACAGGGGATGAAACGTCTCCAGCTTGGAGAACAGAACCACAACAACGAGCAGAAAGTGAGGGCTGCAGATGCTGGAGATCAGAGCTGAAAATGTGTTGCTGGAAAAGCGCAGCAGATCAGGCAGCATCCTGACAGGAGAATCGACGTTTCGGGCATAAGCCCTTCTTCAGGAATGGACGAACACCGACCTACAAACCTTCTCACAAACTTTGGACACCTGTCAAATACTTTAGTAAAGTTCATGTTGATGATATTTACTGGGAGATAGTGAGGACTGCAAATGCAGGAGAGTCAGAGTCAATAAAGTGTGGAGCTGAAAAAAGAACAGCAAGTCAAGCAGCATATGAGGAGCAAGATAGTCGATGTTTCAGACATAACTCTTGATGAAGTGCTGATGGAGGGTTATGCCCGAAACATCAACGCTTTTGCTCCTCGGATGCAGCCTGACCTGCTGCGCTTTTTCCAGCGCTACACTTTATCAACGACATCCACCGCCCTCCCCGCATCAATCATCTTCAACAATCTGAAGCAAAGAGGCTCTCTGACTGTCATCGGGGGGTCCTTCGCCTACCTGCCTCTCCCTTCCCCTTATTGTCAGTGCACCCTTATTGATGGCGACCATGTTATGGTGAAGTCACAGTGCAGCCATTGCATCTCCAATTCTCCCAGGATCCAGCCTGATCCTGTTTCAGTGTTAGAGGGCTTTCATGTATGCAGGGCATTGTGGGTAGACAGATTGTCGACTGAAATTCCCCTGAACCTGAAAGATCAATCATTCTGTATCAATTGAATCTGTTGTTAATCTGTATGCTAAGAATAGATAAATGAGCCCAATTAGTCTATGTATACAGGCAGGTTAAGAAATAACTAAAATTAGACATTCATGTTGTAAAGAATGCGTAATGTTTACATTGAAAGAAGATAGTAAATTTTAATAATTCAAGATATGACTGATATCTGTTTGAGAATTTTTTTTCAGAAAGAATGTTATTAAGGTCAAGACCAACTAAGAATAAGAAAGGCTAATCAGACATTGACATGAAAGTTGCATGAAAGTTAAAAATAATTTAAAACAATCTATGTCAATCATTTCGAAGTGAACCGTTGTGGAAAAAGTGAAAGAACTATGTGATGTTGTTTTGCTGATTGGAACAAATTAATTGCATTTTAAAAATAATCTTATATTAAATCATGGAAGACAATTGAGTTCGATTGTAATAAAGATTTTATTATTTATTTGTACAATATTCTTTTGTTAAATTGTTTCATAAACAATGTTCAATTATATAATAGAGTTTTTGTTCATTTGCATGAATTTCCAGCTCATTCATGTAAAATTTCAGAATTTACTCATAAAATATAGGTTCACCAATGCTTGTGTTCATTTGTGCATAAGCTTGTAATAAAGTACAAAATACGTACAACACAGATGGCCTCCTTCTTCAAGGACCGCAATTTCCCCCCGACGTGGTCGACGGTGCCCTCCACCGCATCTCCTCCACTTCCCGCTCCTCCGCCCTTGAGCCCCGCCCCTCCAACCGCCACCAGGACAGAACCCCACTGGGCCTCACCTACCACCCCACCAATCTCCATGTACAGCACATCATCCGCCGTCACTTCCGC
>NC_057748.1:23831989-23832166 GCF_004010195.1 Chiloscyllium plagiosum | reverse complement strand
GTTGATGTGGTGTATATGGACTTCAGTAAGGCATTTGATAAAGTTTCACACGGTTGGCTCTTGCACCTATCACATTTCCAACTCCCCTCCTCCAAGTCCCTCCTCCCTACCTTTTATCTTCTCCTGCTGAACACTCTCTGCTCATTCCTGAAGAAGGGCCTGTGCCCGAAACGTCGA
>NC_057748.1:23825666-23831489 GCF_004010195.1 Chiloscyllium plagiosum | reverse complement strand
CACACACATGCACACACACAGATATACAGATACACTGAGTCAAACACAGATACACATACAGAGATATAGCCACACACAATCACACACGGCGTCATGCACACAGATACAAACGCACATGTCTGAAGAAAAACAGAAAAAAACTGCAACATATAAAGCTTGAAATGGCTTTATCAAAGCAATAGTTAAACTCATGAAAAAAGGAAAAATAAGATTGTTCCTCATGTTATTCTGCCATCCCAATCTAAGAAAGACTATTCTGACCACAGAGGAATTGCAACAGGCACTCTCCAGACTAATCTGTCAGATAGCAAGATTGTCTGATGATGAAACTCAGCCTATATTTTCTGGGGTTTCAAAGAATGAGACGTGGCTGGAGTGAAACTTGGAACTGTCACATAGAGGGGATAGACTAACGCAGAGACATGCGGCAGGCAGGATTAGGGAGAAACCCAAGATATTCTACATGTTCCTCAACTAGGACAGAATATCCAGGGAACAATTGGTGTCCATTAGAAACCAAGGGGTCAATCTGTGTGGGAAGCTGGAGATTGTTAGATGAGAGCTTTGCATCAGGTTTTACTTTGGAGAAGGAAGATGTAAGTACAGAATGTGTGAAGATCTTGAACAGGTTGATATATGATGTGATCAGGAACTAATGGTTTTGGCTGGTTTCAGATTGACCAGTTCCCCAGGTATCAAAGATTGTTTTTTGGAGACAAGGGAAGAAAAGGCATAATCCAGATTCCAGTAGAATCTGTGCACAGGGGAGGTCTCCGTGGACTGAAGAATAATTATTATGGTTAGAAATTACAGGAAAGATGGTGGACATAGGCCTGGGAACTATAGACAAGTGAGCTTCAGATCAGAGTTAGGGGAAACTACTGGAGAAAATAGGAAAAGAGAAAATTGATTCCCATTTAGAGAGACAATGTTTGATCAGGGATTGTAATGAATTTGATGGAACGTTTTTGAAAAGGTCACGTATGTGGGAGTTTTTTTTTCAGCATGGTCTTTGACAAAGCCCTACATAGGAAACTGATAAAGAAAGTAAAATCTATTGGTATCATGGTTAACTTGGCAAGTTACACCCAAAACTGTCTTAGTGGCAGGAAACAGAAGATGGTGGTAGAAGGCAGTTTGTGTGACTGGAGACCAGTGCCCGGCGGTATACTACAGGGATCAGTGTTGTATTCCTTTATTATAAGTAGTATTCATCAATGATGTAGATGTGAATGGCGGTGGGTGGGGTTGAGGTGAGTGGGGGAGGGGGAGAAGAGTGATAAGCAAGTTTGTGTTTGACACAAAGATTGGCCGGATGGTTGGCAGTGAGGAGGGGGTGGTCTTATGTTGCAGGAAGACACAGATAGAATGGTCACATGGGCAGATCAATGGCAGATGGAATGTAACCCTGATAAACATGAGGTGATGCACTTTGAAAGAAGGAACCAGACAGGGGAGGGCACTATGCTTAGCCTTCATTTTTCAAGGCATATGTTATAAGGGCTATACGTGATTTTGGTTAGGCCAAGATGGAATATTGTGTGCAGTTTTGTGTTCCAAATTACAGGAAAGATATGACAGCACTGGGGGTAGTGGAGTGCTACAGAGGAGATTCACCAGGATGTTCCCAGGGATGGAGTGTATCAGCTATGAAAAGACGCTGGATAAGCTCGGGCAATTCCCTTGGCACAGAAGATTGAGGGAACTAAGTAATTTGGAAGCATAAGATTGGAAGGGATATGAATAGGATGAATAGACACCAGCCGACCCTGTTAGTCACAGGCCCAACAGCAAGGGAACACACTCTTTTCAGCTCAAGGGTTTGAGGTTTGAAGAAGATTTGAGGAATGGTTTCCATCCAGAGGTTTCAGGGTCTGGAATGCACTTCCTGAGAAAGTAGTTGTCACGGTAACATCACAAGTGTTAACAAGTACTTGGACGAATACGTGACATGTCTTAATATTTACGCTATGGGTCTAAGTACAGGAAAGTGGGGCTAATGTAGATTCTCCTGCACTTCTGACAGTACAGAGTGTACGTTTCTGTGATTGTAAGGTTGTGGAAAACAATTATTGATCAGTTTAAGTGTTGTGTGCCTGACACGTAAAGTTACAAGAGTTATAAAAAAGTAAACTAATAGCTTCTGAAGGTATGCCAATGGGAAAAGAACGGAATGGAGAATGGAGAACAGGGAAATGGCAGAACAATGAAGTGTTTTCCAGTCCTGTCCTCACCGAACAACACAAAACAAAACCGATTCTTCCCAGCAACATGAGGAAACCTACGGTTTGGTGTCAAAAGGGAATAGACTGAAATTAGTCAATTAGTTTTGGAGAAATTATTGGGACTAAGAGAATTGGGCAGAAACAAATTCACATAGATTTTAAAGTGGGAATCATGTTGAGAAAGCAACTGGTAGATAAATTCTGGAGAACCAATGGATGCATTTGGATTTTCAAAAGGACTTTTGGTAAAGTCTCCAACCTCGTGTGAAAAATCAAATCTGATCGGATCGGGACATGATTTTAGAATTGGAGAGCTGGCCGGGAACAAGGAGTAGAAATAAAATTATGTTTATTTGGAGTGGATGGCCCATGGGATGTTTCAGGGATGGATGCCTGGGCTGCAGATATTCCTCATACATATCAAGTATATGGTTGGGGGAATCAAATGAAAATTTCCAAACCAGCTGACAGCACTAAACTATGTCAGATTGTGAATGGGTGCCGAGGATGTGACAAAGCTCCAAGGTGATTGAGATGAGTGGAGTGAATGAGCAAATACGGAGCAGATGAAGAGCAATGTGGATAGATGTGACACTGTGCACTTTGGTGGGAAAAATAGAACAACAGTCTACCATTTGAGAAGGGTTTGGTTGGTAAAAGTTGATCTACCAAAGCACTTACACTCCCCTTTTTTATTTTCTCCTATGCAGACCTCTGAGGTGCATACAGAAGCCAGAATCCATTACTGGGAATGGCATTGGCATCCTGACCAGTGTACATGGACCCATCAAGTTGGGTAGCTGACAAAGATCCGGATCTCATTGTACACCAGTCAATGAAAGCAATGTTGCAGGAACAGAAAGCAGTTATGATGATAAAGGATGTGTTGACCTTCATTTTAAGCAGATTTGAAGACCAGAGTGAAGTTGCCTTACTGCAGCTGTCCAGGGCCTTGGTGAGACCTCAGCTCCAACATTGTGCAGTATTGTGCACAGTTTGGGTCTCCTTCCCAAATAAAAGACAAACTTGACATTGAGGGAGAGCAGTGAAGGATGACCAGACTGAACTCTGGGATGACAGGCTTGTTGTGGGAGCAGCATTTGGGGCGACTTGGTCTGTATTCCAGGGGTTTAGGAAAATGAGTGAAGATCTCAGTGAGATATATGACACTCTGACAGGGCGAGACAAATTGGTAGCAGGGATGATAACTCCCCCTAACTGGGACATCTATAACAATGCACAACAGCATTAGGTACAGGCTGACCACTCTGTATTGAGATGTGAATAAATGTCTGCACTCAGTGACTGGAGAACTTGGGGAATTCTTCACCACATAAGGCTGTGGAAGCCAAGGCACTGAACATAAATAAGGATTTCTCAACTATAAAGAGATGGGGAGAGAGCAGGGATGTGGTCTGGAAATGTGGGATCAGCCATTGTTATATTAAATGGGGGAGTAAATTCAGAGGACCAAAGGAACCATTGCAGTTCCTATTTTATATATTTCTGATAGTCAGTCACATTAAGGAATGTGTACATTGTGTGGAAAAAGTGCATTGAAGAGATGTTCATCTATGAACGAATGGGTGGAGGTTCAATGGGTTGAATGGCCTACTCCTTTCCTGATGTTTCTGTGCAGTCTGTGGGAAAGCTCTGGAAATGTCACACGCTCTCAGATGTGAAGAAGGAGGCCTCTGCAGGGTTCACAGGATTGTGTTTCCTGTTCTCTTTTCTGCACTAAATTCCACCTGCCATTTCTTGGCACACTGGCCCAGTTGGACAGCATCTTGTTTCACTCATGGTTAATCTTTCTCACTGTCAATTTTACCAGCAATGTTGGCGTCATCAGACTATCCATGCTTTCCATACTCTCATTCAAATCATTTATATGGATAGCGAACAGCAGTGCAGCCAACACTGATCCTTGTGGCACTCTGTTGGTCACAGGGCTCCAGTTGGAACAATAACTCCCTCCATCACCCACTTCTTCCTACTGTCAAGCTAATTATGTATCCAATTGATTAGCTGATCCCATGTGACCTACCCTTGTTAACCAGTCTACCATGCAGAACCTTTTATGTAGATAAAACCTACCACTCTGCATTCAGCTATCTCTTGGTCAACTCCTCAAAGCCTCGATCAAGTTTGTGAAAAATAATTTCCCATGCAAAAAGCCATGATGACTATCCAAAATCAGTCCTTGCCCTTGTAAATCCATCTAAATCCTCTTTCTCAGAATTCCCTCCAACAATTTACTCACCACTGACGTCAAGATCATTGGTCTGCATTTCACTGGCTTTCCCTTGCAACTTTTGTAAAATAATGGCACAACATTTTCCACCCTCCAGTCTTCCATTAGATCACCCGTGACTGTCAATGATACAGATATCTCCATGAGGGCCTCCGCAATTTCTTCCCTAGCTTCCCACAATGTCCTGTGATACACTTGATCAGGTCCCCGGGATTAAACTAGCTTTATGTATTTTAAGATCTCCAGAACTTCCTCTTCTTAATGTGAACTCTTTTGAAAACATCACTATTTATCTTTCTGAAATTTCTGAGCTTCCAAGAGTTTCTCCACAGTAAATACTGACGTGAAATATTTCTGCTTTTCTTTCTTCCTTTTTGGGAATAAGTACGTTAGTGAGAAATCCCTGTCTTTCAATGTCTTTGCCCGTATTATGAAGTAACTTCTGAGCTGGAGATGAACGTTTGATGCTGCGATCATATTTAAAAAGCATTGAGTCCAGCAGCTGGGCTAATGCCAGCACATTTCAGACAGGACGTTATTTAATTCAGAAACCCCTGACAGCGTGACATTACTGTGGCATTTCATTGAAATATGTGATTTCAAAATTGACATGGATTGTGCTATCGTTTGTGTTAGACTTACTACAATTTTTGTTTCGATTTTTGCTGGTATTTTTGTTGTTCGCCCTTAACCCTGTTTTTCCCATAAGCCCCACCGTTTCTATTGTGCGATTTTTGATAACATGACGTGGCATGGGACTGTAACTACTGTGTTATCGGATAACGACCTGCACATCGTGTTGGTGTATCCCCACTGTCCTGACAGCCGCTACATCGTTTTCATTCAGAAGCAGTCAGCCATTCCCATCGTCTTCAGGTCTCCATGTGGAAAGGATGGTCTCTCGGTGAAAGGTACAGGTGCCTTGAGGCACAGATCAAAACACCTTCCCCCTCACCACTTCCACCACCAACGAACCACATCACAATACCCCGTGTGTACTGAGAGCAACTGGGAATGCCAGAGTGAATCCTCTCATACGCACTGTACCACTAAGGCCTGTAATTTGAGTGGGAGCAGCGGCCGAGTAAAGGCGAACCCGGGAGACTACAGCTAAGGTAAGACAGTTTGTTTCAAAATTACTTACCTGTAGCGTGCAGCGGTGTTTTTTTTTCCTCTCTTCACAAAAAGAGCGGGAGCAGCAGAGGAAGTGACGGCAAACAGAGGGGCAGCCGGGAAGGAGAACTGTGAGTATAAATACTCACCCTTTAATCACCAACGGACATTTGAGTGGGAGCAGCGGAAGTGAGGTTGGAGCGCATAGCTGGGCGGGAAGGTAAGCGATTAGTA
>NC_057748.1:23814771-23822184 GCF_004010195.1 Chiloscyllium plagiosum | reverse complement strand
GAAGGATGTGGAAGCTTTGGAGAGGGTGCAGAGAAGATTTACCAGGATGTTGCCTGGAATGGCGTGGAAGTCGTACGAGGATAGGTTGAGAGTTCTCGGCCTTTTCTCGTTGGAACGGCGAGGGATGAGGGGTGACTTGATAGAGGTTTATAAGATGATCAGGGGAATAGATAGAGTAGACAGTCAGAGACTTTTTCCCCGGGTACAACAGAGTGTTACAAGGGGACATAAATTTAAGGTGAAGGGTGGAAGGTATAGGGGAGATGTCAGGGGTGGGTTCTTTACCCAGAGAGTGGTGGGGGCATGGAATGCGCTGCCCGTGGGAGTGGTAGAGTCGGAATCATTGGCGACCTTTAAGCGGCATTTGGATAGGTACATGGATGGGTACTTAATCTAGGTTAGAAGTTCGGCACAACATCGTGGGCCGAAGGGCCTGTTCTGTGCTGTATTGTTCTATGTTCTGTGTTTTGTTCTATGTTCTATGTAATCTCTCTTCAGTTTTGTTACATACAGCCCTTTAATCCTTCTGAGAACTTCACAGGCTTACATTAACTCACGTTATATTCCATCTGCCAAATTGTCGTCCATCGAATATCCAATTACGGACTGCATGCCTAGTCTTGATAACTTCATTTTCTGCCTAACTTCGCATCATTGACAAATTTAGTTCGAACGCATTTGCTCCATTTATCAAATTTACAGATTGCGAATACTTACCGACTCTGTACTGTATCACTGGAGTTGTTAATTTCTGATAAACTGATAGAGACCAATCTTTCCTTAATTTATTCCTGCTCCAGTCATTACCCAGTCCTCCCAGTATTCCTATGTAGCAGTTTTCAAAGGCTGAATGGTCCCTTCCATTCACTGTGTAACAGACACCAAAGATTAAATGATCTGCTCCAATCGCTAAGAAACTGGCTCTAATGGCTGAATGACCTAATTCTCTTCCTGATTGGCTGAACAGCCTGCTTCAGTAGATATGTAGTTATGAATGGTGCTGAACATTTTGGAATCATTAGTGAACAGCCCATTTCTGACTATATGATGGAGGGAAGACCATTCCTGCTGCAGCTGCTGATAGCACACAGTGCCTCATGGATGCCCTGTTTGTATTTGCTTGGTCCTTTAGAAGTATGTCCTACTTCACAGGAGGTAGTGCCACATAACACAGTGGGCAGGATCTTGAATATGAGGCTGAGACTGTCCCTCTGCCAGCTCCTACAGATGAGAATGTTTCACTCTTGTTGGTTCCCCAATCACTTCCCTCAGTCTGGCTGCTGTGTATCTGAGGTCTCTCCATGCTCAGTCAGTGATGGGCTTGTAGAGACACTCTTGGTGATGGACATTGATATCCCACACCCAGAGTATGTTCTGTTCCTTGTCACCCTCAGTAATTCCTCCAATTTCTTTCCATTATGAAGGAGGACTGATTTATCATTGAGGGGTGGTGTGGAAGGTAGTAGATGTCATCATCAAGGGATTCCATTGACCATCTTTAACCTGTTACCATGGGATTTCCCGGATTCTGGAATCAATTTTGGTGAATTCCAGGGTAACTCCTTTCCTGACTGTATCCCATGGTGCCCCCACCTGTGCTTTATGTCACATTTTTGTAAGAAATTCAAAACTTCCCATTTGTTACTTCAGCTTCAATTATTTTAATAAATGTCTGAACAAAATGACATGCGAAAATCCCATTGGGTTCTCGATCAAACTGGTATCTTTGCTTCCAGGCCGATGGATAATGTTTTTGTTTTCCTTCCTCACAGTTAACGTAGCGACCATTTACGTCCTGCTTTACAAAGATTGTGTATTGTCTCCATGTGTCAGTCATTACCTGGGGGCCATGGCAGTGGCGGATCTACTGGTCATTATCCTCGACCACATTCCCATTGTTTATTGGGAACAGTTTTATTTTCTGGAGTCCATCCCCATGTGCAATATCCACGCCGTCCTGCTTTATGCCGCCACTGATTGTTCTGTCTGGTTCACCGTCACTTTCATCTTTGATTGATTAGTGGCCATTTGTTGTCAGAAGCTGAAAAGTCAATATTGCAGTGAGAAAACGGCGGCTGTGGTTCTGGGAACAGTGACTGTACTGAGCTGTTTAAAGAACATTTTCTAGTATTTTATGCTCATTGGCTGATGAAAAACCCCTGGTTTTGTGATGTTCGATTCTCTCGTGTCTGAGTCACAAATGAATTCTTCCACTACATTCTAACCCCGAGTGTCCAATTTCTCCTGATTCTGCTGCTCAATGTTCTCACCGTCAGACACATTTTAGTGAACAGAAGAACCTGCAGGATACTCCGCGCTCACACCAATGGGGACGGTCAGCCTGACACAGAAATGAGAAAGCAAAAAAAAAATCCATCATTTAATATTTGTGATCTCGGCCAATTTCATCCTGTTATGGTCAATGTTAGCACTGTATTCTATACCGTACCGGATGGATGATTTGGGACATAGCTCTATTTATCTAGATTGGTTTGTGCAGGAATTAGGCGTCATGCTGCAGCTCCTCAGTTGCTGCACAAACACCGTCATTTACGCTGTGACCCGGACTATGTTTAGACAGCAGCTGAGAAATTAATCAATTCATCTGGGATTTTTCATTTCAGTGCAATGTTTCAGTGATGGAGAAGCCTGTCTCTATGGTAACTGACTGAGGGTAGTGCTAGTGTGTCCAACCTTATCCCACAGGAGGGTTACAGAGGCATATTTCAACGTTTCTCTCAACTCAGGGGCCAGTGAGAAAAGGCATCATTCCACTGACTGCATGTATAAACTAAATTTGTAAATAATAAAAAAGTTCATTAAAATGTTCCAAGCAGCAGAGTTAACAATATCTTTTGTCTTTGTGATGAAGAAGCTGAGCTGGGGGAGATAGACTCAGACTCAGCCCCAAGTCCTGGTCCTTGGGAAAGTGAGGGGTCTGGGGCCGAGCTCAGGAGTTGGGTTTAAGTCACTCTGTCCTTGCTTTCACCTCTGGGTAATCCACTCTGACCCGGCATCAGCAGAATTAATCTCTTTACCTTGCTCCTTCTTTTTCAATAAATCTCTCCTTTTCGCAATGTCACTCTCTCCTCATCCTCCTCCTATTTTCTCTTTTATTCCAAGGTCTCTCCCTCCCCAGTTTTGTTTATCCTCACTCTCTCTCCCCCTTGCAATCTTGACTTACTTATCACACTCTCTGTGCCTCCCTTCCCCAAATCCTCCCTCACGTTGCATTGCTAGAGTAATAGGTTGGAGTAGGGTAACTGGATGTTGAAAGGGACCAAAGTGTCGGTGAGAATAAAGCCTGTTGTTCAGGAAACCGTGCAGGGCTGGTTCACCAGGTGATTATTAGGAGAACAACATGAACGTGGGATTACTGGCCTTTGTCAGGGGAACGGTGCTCTGGTGCAGCTGTGAATGGAGGTGGACATCGAGAGGAATAACAGGAGAAGGCAGCTCCATAAATATTCCCAGAGTCAATGCTGAAGGAACACAAGACACCATTCCATGGACAAGGCAGATTAATTCATGTCCGTACTCAACAAGAAGTATTGAGTTGATGACTGATCATTTCGTTGTGACTTAATTGATTATTGTCACATGTACCTAAGTGGAGTGAAAAGTTTTGTTTTGTGGGCAGTACAGGCAGACCACACAGGCGCACCTTTTGCATCTTCTCATTAGAGACTCTTCCTGATGGCCTCAGTGTCACGGATGTCAGTCTTGTATCAATTTGATTCACTCCATGTAATCTCAGGTAATGGCTGAAGGAACTGGGCATTGAAAATACTATCGGCCCTACCAACTTTCCAACAATAACACTGAAGGTTGGTGTTCCCAAACTGGCCAGGCCACAAGCCAAGTTGTGCCAGGGGCATCTATCCAGCAATGCAGAAAACTGTCCAGCAATGTCCTAAACACAAAAAGCAGGAAAAGTCCAGTCGAATTAATCTGCATCTAATCAGTTATCTTTCAATCTACAGTGATGTGATGGAAGGGAAGTGGACAGTGTTCTCAAACAACAAATCCTCAACAATAAACTGATCACTGTCCCTCAATATTTTCGAATGTTATCAGCCTTCATTCATCGCCGCACATTGCTTCTCGGATTTGCTCCTCACCTCCCTTCCAAACCTTCTGACAGAGACATGGCGATCAACTACAATTAGATCAAACATGACCTTTCAGAATGGGAGGGGGGTTCCTGTGGAGGGGAGAGCCAAAGAGGGAGGGAGAATGAGAAGGAGAGGCAGAGTGTGTAAGAGACAGAGAGAGAGTGAGGGAGAGAGGATGAGAAAGGACAGAGAGACAAAGGGCGAGAGAGGGAAGAGAGCGAGGGGCAGAAAGAAGGAGATAGAGAGAAAGGAGGTGAGAGAGAGGGTGGGGGAGAGAGAGAAGGAAGGAGAGAGAAAGGTGGAAAGAGACTGCAAGACGGGGAGAAGAGAGAGAGAGAGAGAGAGAGAAAGGATGGGTAAGAGAAAGAGGGAGAAAGCCCTCACGTCTCTCTCCTGATTGCTCCCTTGTGTTTAAAGTGATGCAATGCTTCCCTCTGTTGGCCACCCCACATCACTACATTGGATGGTGGAGGGTGAAATCATCAGGGGTTCAATCAGAGAAAGTCGCTGACAGCAGTGTCAACAGACACAGATCACTGACACACACAGACACTATGCTGCTGTGGAGCGGAGTGTAATTGTAATGAAGCTCCTCAGTGTGAAGCATATTCATGTTCAGAAATGTATGCGTTCCCTCTGCAATGTTTTGACCGTGGGCAGTTTTCTGACATTATATCATTTCTATAGAGTATTTCTACTGCAACCATATCCAGAGACCTCCAAGGGAACCGTTTTGTCAAGAGGCATAGTGAATTTTATTCCACTTTTCTGCAATGCGTAAGATTTTATAATCTACTCTTTCTGATTGCAAGTGAGAAAATAATTCAAAAGGGGAGGGAGTGAGACCAGCACTGGGTTTGTTCATCTCCTTCTGCTCATGTCTCACAGGCAACATCGATCAGACAAAACTGCTGTTTCTCCAAAGACATTGTTTGAAGAACGTAATAATTGTACAACCTGAGAAATTCACAGGATGTTACTTTTTCCAAAATAAAGTCTGCTGTTGCTGTAGTGGCATGGGGACGCCACCAGATGGTGGCATTGTATCACTTCAAATGCAAGAGGGAGTGAGAGAGAGGTTTTGAGCCTTTGAGTCATCAATATTCAATTCATTCATTTATTCAGACTTCTCTCTAGTGAATCCCATTGCAACCAGAGATAAACACAATACACAGATAAAAGCACACAAACACACATCGACATGTTCATTTTTTCACTTTTAACACAAGGGATAGACAGAGACAAAGGGGGGAAGTGGTTAACTACATTTCAATGGATTCACTCCTAAAACAACAGAGCCCATTATACAAAGACACAGGCACAGAGAAACACAGAGACATAGAGATACACACAGATACACCCAATATACAGTAACTCATAGACGCAGTTGCAAAGACACAGATAGTTCGGCAGAGATAGACAGATGGTTACAGAGACAGGAACAGTGACACATAGACAGACACACGGATACATATATGTACACATACATAGAAAGGGACAGAAACACACACTTACGGAGACAGAAGCACACAGATAGACACAGGGACACATTTCCACCTGGGAAAAAGTCTCTGGCTATCCACTCACTCTATGCCTCTGAGCATCTTGTAAACCTCTACCAAGTCACCTCTCATCGTCTTCACTCCAGTGAGAAAAGCCGCAGCTCCCTCAGGGTTTCTTTATAAGACATTCCCTCCCATCCAGGCAGCATCGTGGTAAATCTCCTCAGCACCCTTTCTGAAGTTTCCACATCTTTCGTATAATGAGGCGTCCAGAACTGGACACAATATTCCAAGTGTGGTCGAACCAAGACTCTATAGAACTATAGCATAACCTCACGGCTCTTAAACTCAATACCCCGCTAGTGAAAGCAAACTTACTATACACCCTCGCAGATATAGGTCCAGAGCTGGTCCCAAGAGGCAGAGGGTCAACTCCGGTGCTGCCGTGTTCAAACAGTCCACAGGTACATTGGACAAGTACACCACCACCATCACAGACTTTATCAGCAAGTGTGTAGATAACTGCATACCGAGGAAGTTAATCCGGATGTTCCCCAACAGGACACCCTGGATGATCAGGAACATACAGAACCTGCTAAAAACCAGGCGTGTGGCCTTCAGATCAGGCGACCCATTCAAATATTAGGAAAGTGATGGGAACTGATGCAGCACCAGGCCGTGCACTTAGAGCATGTGCTGGCAGAGGTCTTCTTGGACATCTCCAACCTTTCCCTGCAGCAGACCACTGTCATCCCTGTGGCTAAGAAGGCTCATGCAGTATGTCTCAATGACTAACGCCCAGTGGCCCTAACGTGAGTGGTCATGAAGTGCTTTGAAAGGCTAGTCATGGCATTAATCAACTCCAGCCCCCCCACTACTCTTGCCTCCTCCAATTTGCCTATTGGACCAACAGATACACGTCAGATGCCATATCATTTGCCCTTCACTCCTCCCACGAACATCTTGACAGCAAGAACAGCTATGTAAGAATCCTACTCATTGCCTACAGTTCAACCTTCAACACTACTATCCCCTCAAGACTGATTACTAAACTTAGTGATCCCAGACTAAACCCCGCTCTCTGCAACTGGATCCTCAGTTTTCTGACCCACAGGCCACAATCAGTGAAGATTGGGGACAATATTTTATTGTCACTAACACTCAATATTGGAGCCCCAGAGGTGTGTACTCAGCCCCTTACTGTACTCACTGTATACCCATAACTGTGTTGCTAAATACTAGATTAATGCAATTTTCAAGTTTGCTGATGTGATTTCCCACCATTTTTCTCGGTCCCTCTTCTGCCTCTGTCCCTCTCTTCCTCTGTCCCTCCCTCCCTCTGTCCCTCTCTCTCTGTCCCTCTCTCTCTGTCCCTCTTCTCTCTGCTGTCCCTCACCCACAAAAGTTTGTCTCCATCGAAAATTTCCAAATTGGCATAACCCCACATTTGCCCCCCCAAATGTGCCCTCCCTCCCAATATGACCGCCGCCAAAATGTCTCCGAGAATTTTGTATCACCCAATTCAGAGCCCCTATATACCCTCCTCATTTCTCGTTTAAAATCTTCCATCTCCTCCATTTTCTGTCCCCTCCGATATTCCCTCCAACACATTTCACAGCCTCCTGGTTTTGCCCCTCTCTTTACCCCGCCCAGACGTGTCCTCCCCAGTTTTACTCCACCCTCACAAAATTATCCCGCTTCCCCAATAGATATTACATTCCTTCCGCACAGATATTTTGCTCCCCATCTGACAAATAGTGTCCCGACGAATATTATGTTTCCTCCGTTTCCGTTCC
>NC_057748.1:23798061-23814070 GCF_004010195.1 Chiloscyllium plagiosum | reverse complement strand
TTTTTCTGTCACACTAATATTATTAATGCAGTCAGAACAACAGACGATGTTATTGCTAGTACATGGGATCCGATCTAGATCCAGGGGAGTGTATTTGGGTATTCAGTGCCCAGTCCCTCATCTGATTTCTGCAGCTCAGTTGTTTAAATTCTCTGTCCACTTGAGCTGCAGGAGGTTTAATCTGCTTTGTATGTTCAGACCATTGAAAAACGACTTTAATTCTTTCCACAGTCTTTACCCAATCTGCAATAACAGGTTGAAGCGGTGGTCATCCCATTGTCATGGACTATAGTAGTTCTTAATCTGCATCCGTTCGTTGGATGGTGAGATGAATCACTGCTTGTTTGACCATCTTAAGCAGGGTCTGCCCATTAATAGTAGTGCTCTAGACCGGAGGCTGACAGCAACATTATGTCCTTCAAGTTACACGGCTTTGATTCCTATTGGGAACAGCTGACTGCTGTGGATAGACAAGACCTTGATCTGACCAGACTGTACAGCAAGGAGGGCCGCTGGTTCACAGGAAACTAGATAGTGTCTGGGTGTCACACTTTGCAGAACCACAGTCTGAAAGACCCTGTCTGGTAATTTCATCTGGACATGACCAGTGATCCACTCCTTGGTGACATCTCATTAAGTTAATTCCTTTTTTTTGTTGTATTCATGATAACCTGGTGTCTTTTAGTGATACCCACGTTCCTTCATGGTATCCCCCATCTGATTGTCCCATGTTAGATGATGTGTAACATGATCCCTATAGAAAGCCCATTTTCATCAGCATTCTCTGCTGGCAAGGGGGAAACTCCTTCCGTCTCACTGGGCGACCTTTCTCCTGCCCGTTCTCTCGATTGCTTCTCAGTCACCCTGTCGGGGACTCGGTGCATATCCAATTTTCAGCAGGTTAGTACTGATCATTGTCAACAGCCACCTGGCTGAGTTTGTGCACGTCTCTGCAGTATGTCCTCCCTTAGCTAGTCAGCCATTGAGCGAGCTGATCATATTTTACAGAGGATTAAAAAGTTCAATGGCATCTATTCTAACCTGGGAGGCCTTTCTGCCTCACTGACTTGGTTTAGCATGATCTTGATAACCCCGATCTCCAATTCTACTTATATTGCGATTTCATATATCCCTGTCATTTCTAATAATTGCCTCTTTTCCCTCTGCAGGTCCTTTTCTGATTTAAACTGATCTAAACTGTCTTTTACCCAACTGTAATCAGACGAGTTGGGTAAACAATGGCCTTGTGATAGTGGAACGCCTGTCGGGCACTTGTCCTTCTGTCAGGCCAGGAACTACTTGCACATGTTTATATCCTGTCACGAGTATCACACCCCCTCCTGTATCTTCCTCTACGAACCATTCAGGGGAGTTTCATAGTTACCCTCTCTGGGCTCGAGGTCATCGTCACATTTTCATTCGTACTGCTGACATTGGGAACACACGGCAACTCTGGAGAATCCTTATACCTTACGGAAAGGGGACCTCCATGCGTGATCAGCCACGATCCTATTGAAAGGTAGTGCAATCTCAAAGGGCCGAATGGGCCATTGCTGCACCTACCTTCTCTGTTTCTATCCGGTCAGACCAATCAATATTTATTTTCCTAAGGTTGGGGTAGGGGCCCTGTAATATTCCTCTGCAATTGTTCCCATGAACCACTGAGTCTTGCCTGTGGCTCCATTTAACCTTGATTGCTTTCCCTGGCTCATACTGTGCACAGACTACATCATTTGCAACATTTTACAAAATCGCTCCCAATTCCAGGCCACATCCTGCAATAGGTCATCTGCTATTGCATTTTATTCCACCTGTAAGTTTTTAATAATGTTTGTCTGATTCAGGGTGTGCCAATGCCTGACCCTGCATTTTTCGGACTCTGTCTTGCCCTCTCATTGCCCATGCTTTTCCCATTCCTGTTTCACCTCTTGTGGGGTTGTTTCCTGGAGTGTCTTTAAGCTTTCCCCTTGCCTCTTGAACTGCTGCCACTGCCACTTTCTCAAATGTCTGCACGGTGTCAGTAAACACTTGACCTGCCTTATCTGCATACTCACTGCCCTGTTATTGTGGGGTTTCTACATTGCTGTGAGCTCTAATCTTCATTACTGCTACTGCACTGGGAAAGCTCATTGCTTCCACCAACTCTTTCACCTGCTCTTCTTGCTGTGTGTGGCCCACAGATAAGATGATGTCCCCTCACTCAGCCCATGCCAGCATATGGTCAGGAACTATATGGATGGCTTACCGACTGTAAGCCATCCACAGGTATATGCTGATTCACTGGCCCTTAGCTAATTTCAGTGATTTTGTCAGGACTTTTAATTTTGCTCCTTGGACTGAGTATCTCCCAGAATCTGTTGTCTTCTCAATATTCCCCTCGACATATGCCACTGCCCTCATAACATTTCCTTGGTTCATCTACAAATAACTCTGATATTCTGTCTCCTTCTAATGGTTCCTCAGCAATCCTGCCACACTCTCCTTCATCAACTTTTCTCACACACTCCTGTTCATCTCCTTCCTTCGTCATCGAGTCACCTAACCATGGCCTGTGTGTCAGACGGCTTGTCCCAACAGGGAAAGGGGTTCAGGCAGTGTGACTGCCCATATGACACAATCCAAGGCCTGAACCCCGGTGAAGTCCGGCACTGCCATTCCCCTCTGAGCAGAATAATACGATACTGACCTCAGACTCTCATTATGCCTTTGACACACCACTGCTATATAATACCCATTCTCATTATCACAGAAAATATAAAAAGGCTTTGGCCTTTTTGGCTGTCCTCATGCTGGGGCTTGTTTTAACCTGGTAAAGATTTCCTCCATTGGAGGATCCCACTAATCCTTCCCTTGACTGTTCGCCCCATCCCTTCCCCAGTTAGGGCTTGTAATGGTTGTGTCAATTACAAATAATTCTCCACAAATTCCTGCAATAATCAACCAATCCTAAAGTTGGCCATGCCCCTTCACAGTGGGTAGTTTTAAAATCACAATCTTTTGTTCCACTAGGAGTGCCTCCTCTCCCTTCCTGATGGGATGTCCCCAGTGTCAGTCCCTACCTTCCCCGTTGCGTTGTCCCCAGTGTCAGTCCCTACCTTCCCCGTTGCGTTTTCCTTGTACTAATTCTGAGCACCCACGGCTGGCGTGGCTCCATACTCTGTTTAATATCCGGATATGTTCTTTCTCACTGACTGAGGCAATGAGGTATTGGTACAATCAGTTTGGCTAACTACATCGGTGGGATATGGCTGGCCTATTGTGGAATCCATGTGTACTGTTCTCCTCGGTCAGTAAACACCAGCTTATTCTGGGATTCCAGGTCCACAGGTAGAGACCATTACCCAGCCACAATATCTGGGACTGAGAATATATTCTGTTGCAATTTCAACTGGATTCGCTACTGTCGATTATTCGTTAGTGGTAGATTTGTTTGGAGTGGTATAATCAATACTGAAGTGGGATGAGCTATCCAGCTCCTGAGAATTAGTCCAGGATACTGTCAGTCTGACTATTCCCTATTTCTATACATCTTATCTTGTCACAATTGCCACCTGCTCCTCCCCAGTTTTGATGGGATCCTGTTTGTGTGGGGTGTGAGAAGGCCCTGAATCTTTACAGTGTCTACAGATAATAACCCACATTCCTGTTCCAGTTGCCCACACTGCTGAGTGTGTTCTCGCCACAACTCCCCAGATTCCCTGACAGTCCCAGTTTCTCCGCAATGTAGCTACTGGAGATGTAGCCTCTACATTTCTTCCTTTCCCAGTCCTGGTTGGAATGTCCCCATGTTATAGTTTGGGTTTCTGCATCAGTAGTTGCTCCTTATTGCTGTAAAAGGTAACTTCCCAGAATGGTCCGCTCCCCATTTCACATACACATATATAAATACATTTTGTCGCATTTTCAATCTGCATTGGGACAGGTTCACTTCATCAAGCTTCCTCAGTTCCTTCTCTGACTGCTCTCATTTTAGTGGTTGGTCAGCGTGGAGGTTGGGGATGAGCGGAGAGGGGTAAAGCCAAATCAGTAACTGATATAGATATTGTTGTATTAACATTATGCATTGCCGGCCTCTTAACAGCATGTGTGCACAACACAAATATAGGCACACACAATTTGAGCGTCTATCTCCCGCTTTCTGTCTACATTCCTTGACTATGTGCCCTTTCCTGCTGCACTTGTAATATTCTGGGTCTCCCTCCCTCTACTGCAGCTACTTTAACTGCGTTCCCTTGTTTCTGAGTTTGCCTCAGTTCTAATGCTCCAATCGGAATTCGATCATAATTATTTCCAACTAAGCCTCCTATGTTTATAATTATAGTTAAATGCGGTCCCATATCATCTTTTAAACACATTAAAAATATGTAATCACCGCAGGTTGGGGATTAATAATCCCCCATGAACCTTCCATTCTGTATGATCGTCTCTACTTTCCTTGGGTCCCTGAGTCCCCCTGCCCAGTGCATCCAAGCAATACACTTAACTGACTGGAGCCACTGATTGGCTGTGCACTGGGGGAACTGGCTCAGCCCTCTCCTCTCATTATAGTGACATGTTTTTCCAGACACTTCAGGGCAGCTTGGCCTGAATTAGGGTATGTACACTCATGTGTTTTCTCCCAAAAAGGTCCATTATTTTCTTTTTTTAAAGGCACATTCAACAACACTTGTTATTCAGCAAGGCTAAATGATTCAAGGTTATTTTGTACCAGTTGTCTCTGGTGTTCCCTACTGTCTGTCGAAGTTTTAGCTTTGATCCACGGTGGTGCTATAGACATGGCATTACAGGGTGGTGGGCCATCTCACCTATTGTTGTCCCTCTGTCCATACACGAGCGCTTCATCATCTAACCGTTTCAGTTAATGTCACCGTCCTCAGTGCCTTCTGAGTAGAGCAGGGCACTAGGAGCCTCTCCTACTGTAACTACCATCTGCCCTTTGGCTTTAAGCCCTCACAGCTGAGAGCCATCACCTTCTCTTGTTCCGGTTTCATGTTGGTCATGTTTCTGATGGGGGTGTCAGAACTACAACCACCTTGTCATATTTAACTTTTCCTGGTCCCTTCCACCAGGTTTTCTGCTCTGGGTTTGGGGCATCTATTTCATACCCCTTCATGAATATCCCCCTGATCTACTTCTGATGATAATCTAATACACTCAGTACCAACCAACCGTCTGGGTCTCATACTAATTTTCCTCTGTCCTCAGACAGGATCTCTTCCAGACTCTTTCTGGCTTGCATGGTCCTATCCCTCCCTTAGCGCACCTTTCCTCCTGAGTATCCTGCTGTAGTACACGACCCCTCCCTGGTGCGGATTCTGCTCGGGCCTTACCCATCCTGCTGTGGTACACATCCCCTCCCTGTTGTGGACTTTCCTCGGACCTTACCATCCTGCTGTGGGACACAACCCCTCCCTGGTGCAGACTATGTCTTCTGATTTTCTACTGACACAGCCCAACCACCTTCTCCCTCTGAGTTACAGAGTCATAGAGTCAAAGAGATGTACAGCATGGAAACAGACCTTTCGGTCCAACTTGTCCATGCCGAACAGATATCCCAACCCAATCTAGCCCAACCAGCCAGCACATGGCCCACATCCCTCCAAACCTGTCCTATTAATACATCCATCCAAATGCCTTTTAAATGTTGCAATTGTACCAGCCTCTACCACTTCCCCTAACAGCTCATTCCATACGTACCACCCTCTCTGTGAAAAAGTTGCCCCTTCTATCTCTTTTATGTCTTTCTCTTCTCACTCTAAACCTAGGCCGTCTAGTTCTGGACTCACCCCACCCTAGGAAAAAGACTTTGTCTATTTATCCTATCCATGCCCCTCATGATTTTGTAAACCTCTATGAGGTCACCCCTCAGCCTCCGACACTCCAGAGAAAAACAGCCCTAGCCTATTCAACCTCTCCCTCTAACTCAAATCCTCCAACCCTGGCAACATCCTTGTAAATCTTTTCTGAACCCTTTCAAGTTTCGCAACATTTTCCAATAAGAAGGAGATCATAATTGCACGCAATATTCCAACAGTGGCCTAACCAATGTCCTGTACAGCCGCAACATGACCTCCCAACTCTTGTACTCAATACTCTGACCAATAAAGTATTCACTATCCCATCTACCTCCGACTTCACTTTCAGGAGCTATGAACCTGTACTCCAAGGTCTCTTTGTTCAGCAACACTCTCCAGGACTTTCCAATTAAGTGTATAAGTCCTGCTAAGATTTGCTTTCCCAAACTGCAACACCTCACATTTATCTAAATTAAACTCCATCTTCCACTTCTCAGCCCATTGGACCATCTGATCAAGACCCTGTTGTAATCTGAGGTAACCTTCTTCGCTGTCCACTACACCTCCAAGTTTGGTGTCATCAACAAACTTACTAGCTGTACCTCTTATGCTCACATACAAATCATTTACATATATGACGAAAGTAGTGGACCCAGCACCGATCCTTGTGGCACTCCACTGGTCACAGGCCTCCAGTCTGAAAAACAACCCTCCACCATCACCCTCTGTCTTCTACCTTTGACCCAGTTCTGTATCTAAATGGCTAGTTCTCCCTGTGATCACTCGGTTTATCCCCGACAGAAAGGGTGGTAAAATTAAACATACTCACCTGATTGGGATCCACCTAGCCACAGACCAGTGCAGCACCAATTGTTGGAGGAGAAATAACAAAGAGCAGTCTTGAGACGATAATTAGGTATTCCTGGTGTCCATTAAATCTTACAGTTAATGTATTTACTTTGATTCATGGATTCAATAATGAAACAGTCTCAGAACTGGAGAGCAGTCTGAGTGACTGCAATAAGGACTGCATCACCTCGCATTTGCCCAGAAATCTGCCATTTCTCTGCAGAACTCTCCAATCTATCTATATTCTGCTGTATTCGCTGACAGTCCCCTTCATTAACTGTTACTCCACCATTCTTAGTGTCATCTGTTAAATTAGCTGGATAAATGGTGAAAAGTCAAGAATAATACTATTAAAATGATAAGTAATACCATTGATGTTGGAAGTTTTAAACAAAACAGAAAATGCTGCAGAAACCTAGCCAGCATTAGTGGCGAGAGAAAAAGAGTTGATACTTTGCGTATGATGTGATTCTTTCTCTGAACAGTATATCAGAAACTACAGTGATCCTAACAGGAATGTGTCAGCATTTTCAGGGTTAAAAATCACACAACACCAGGTTATAGTACGACAGGTTTATCTGCAAGCACTAGCTTTCGGAACGCTGCTCCTTCATCAGGTGATAGTGGAGAATAAGATTGCAAGACACGGAATTTATAGCAAACGTTTACAGTGCGATGTAACTGAAATTATATATTGAAAAAGACATGGATTGTTTGTTAAGTCTCTCATCTTTTAGAATGACCATGTTGGTATCACAAACCTTTTTTACAAGTTATATTCACAAGTGCACTTGAACAATTGGTGTCATGTCGGCCCACATACGATATTGAAGGTGTTAACGCCCTGTGAGGCTGTCTGTGCCACAATGGTCAAACTGACTCTAATCAAAGAACAGATTTACAGAATCTTACATGGATTCATACAATTTTTGAGCAAAGTAAAATGTATTTTCCAAGTACAGCACATACTCAGACCCTCTCTCATACACTCACACATACACTCTCACACACATCCTCTCACAGATACTCATAAACCCCCCACCCCATCAACCCCCCCCCCCCCCCCCCCACACACACACACTCACATGCACACATACACATATAAGTTTGTGGGGTGAATCTGTACTTGCAGAATTGTATTTTACTTTGCTCAAAAATTGTATAAATCCATGTAAGATTCAGAAAATCTGTTTTATAGATTAGAATCAGGCAGGCGAGAAAGGAGCTCAAAAATGGTCTGAGGAGAGCCAGGAGGGGGGCACGAAAAAGGCCTGGCAGGAAGGATTAGGGAGAATCCAAAGGCATTTTACACGTATGTGAGAAATAAGATAATGATCAAAGAAAGAGTAGGGCCGATCAAAGATAGCATAGGGAACTTGAGTATAGAGTCTGAGGAGGTAGGGGAAGCCCTAAATGAGTTTTTTGCTTCTGTCTTTACTAAAGAAAAGGACCTTGTAGTGAATGAAACCATTGAGGAGCAGGTAAGCATGCTGGAACGGATAGAGATTGAGGAAGCTGATGTGCTGAAAATTGTGACAAACATCAAGATTGACAAGTCGCCAGGGCCAGACCAGATTTGTCCTCGACTGCTTTGGGAAGCGAGAAACGTGATTGCGTCGCCATTTGCGAAGATCTTTGCATCCTCGTTCTCCACCGGAGTCGTATCTGAGGACTGGAGGGAGGCAAATGTAATTCCTCTCTTCAAGAAAGGAAATAGGGAAATCCCCGGCAATTGCAGACCAGCCAGTCTCACATCTGTCGTCTGCAAGGTGTTAGACAGGATTCTGAGGGATAGAATTTATGACCATCTGGAAGAGCATGGCTTGATTAAATGCAGCCAGCCCCTTTGTGAGGGGCAGGTCATGCCTCACAAACCTTATCGAGTTCTTTGAGGATGTTACTAGACAAGTTGATGAGGGTCGAGTGGTGGATGTGGTGTATCTGGACTTCAGCAAGGCATTTGATAAGATTCACCATGGTAGGCTCATTCATAAGGTCAGGAGGAATGGGATACAGGGAAATTTAGCTGTCTGGATACAGAATTGGCTGGTCGACAGAAGACCGCAAGTGGCAGTGGAAGGAAAGTATTCTGCCTGGTGAGTGGTGTTCCACATGGGTCTGTTCTTGGGCCTCTATACTTTGTAATTTTTATTAATGACTCGGATGAGGAGATTGAAGAATGGGTTAGCAAGTTTGCAGACGACACAAAGGTTGAACGTGTCGTTGACAGTATAGAGGACTGTTGTGGGCTGCAACGTCACATTGACGGGATGCAGAGATGGGCTGAGAGGTGCCTGATGGAGTTCAACCTGGATAATGCGAGGTGATGCATTTTGGAAGGTCGAACCTGAAAGATGAGTACAGGATTAAAGACAGGATTCTTGGCAGTGTGGAGGAACAGTGGGATCTTGGTGTGCAGGTAGATAGATCCCTTAAAATTGCCACTCAAGTGGACAGGGTTGTTAAGAAAACATATGGTGTTTTGGCTTTCATTAACAGGGGGATTGAGTTTAAGAGCCGTGAGATCTTGCTGCATCTCTATAAAACTTTGGTTAGACTGCACTTGGAATACTGTGTCCAGTTCTGGTCGCCCTATTATAGGAAAGATGTAGATGGTTCAGAGGAGGTTTACCAGGATGCTGCCTGGAATGGAGGGCTTATCTTACGAAGAGAGGTTGACTGAGCTCAGAACCTTTTCATTGGAAAAAAGAAGGAAGAGAGGGGTCCTAAATGAGGTGTACAAGATAATGAGAGGCATAGATAGACTTGATAGCCAGAGACTTTTTCCCAGTGCAGAAATTGTTAACACGAGGGGTCATAGTTTTAAGCTGTTTGGTGGAAAGTATAGACGGGATGTCAGAGGCAGGTTCTTTACACAGAGTTGTGGAAGCATGGAATACGTTGCCAGCAGCAGTTCTGGAAGCGAGGTCATTGGGGATATTTAAGAGACTGCTGGACATGCATTTGTTCACAGAAATTTGAGGGTTTGTACATTAGGTTTACCTTACATGAGGATCAATGGTCGGCACAACATCGTGGGCTGAAGGGCCTGTTCTGTGCTGTACTGTTCTATGTTCTATGTTCTATCTATGTAAATGTTTGCTGTAAATTCTGTGTCTTACAATCTTATTTTCCACAATGAAGGAGCAGCGCTTCGAAAGCTCGTGCTTCCAAATAAACATGTTGGACTATAACCTGGTGTTGTGTGATTTTTCACTTTATACACCCCAGTCTAACACTGACATCTCCAAATCATCAGTATTTACAGGGGATACAGAGGTGAACTTTTGATACTTACAGGGTGTCCCCAGGGGGCGTATATCATTACTTAAAGCATGTCCCAATTTAGTGTCAGTATTTCCAGATGGTCACCAGTAGTCTGTGTATTCAGTAGCCGGGGAGCCGGTGTCCCTAGGAACTGTGTACATCTTTCCACAGTGTGAAATTGAATGAGGTGCTATTACCAGGGTGATCATCCAAAACTGTTTCAGTATTCAAGTGACTTGGGAGAGAGTTGATACTCACACACAGAGGGTCACAGGGAGGATAGCAGTCCTCACCCAACATCCTCAGAGTGAGGAGTATTGACAGGAATTCTCGGTAATACGGTCAGTATTTACAGGGGCCCGGGGGACAGGGTCAGTATTTATGGGGACCCTCGGGGAGAGGGTCAGTATTTACAGCGACTTTCGGGGACAGGGTCGGTATATTCAGGGACCCTCGGGGAGGGGGTCAGTATTTACAGGATACCCTCGGGGACAGTGTCAGTATTTACAGGACTCTCGGGGAGTGGGTCAGTATTTACAGGATATCCTCGGTGAAAGGGTCAGTATTACAGTGACTCTCGAGGAGGGGGTCAGTGTTTACAGGGACCCTCAGGGAGAGGGTCAGTATTTACAGGATACCCTCCAGGAGAGGGTCAGTATTTACAGTGACTCTCAGGGAGGAGGTCAGTATTTACAGGATACCCTCGGGGAGAGGGCCAGTATTTACAGGGATCCTCGGAGAGAGGGTCAGTATTTACAGCGACTCTCGGGGAGAGGGTCACTATTTACAGGGACCCTCGGGAGAGGGTCAGTATTTACAGGGACCCTCGTGGAGTGGGTCAGTATTTACAGGGACTCTTGGGGAGAGGGTCAGTATTTACAGGGACCCTTGGGGAGAGGGTCAGTATTTACAGGGACCCAAGGGGTGAGGGTCAGTATTTACAGGGACCCTCGGGGAGAGGGTCAGTATTTACAGCGACTCTCGGGGAGAGGGTCAGTATTTACAGGGACCTTCGGGGACAGGGTCGGTATATTCAGGGACCCTCGGGGAGGGGGTCAGTATTTACAGGATACCCTCCAGGAGAGGGTCAGTATTTACAGTGACTCTCAGGGAGGAGGTCAGTATTTACAGGATACCCTCGGGGACAGTGTCAGTATTTACAGGACTCTCGGGGAGTGGGTCAGTATTTACAGGATATCCTCGGTGAAAGGGTCAGTATTACAGTGACTCTCGAGGAGGGGGTCAGTGTTTACAGGGACCCTCAGGGAGAGGGTCAGTATTTAACGGGACCCTCGGGGAGAGGGTCAGTATTTACAGCGACTTTCGGGGACAGAGAAGGGAAATGGCATGTTGGCCTTCATAGAGAAGATCCAGGTCCAGGAGCAGGGATGGCTTGCTGCAATTGTACAGGGCCTTGGTGAGACCACCCCTGTAGTATTATGTGCACTGCTGGTCGAACATATTTGAGAAAGCATGTTCTGGAAAAGGAGGGAAAGATTCCTGAGAGGATGGGACTGACATATGAAGAAACACAGATTTGATTCGGAGCATATTATTCGGAATTCAGAAAAAAAGAAGTGGGGGTTCATAAAGATCTATAAAATCTTACAGGACTAGACAATATAAACAGAAGAACAATGTTCCTGATATCTGGAGAAACTGTAACCAGGGACTATAGTCTAAGGATTCAGGATCGGCCATTTAAGACTGAGATGATGTGAATTCACCCAGAGAGTGGTGACCCTGTGGAATTCAGTGCCACCGAAAGCGGTTGAGGAGAACACATTGAATGTTTTCAAGAAGGTTAATAGAGTTCTTAGGACGAAAGGAAGCATGTGATACTGGAGAGAGCCTGATTAAAGGAGTGAGTTAAATGATCAGCCATGATCATAGTTGTTGCTAACAAAAACTTGAGTGGCCAAATATGCTCCTTTTATATCTAATTTATGGAGCTGTCTGCTTTTAGGATTGTTAAAACGGAGATAAAAGAAACACGTTTGTGTGGATTCAGCCTCACAGAGACCTAGGATTTCTAGGGTTTGCTTTTAGGTAGTGAGGCTGGGATTTTGGAAGCAGACTGAGCTCTTTTTCCTGTTGCAAAAGCTTGTGTTCTCCCATTCCTGCTGGGTTTGAAGTGTTTTCCAGTTTTCTTTTCTATTAGCCTTTGTCAAAGATGTTTACAGGATGCTGCTATATTGGAACATTTAAGGAGTAGTAGTTCAATCATTATTCTGTTAAGGATTTCAATCCAGATACAGTTAAGCCATTTTGTTTAGTTCGTCTGTATTTTGCCTGTGCTGTAAGAATAAAGTGTGTTTTTCTCACAGCCAAGTAGTTTGACAAATTGAATTACACTTGGAATGTAATGCCTTACACTTGCCTTGAAGTAAGAAAACATTACGGTTGCACTTATCTCCTTGAGAGGGTTTGGTCTAGTCCATTACAACAATGGCCACGGCCAGCACGCCAGTATGTAAAGGAAGCGTTTTCTGCTCCAATACAAGGCAGAGCTGGAGAGCTGGGTACAGTTTTGGTTCTTGCTTTGGGAGACTGCTCTTACACTGTGTTCCTTTAGAGAGGTGTGTTTGGGCTCAGTCTTGGGATGGAAATGTGGGGAGGGGGATCAGGGCTACCTTGTGGGGAAAGGTCTAGTATATTCTGACTGCATTTTCACTGGAGATTTGAAGATTAGGAGATGTCCTTTTTGAAAATACCAAGGCTCTGAGAGAATAAGAAAGGGATGATGCTGATAGGCTGCTTCCCCTGTTTCCTGTTTCCTGGTGGGAGCATCCAGAACCAGGGGGCACAGCTTCAGAGTAAGAGTCTTACATTTAAGGCAGAGACGAAGGGGAATTCCTTCTTTTGCAAGATCATTGGTCTATGGAATTTTCTTCCCCAGACAGCACTGGAGACTAGGTTATTGAAGGTATTTCCTGCTGATTCTGACAGTTTTTGATGGACCATGGATGCAATGGCTAGAATGAGGGATCAAATGACCTAAATCTGATTCACTATTCCATAAAATCTTATGATGCTCTATACTCTCCCAGTTGTATCACATTATTTGCTTGAAACATTGAAATTTAACTTGCTCAATTGCAGAACTGTTGTAGAAATGTTAAAAATGTTTCAACGTATACAGCAGTTGTCAAGTATCAAAATGTTTTTTTTTAAATATAGATAATAAAAATCTGACCTGTATTAGGCTGAACATTGCCCTAAAAAGGGTGTGTCTTTAACTTAGGACCAGTCGTGCCTGGAGGAAATCTGTGTGACTTGTTCCCAAGCTTAGCCTCCTGCAGCTGTGAACCCCAAACCCAGGGAAGGCCAGATTTAGTGGAACCTGTGGTATGAGACAACACAGGAAGATTCAGGCCATATGTTTCCACAAAGTTTGAACCTTATCCCTCAGGGCAGTATCCCAGCAGCTCACCGACAGTATGCAGGTTGGGACTCAGGGAAGTGAGTGTTTCAACAGAATAGCAGAATGATCGCTTCTACTAACTTTTGAGGTGGGAGTTTAATTATTTATCTTTTTTAAAAAGTGTTTGACCTTGACTTCTCTTCATGCTCCTGAACAATCGCTCAGACTGTACTTTTTACACACTTTACATTTGTTGCACCGAATCTGCACCAATTTACAAAGACAAGACCTTTTCTCATGATTCCCTCTTTTCCCTTACTGTGCATAGGCAGACTGACTTTATAGAACAGGACCTGATCTATAACACACTTCCTCACAGTCTCTGCTGGGATAATCAGCTGCAGATTCGCAGAGGACTGGGGAGCAACTGTTTCCCATTGTGTCTCTCTCAGCAGTCGCTTCAGCAGGTTCAGCTCAGCTGCTTCAACGGGGAAGTAACCTCGGACTCCATTCCAGTTCCTGAATCCACAAAACCATTTGCGAAATTTCCAACATTGTCCAACTGAGAGGAAGCAGGTGAAAGAAAAATTGTTGCCACATTGGATCTGAGGCTTGGAGGATGGACAGGTGATCCAGAATTACAGCTGTCCAGAGAAACCCCTTAGGATTTCCAGAGTAATGTCTTAGCCACCCAGTTATTGTACTAGACCTAGGCCGGGCCAACCGTTTAACTTCTCAAATCACTGGTAGTGCACCATGCACTATCTCCTGACAATACCCATTGTGATGGTTTTCTGTAAATGCACCAAATTAAAATGATGACAGTGACTGTCGGAATAACTTTGCCCCTACCTGATATGAATATCCTGTGGCACAACCTGTTGAAATCATTTACAAATTACATGCCATTCACATTTACAAACTATTCTTTTTCATTTGGATGGCCATTGTTCCAAAGTAGATTGATTGACAGCCTATTTATTTAGATGCAAATTTCTGCTGCATGAAAATTTTCCCCAGCGGTATTATATGGTCAGGTTCATTTGTGGAATATTTCCCTTCTTCCTGCTCCACCTACTCAACTTCCTTTTACTTGTGTAATACCTGTTAGATTTTGAACATTTCTCTGTTCTGGTGGAAGAGCACAGGCCTGAAATGTTACCTTCATTTCTCTCCCAGAAATTGGGATCACTTTAAGATAAAAGGATGAGGTGGAGAGTTTATGTGAGTGTGTGCACCAAATAGTGAACTGGTACTGCTCCAACAATCCTGTATAGAAATTATTGCCTGTTTTTGAGATGGAGAAAGACTGAACTCGGATTAGGTTAGCATCTTCTGAGCCATGTTTTCACTTTTTTTTTTTGCAGATGCTGGTTTCCAACTGGTTGTGAGCCTTACTGGTTGTGGGTAAAGTATTAGAAAAGGTGGTAAGAGACAGGATTTATAATCATCTGGAGAGGAATATGTTGATTAGGGATAGTCAAGATGGTTTTTTGAAGGGGAGGTTGTATCTCACAGACCTTATTGAGTTCTTTAAGAAGGTGACCAAACAGGTGGATGAGGTTGATGTGGCATTTATGGATTTCAGTCAGGCATTTGATAAGATTCCCCAAATTAGGCTACTGCACAAAATACGGAAGCATGAGATTGAGGATAATTTAGCGGTTTGGGTCAGAAATTGGCTAGCTGAAAGGAGACAGAGGGTGGTGGTTGATGGGAAATGTTCATCCTGGAATGCAGTTACTCTCGGTGCACCGCAAGGATCTATTTTGGATCCACTGTTGCTTATCATTTTTATAAATGACCTGGATGAGGGCATACAAGGATGGGTTAGTAAATTTGTGGATGATACTAGGGTCGGTGGAGTTATGGATAGTGGTGAAAGATGTTGTGAGTTATAAAGAGACATAGATAAGCTGCGGAACTGGGCTAAGATGTGGCAAATCGAGTTTAATGCAGAAAAGTGTGAGATGATAAACTTTGGAAGGAGTAGCAGGAATGCAGAGTAATGGTAAGAGTCTTGGTAATGTAGTTGAGCAGAGAGATCTCGGTGTCCAGGTACATCAATCCTTGAAAGTTGCCACCTAGGTTGATAGGTTTGCTCAGAAGGGATATGGTGTGTTAGCTTTTCTTGGTAGAGGAATTGAGTTTTGGAACCATGAGATCATGCTGCAACTGTGCAAAACTCTGGTGCAGCCAGATTTGATGTATTGCATACAGTTCACTGCATTATAGGACAGACGTGGAAGCTGAGGAAAGAATTCAGAGGAGATTTACTAGGATGTTGCCTGTTATGGAAGGAAGGTCTTATAAGGAAAGGCTGAAGAACTTGAGGCTGTTTTCATTAGAGAGAAGAAGGTTGAGAGGTGACTTACTTGAGATATATAAGGTAATCAGAGGGTTAATTAGGTTGGACAGTGAGAGCCTTTTTCCTCTGATGGTGATGGATAGCACAAGGGGACATAGCTTTAAACTGAGGGGTGATAGATATAGATCTGATGTCAGAGGTAGTTTTCTTTACTCAGAGACTAGTAGAGGCGTGGAACGCACAGTCTGCAACAGTAGCAGACTCACCAACTTTAAGGACATTGAAATGGTCATTGGATAGGCAAATGGACAAGAATGGAATAGAACATAGAACATAGAACATAGAAGAATACAGCGCAGTACAGGCCCTTTGGCCCTCGATGTTGCGCCGATCCAAGCCCACCTAACCTATACTAACCCACTATCC
>NC_057748.1:23787880-23795712 GCF_004010195.1 Chiloscyllium plagiosum | reverse complement strand
CGAACTATCGAGTCCCCAATTAGTACTGCTCTGCTCTTCTTCACCCTTCCCTTCTGAGTAACGGGGACAGGCTCCGTGCCAGAGACCTGAGCCCCGTTACTTACCCCTGGTAAGTCATCCCCCCCACAAGTATCCAAAACGGTATACTTGTTCTTGAGGGGAACGGCCGCCGGGGGTCCCTGCACTGGCTGCTTCCTCCCAGTCCCCCTCACTGTCACCCATCTCTCTGCCATCTTTGGAGTTACTACTTCCCTATAATTCTGATCTATGACCCCCTCTGCCTCCCGAATGATCCGAAGTTCATCCAACTCCAGCTCCAGTTCCCTAACACGGTCTTGGAGGAGCTGGAGGTGGGTGCACTTCCTGCAAGTGTAATCGGCAGGGACGTCGATGGCATCCCTCACCTCATACATGTTGCAGGAGGAACATTGCACTGCCTTCACTGCCATCCCTCTAAAGCTAACTTTTATTTTAAAAAAAACTGGGTCTAAAGGATACAACAAGCAAAATTCAGCACTTACCTACTTACCACAACAGGTGTTATTATTAGGTTAGAGGAGGAGGGCGGGTGGGAGGCACTACCCGTGTAGTGCCTCGGGTTCCTCTCCTTCGTGCTTTTAAAGGGGGAAAAAACCTACCCAGGTAAGCTTACACTAACTGCTTCTCCTTCCCGGCTGCCCCTCTGGTCGTCGTCACTTCCCCCTGGTGCTCCCGCTCTTTCTGTGAAGAGAGAGTGAAAGAGAAAAAAAAACATCGCTGCCCGCTACCGATAAGCACTTTTAAAACCAAACGGTCTTACCTTAAATAGTGTCGGTTAGATGGGCTTCACATTAGTTCCACAGGTTAGCGCAACATTGGGAGCCAAACATTACTGCGCTGTAATATTCTTCTGTAACATCGGTCATACAAGGTTGACCCCACAGAACGCAAGACAACGGCCATCAAGGAATTTCGGCAACCAAACTCGAAATAAGAGGTGCTTTGATTCTGAGGATTAAGTAGGTTCTATCGGAGGCTTGGTCCAAATTTTAGCAGTGTGGTAGCACTGTTAATCGATTTACTGAAGAAGAACACAGCGTTTCAGTAGACAGAACAAAGCCAGGAGGCATTCGACCATTTGAATTCGATATTAACTGCAAAGCCAGTTTTGGCTACACCAAATGTTACAAAACCTTTGAAAGTTACCATCGATACGAGTGACATGGGAGTTGGAGCTGGTATTGAAATTTAAATTTTTGTTAAATCTTAATCGGGGGGTTTTACTGGACTAGTATTGTAGAAAGGGAAGGTAGAATACAAGTTTGAGAAAGGAGTTGTAAATAGTTGTTAGTTAATTATTATGTTATACTTTAAGAAATAAAGTTGTTAAATTTTACTTTAAATAGTGACTTTTGGGATAGTTCTTGGCCTCTCAAATTTTCACACCTTACTGCACGGGGTAAATCTTTTCAGTGTTGCTGTTTTAAAATAGCAGGGGGGCTTATCCTGTGTCACAACACAGTGAAGAGTGGGGTGTCCTGGAAGAGCTCAATATTGATGCTGATCCCATGAAGCCTCAAGGCAGAAGGTTAAACATGAGCACGGAAACATTCCGCTGATTATCAATTACCACATCGTTTCAATCCCTCTATTTGAACACAACATTGACGGTGGGAAGGACAGAGAATGGACTCTGTGTGGGAGACATCAGTGTCCATCACCAAGAGAGGCTCAGCAGCTCCACCTGCTGACTGAGCTGGGACAGTCCAAAAGGACATCACTGATGGACCAGGGCTGCAGCAGGGGGCCTGGGAACCAACACATGGTGAAAAGGACATCATTGACCACTTTGTCACCAATCTGCTGACAGCACATTTTAGATTAGATTAGATTACATTACAGTGTGGAAACAGGCCCTTAGGCCCAACAAGTCCACACCACCCCGCCGAAGCGCAACTCACCCATACCCCCACATTTACCCCTTACCTAACACTACGGGCAATTTAGCATGGCCAATTCACCGGACCTGCACATCTTTGGGAGGAAACCGGAGCACCCGGAGGAAACCCACGCAGACACGGGTAGAACGTGCAAACTCCACACAGTCAGTCGCCTGAGGCGGGATTTGAACCCGGGTCTCTAGCGCTGTGAGGCAGTAGTGCTAACCACCGTGCCACCGTGAGCACTCCATCATGTTATGTGGCAGGATCTATCAATCATGACTGGGTGTCCAGGAGGTTCAGTATGTCATCATCAGCAGCAGAAGTATACTTTGCATGACTCAAAGACAATCTGCTCGATGCATCTGACTGGAGGGTTTGAATTATATGGAGAGGTCGAATAGGCTGAGGATTCTTTTCTCTGGAGCGACAGATGACCTTACTAGGGTTCATGAAACAAGGGGTGGGGGGCATGGATTGGCTGAATAGACCTGGTTCAAAGAAGTTGAGAGTAACTACCCTCAACATCAAGGCACTATTTGACCAAATGTGACATTAGGAGCTCAGGTAAAATTACAGTCGATGAGAATCCAGAGAAAACTCACTGCTGTTTGCAGTAATATCTAGCAAGAAGGAAGATGACTGTTATTGTTAATGTCAGTAATGCCAGTTCCAATCCCTGCAGGAGTTCCTCAGGGAATGTCTTAGGTCCAACCGTCTTCAGCTGCTTCATCAATGAACTTCCCTCCCACATAAGATCAGAAGTGGAAATGCTCACTAATGACTGCACAACATTCAGTATCATTCACAACTCCTCAGGTACTGAAGCAGGCCAGATCCAAATGCAGCAAGACGTGGACAACACCAGGCTTGGTCTATCAAGTGTCAAGTAACACTTGTATCTCACAAGTTCCAGTCAAGAGTACAAGGGCAGCAGAGTGGACCATCTACAAGAAGCACTACACAAATTTACTAAGGTTCTAAAGAAAGTACTTTCCAAACACATGACAACTGACAAATAGAAGGGTTGGCAGTGATAAATGGGAAGATTACAACATGGAACCAGCAATCAAACCGGGTGAATTGAAGAGAGCAGGAGGGTGTTCACCAGGTATATTTAAAAGTATGGAGTCAATGCCGCATAAGAAGCAGCAGGTAGACAGGGTGAAGTGATTCCACACCCTGTGCATCAGACATAAGCTCTGCAGTCCTGCCATCTCCAATTATGAATGGTGGTGGACCATTTAACACATCATTATTTTCACTTGAATATTGAGGCTGTGGTCTGACCTGACAAAAGATTGCAAAATTATGACAGGCATGAATAGAATGGATAGTCGGAGTCTTTTTCCCACAGTGATCAGGTCTCTGACACTGAGCCTGGCTCTGGGGCTCAGAAGGGAATGGGGAGAATAGGGAAGTGATAGTGATAGGAGGTATCATGGGCTAGTGAGGCTAGGAACACATATCGAGTGCAGATGAAAAATGAGTGCAGAGCTGGTGTAGGAGGGATGACTTTGCATATATGGATTGTTGGGATGTTTCAAAAGGAATTGGGGGAGGTAAAATGGTGGAGGAGTGGCATTGCTAATCAGAGGTAGTATCACAGGGAAAGGGAAGTTGTTGAGGAGGCTTTGTCTACAGAGTCAGTCTGAGTGGAAGTCAGAAATAGGAAAGGAGCAGTGACTTCATTAGGAGTTTTCTACAGGCACTCGCCCCTTCCCCGCCCCCCCACCATCCCCACCCCACCACCACCACTCTCCAATAGACCATAGAACAATACAGCGTAGAACAGGCCCTTCGGCCCCCCATGTTGCGCTGACCTGTGAACTATTCTCAGCTCGTCCCCCTACACTATCCCATCATTATCCATGTGCTTATCCAAGGATTGTTTAAATCTCCCTAATGTGGCTGAGTTAACCACATTGGCAGGTAGGGCATTCCACGCCCTTACCACCTACTGAGTTAAGAACCTACCTCTGACATCTGTCTTAAATATACCACCCCTCAATTTGTAGTTACGCCTCCTTGTACAAGCTGACGTCACCATCCTAGGAAAAGGTCTTTCACTGTCTTCCCTAGCTGATCCTCTGATCATCTTGTATGTCTCTATCAAATCCCCTCTTAGCTTTCTTTTTTCCAATGAGAACAGACCCAAGTCTCTCGGCCTTTTCTCATAAGACCTTCCCTCCAGACCAGGAAGCATCCTGGTGAATCTCCTCTGCATCTTTTCCAATGCTCACATCCTTTCTGTAATGGGGCGACCAGAACTGTACACAATATTCGAAGTGCAGCCGCACAAGTGTTTTGTATAGTTGCAGTATGACATCACGGCCCTGAACTCAATCCCTTACCAATGAAACCATATGCTTTCTTAACAGCACTATCCAGGAGAAAGTGAGGACTGCAGATGCTGGAGATCAGAAATGTGTTGCTGGAAAAGCTCAGCAGGTCAGGCAGCATCCAAGGAGCAGGAGAATCGACGTTTCAGGCATGAGCCCTTCTTCTGTAACAGCACTATCCACCTGGTTTGGCAATTTTCATGAATCTATGTACATGGACTCCAAGATCCCTCTGCACATCCACACTACCAAGAATCTTTCCATTGACCCAGTACTCTGGCTTCCTGTTATTCTTCCCAAAGTGCATCACCTCATATTTAGCTGCATTGATCTCCATTTGCCACCTCTCTGCCCAATTCTGCACTTTATCCAAGTCTCCCTGCAACCTGTAACATTCTTTCAAACTGTCCACAATTCCACCAATTTTAGTGTCATCTGCAAATTTACTAATCCATCCACCTATGCCTGCGTCCTAGTCATTAATAAAAATGACAAACAGCTGTGGTCCCAAAACAGATCCTTGTGCCATACCACTAGTAGCCGGACTCCAGGTTGAATGTTTTCGATCAACCACCACTAGCTGCCATCTTTCAGAAAGACAATTTCTAATCCAAACTGCTAAATCACCTTCAATCCCATGCCTCTGTACTTTCTCCAACAGCCTACCATGTGGAACCTTATCAAAGGCTTTACTGAAGACCATGTATACCACGACAAATGCCCTACCCTCATCTACGTGCTTGGTCACCTTCTCAAAAAAGTCAATGAGGTTTGTGAGTCACGACCTGCTCTTGATGAAACCATGTTGACTATCTGAAATCAAATTGTTGCTTGCTAGATGATCATAAAGCTTATGTCTTATAATCCTTTCCAAAACCTTTTCCACAACAGAATTAAGGCTCACTGGTCTATAATTACCTGTGTCATTTCCACTGTCCTTCTTGAACAAGGGCACAACATTTGCTATCCTCCAGTCCTCTGGTACTAAACCTGTAGACAAAGACGACTCAAATATCAAAGCTATTGATAACACCTGTATATAATTAACCTTGATCCTTTCTAGTCTAATATCTTGTATCTCATTCTTCTCCTCTCCAATATTCTCCTTTTCTTGAGCGAAAACCGATGAGAAGTGTTTGTTTAGCACCTCTCCGATCTCTACAGATGTCAAAGTGCAAGACCTCGCACTTGCTCACGTTAAATTCCATCAGCCATTTCCTGGACCACTCTCCCAACCTGTCTAGATCTTTCTGTGGCCTCCCCACTTCCTCAGTACTACCTGCCTGTCCACCTAACTTCCCACTTCTGTCTGTGACTGGCCCTATTCCTACCCTAATCATCATTTTATTCCTCACATACCCATAGAAAGCTTTAGGGTTCTCCTTTATTCTATTTGCTAAAGACTGCTTGTGTCCTCTCTTTGCCCTTCTTAACTCTCTCTTAAAATCCTTCCTAGCTGAGCTGTAACTCTCCATTGCCTCATCTGAACCATCTTGTCTCACCAACACATAAGCCTCCTTCTTCGGCTTAACAAGAGATATAATTTCTGTTGTAAACCACAGTTCCCATATCTTATCACTTGCTCCCTACCTGACATAGACATACCTATCAAGGACACACAATATCTGTTCCTTTAACCAGCTCCACATTTCCATTGTCTGAATCCCCTGCATTTTGCTACCCCATTCTATGGATCCTAATTTTGGCCTAACTGCATTATAATTAAGACTATAAGACCATAAGACATAGGAGTGGAAGTAAGGCCATTCGGCCCATCGAGTCCACTCCGCCATTCAATCATGGCTGATGCGCATTTCAGCTCCACTTACCAGCGTTCTCCCCGTAGCCCTTAATTCCTCTAGACAACAAGAATCTATCAATCTCGGCCTTGAAGACATTTAGCGTCCCGGCTTCCACTGCACTCCGTGGCAATGAATTCCACAGGCCCACCACTCTCTGGCTGAAGAAATGTCTCCGCATTTCTGTTCTGAAATGACCCCCTCTAATTCTAAGGCTGTGTCCACGGGTCCTAGTCTCCTCGCCTAACAGAAACAATTTCCTAGCATCCACCTTTGCCAAGCCATGTATTATTTTGTACGTCTATATTCAATCTCCCCTTAATCTTCTAAACTCCAAAGAATACAATCCCAGTATCCTCAGCCATTCCTCATATGTTAGGCCTACCATTCCAGGGATCAACCGTGTGAATCTCTGCTGGACACCATCCAGTGCCAGTGTGTCCTTCCTGAGCTGTGGGACCCAAAATTGGACACAGTATTCTAAAAGAGGCCTAACTAGAGCTTTATAAAGTCTCAGTAGCACATCACTGTTTTGACATTCCAACCCTCGAGATAAATGACAACATTACATTTGCTTTCTTAACCACAGACTCAACCTGCAAGTCAGTCTTTAGAGAATCCTGGATTAGCACTCCCAGATCCCTTTGTACTTTGCCTTTATGAATTTTCTCACCGTTTAGAAAATAGTCCATGCCTGTATTCTTTTTTCCAAAGTGCAAGACCTCACATTTGCTCACGGTGAATTTCATCAGCCATTTCTTGGACCACTCCTAAACTGTCTAAATCTTTCTGCAGCTTCCTCACCTCCTCAGAACTACCTGCCTGTCCACCTAACTTTGCATCATCGGCGAACTTAGCCAGAATGCCCCCAAATCCTTTCATCCAGATCATTAATATATAAAGTGAACAGCTGCAGCCCCAACACTGAACCCTGCGGGACACCACTTGTCACTGGCTGCCATTCCGAAAAAGAACCTTTTATCCCAACTCTCTGCCTTCCATCAGACAGCCAATCCTCAGTCCATGCCAGTAGCTCACCTCAAACACCGTGGGCCCCTCACCTTACTCAGCAGCCTCCGTGAGGCACCTTATGAAACGCCATTTGGAAGTCTAGGTAGATAACATCCACCAGGTTTCCCTGGTCTAACCTACTTGTTACCTCTTCAAAGAATTCTAACAGGTTTGTCAGGCACGACCTCCCCTTACTAAATCCATGCTGATTTGTTTGAATCGGACCCTGCACTTCCAAGAATTTAGAAATCTCATCCTTAATGATGGATTCTAGAATTTTACATACAACCAAGGTTAGGCTACTCGGCCTATAATTTTCCATCTTTTAACTCGATCCTTTCTTGAACAAGGGGGTTACAACAGCGATTTTCCAATCATCTAGGACTTTCCCTGACTCCAGTGATTTTTGAAAGATTACAACAAACGCCTCTGTTATTTCTTCAGCCACCTCCCTCAGAACTCTAGGATGTACCCCATCCGGGCCAGGAGATTTATCAATTTTTAGAGCTTTTAGCTTTTCTAGCACTTTCTCTTTTGTAATGGCTACCATTCTCAATTCTAGCCCTTAACTCTCCTTAATTGTTGGGATATTACTCATGTCTTCCACTATGAAGACTGACACAAAGTATTTGTTAAGTTCTTCAGCTACTTCCTTATCTCCCATCACTAACCTTCCTGCATAAATTTGGAGTTGCCCAATTTCTACTTTTGCCTCTCGTTTGTTTCTTATGTATTGAAAGAAACTTTTACTATCATTTCTA
>NC_057748.1:23772766-23783667 GCF_004010195.1 Chiloscyllium plagiosum | reverse complement strand
GGCCAGCACGGGGTGTCCAGGTGGATGGGGTGTGTTGGAGGCGGGAGAAGGGGTCATCAGAGGGTGGGCAAGAATCCTGGTTGAAGAAGTAGGCACGGAGGCGAAGGCGGCGGAAGAATTGTTCGATGTCACGCCACGTGTTGAACTCATTAATCCGAGAGCATAGGGGAATGAAGGTGAGGCCTCTGCTGAGGACTGATCTTTCATCCTCAGAGAGGGGGAGGTCTGGAGGGATGGTGAAAACACGGCCGGGCTGGGAGCTAGGACCTGGTGTTGAGGAGGCAAGGATCAGTCAGGGCTTCAGAGAGTTACAAGGTAGCCAGAACTGAACTGAAGAATGGACTTAGGACAGCTAGGAGGGGGGCATGAAAAAGCTTCAGTGGGCAGAATGAAGGAAAACCCCAAGGTGTTTTACAGTTAAGTGAGGAACAAGAAGATGGTTCGAGTGGGGGAAGGGCTAATCAGGGACAGTGGAGGGAACTTGTGCCTGGAGTCAGAGGAAGTACTGGAGGTCCTTAATGAATACTTTGCTTCAGTATTCACTTCTGAGAGGGACCTTTACATTTCTGAGGACAGCGTAAAACAGACTGATATGCTGGAAAAGGTTGATCTTAGGAATGAGGAGGTGCTGAAAATGTTGCAAAACGTGAGGTTAGATAAGTTCCCTGGGCCAGACAGGATATGCCCTCGGATACTACAGGAAGAATGGCAAGAGATTGCTGCACCTTTGGTGATGATCTTTGTGTCCTCACTGTCCACTGGAATAGTACCAGATAATTGGAGGGTGGCAAATGTTGCTCCCATATTCAAGAATGAGAATAGGGATAATCTTGGGAATTACAGACTTCCATCTGTGGTGGGCAAATTGTTGGAGAGGATTCTGCAAGACAGGATTTATATTTACTTGAAAAACCATAGTTTACTTAGAGATAGTCAGCACGGCTTTGTGAGAGGCGGGTCATGCCTCAAAACACTTGTTGAATTCTTTGAGGATATGACAACACACATTGATGAAGGTAGAACAGTGCATGTGGTGTACATGCATTTTAATGAGGCATTTAATAAGGTTCCCCATGGCATGTTTATTCATAAAGTAAGGAGGCATAGGATACAGGAAAATCTGGCTCTCTGGATACAGAATTGGCTGGTACATAGAAGACAGAGGGTGGTAGGGCCTGGAGATTGATGACTAGTGGTGTCCCATAGGTATCGAATCTGGGATCTCTGCTCTTTGTGACTTTTACAAATAACTTGAATAAGTGGAAGGGTGGGTTAGTCAGTTTTCTGTTGACATGAAGGTTGGTTGAGTTTGTGGATAGTGTGGGGCTGTTGTAAGTTGCAATGGGACATTGACAGGATGCAGAATTAGGCTGATAACTGGCAGGTGGAGTTCAACCTGGAAAAAAGTGAAGCCATTCACTTTAGAATGCTAAATTTGAATGCAGGATACAGGGTTAAAGGCAGGATTATTGGCAGTATGGAGGAACAGAGGGATCTTGGGGTCCATGTCCAATGACCCCTCAAAGTTGCCACCAAAGTTGATAGGGTTGTTAAGGTGTAAGGTGTGTTTGGTTTCATTAGAAGACGGATTGAGTTTAAGAGCAGGTTATGCTGCAGCTCTATCGAGCCATGGATAGACCACACTTGGAATCATATGTTAAGTTCTGGCCACGTCATTCTCAGAAGCATGTGAAAGCTTTAGAGAGAATACAAAGGAGATTTGCCAGGATGCTGCCTGGACTGGAAAGCATGTCGTATGAAGAAAGGTTGAGGGAGCTAGGGCTTTTCTCATTAGAGATAAGAAAGATGAGAGATGACTTGATAGAGGTGTACAAGATGATGAGAGGCATAGAGTGAAGAGCCAGAGACTTTTTCCCTGAGCGGAAATGGCCATCATGAGTGGGGCATAATCTTAAGGTAATTGGAGGAATGTTTAGGGGAGATGTCAGAGGTCGATTCTTCACACAGAGAGTGGTGGGTGTGTAGAATGTACTGCCAGCAATGGAAGTAGAGTCAGATATATTAGGGACATTTAAGTGACTCTTCGATAGGCACATGGCAGATGGTACAATGAAGGGTATGTACATTGGGGATGTATCTCAGCAGCAATGCCCACATTTAGTGTGTGAGAAGAATCATATTTCCATCAGTGAGTGAAATATTCTCTTTAAATAGAGCAGCTCCTACCCTAGACAACAGAAGTACAGTTCTGAGACAACGTTTCACATTTGGAATAAACTGTCTCGATGTATGTTTGGTTGAAATAATTTGTGATCTCATGGTGTTGTATGGACAGTGTTATTGCTGGCAGAATCCAGATTCTATTTTTGTTATTTCGTTATGATGTACTGAGCAGCAATGCTCATCCATAATTGGGATTAAACTTGTTATTGTAATTAATTTGTTCATTTACAGAAATTTGAAAAAAAAAGCAGCAACGAAACCTTGATCTCCCCACGGATTTTCCACACAGTATAATGCAGCGTCTCTGAGAGTGCATCAGCTCACAGTTACAAAGAAGGAGCTTGTCAGCTGCCTGAAGGGACAGATCACCTCATAAAGAAAAATGCATCGACTAATTGATCATGTGGCAAAAATGTTCTACACCATCCTTGCTGTTATTGGTGTTCCAGGTATGGTATTATGACAATTGAACTTGTTTTAATCTGTTGCTGATCTGCTTTCTGGTTTTGTCTTTTGAACTGTAATGTCTCCAGCTCACTGACTGGTCAGCCTTATCCAGACACCAGAACTGTGATAGCAATTCACTGAGTTACATCCTCAGGACAATTCTCCACTGACAGACACTTTTACTGCTGCTGAAGTATTTTCTGATCTCAGTCTGGTTTCTTATGGTTTGAAGGTGTGAGGAGAGATCATAAAAGTTAGTTCTGAAGAAGGGTCACTGGATCTGAAATGTTAACTCTGCTGTATCTTCCACAGATGCTGCCAGTACTGCTGAACAATTTCAGTTTTTGTTATGCAAATGATGCTTTCTTTTGCTAGAATTTTCAATGATAAGGGGTGATCTGAGCAAAGTCCGTCATGATATTAAAAGGAAAAGACAGGAAGAGATCAGCTGTTTTCACTAGTTAGAATGAGGGATCTTCTTGAAAGGAGGTGGGGAGGAACATAGTCTGAGAATGAGGGCAGATCATTAGGAAGGATGTTAGGGAACAATTTTGCACAGAATGGGTAGATGAACTCTCTTCCACAAACGGCTGTGGACACATGATCAGTTGTGAATTTCAAATGAGATAGATTTGTTGTTGTTAATTAGAGGAATTGAGGCAGATGCACCCCGTTTTGATTTGGAAAGCTTGATCTAACTACCAATCCATTCTGAAAGTTCTCCCCTCCTCACCGTGTCTGGTCAGGAAAGACTTATCTTGGCAGATTCCCTTCCTGATCGATGCATGTCAATACATTTGTCATGTACTTTAGATTAGATTAGATTCCCTACAGTGTGGAAACAGGCCCTTCAGTCCAACAAGTCCACACTGATCCTCTGAAGAGTAACCCCTCTGACTAATGTACCTAACACTATGAGCAATTTAGCATGGCCAATTTACCTGGCTTGCACACCTTTGTAATGTGGGAGGAAACCAGAGCACCTGGAGGAAACCCACGCAGACACAAGGAGAATGTGCAAACTCCACACATCACCCAAGGCTGGAATCGAACCTAGGACCCTGGTGCTGTGAGGCAGCAGTGCTAACCACTGAGCTACTGTGTTCTGATTTGTAATTTACAGTGTAAATATCACAGCAGTCCTAACATTCACACATTGTCACTGATGAAGTCCTGCATGCTCTGTTCTGCCGCACTTGTGTAAGATACATAGAGTAGTCTTGTTTGAAATGTTACACAAGTTCTGATGATTTATTTCCTGGTCCTGTTGTGGCTTTATTCAGGATTTGGGCCAATGATAAAAGCAGGGAATGACATGATTTAAGGAGAAGGGGAGAGTTTGGTTTATTGACAGTCCAATCATCAGTTCTACAACTGAGTTGGGATCTTGATTTCCAATGGGTTTTCACCCTTGTCAGAGTTGGAGCTGAGAATTGTAAGAATTCATTACAGTCATTCAAATCGTTACTTTGCTACAAAACAAAATCACAGATTTCCTTCTACTTTCCTAGTTGGCACAGTCAACTCAGTCCCTGTCCAAACTCCATAATCTCTGGAGTAATTGGGCTGAGCTCAGGAACAAGCTGAGGTAGATATGAAAGACTTAAGTTTCAAACCAGTTGCACTCTCACACATTGTGCCATTATTGCATGGTAAATCTTATTGATGCTGTCTAGAACAGACAGGGGGAGTTTATGATCAGTAATTCACTGTGTCTTTTCCTATTTGTCTTCCACAGTTAATTTGCTGGCAATTTCAATCCTTTCCAGGGGAACGTGTGGTGTTTCTCCTAGCACCACTCGCTACTTGGTGCTTATGGCAGCTGCAGATATGATGGTCATTACCACTGATGTTATAGTATGGAGACTTCCCTATTATTATTACCCATGGTCTTTCCTGGACATAACCCCTGTATGTAGTATTACTGGGGTCCTGGTAAGTACAGCCAGGGATTGTTCTGTCTGGTTCACCATCACATTCTCCTTTGACCGATTTGTGACCATTTGTTGTCAGAAGCTGAAAACAAAATATTGCACTGAGAAAACTGCAACTGTAGTTCTAGCAACAACCTGCACCCTGTTCTGTTTGAAAAACATCCCCTTCTATTTTCAATATGAGCCAGCAAGGATAATCAACAATGTACCATTCTTCTTTAAAACAAAATCAAGCTACATGACTGAGATTTGGTGGGTGGCAATAGATTGGCTTGATTCAGTTTTGACCCCTTTACTGCCATTTGCTTTAATTCTGTTGCTCAATGCACTGACAGTCAGACACATTTTAGTGGCCAGTCGAGTCCGGAAGAGGCTGAAGAGTTAGAGCAAAGGAGACAACTGCAGAGACCTAGAGATGGAGAGCAGAAGGAAGCCTGTGATTTTGCTCTTCACCATCTCTGGGAGCTTTATTCTCCTGTGGTCAATCGTTGTTGCAGATTTCTTATATTATGTCACTCAAGGAATCTATTCTGCTGATTACCCGCCTTTTCTATACGACTTCAGTGTTGTTGGTTATATGCTGCAGATCCTAAGTTGTTGCACAAACACATTTATTTATGCAGCAACATTGCCTGGGTTCAGAGCAAAAATCAGTAAGGCAGTGAAATATTTGGCAACACGAATTCCTTGTAAAACTCCTCAATGAAGCCAACAGCAGGATCTTATTGCCTCCATACCATGAAATTATTTTGTTTTTAATTTATTTGTGGGATGTGGTCATCACTGGCCAGGTCAGCATTTATTGCCCATCTCTAGTTGCCCATTGAGAAGATAGTGATGTGCTGCCTACTTGAACCACTGCAGTCCATGTGCTGCAGGTTAGATCCATAACGTTATCAGGAAAGGAATTCTAGAATTTGGACTGAGCGACAGTGAAGGAATGGAGATAGATTTCCCTGTTAGGAATTTGTGGCAAGTAATTGCAAGGCATCATCAGAATGCACCCACCAAATAGTTATTTATGCAGCATGTTTGTCTAAGTTCAGAGTGAAGTTCAATAACACAGTAAAATATCCAGTTACAGGAATTCCTTATGTCATTAATAAATAAAACTTATATGTGATAACACATGGTTGGGCTCCCTACTCCTTAGTCTCATGGTTCCCATTTGCAATGGGCAGCTACTCCAATGCACTCTTATCAGAAATTTTCAGTCATGGGGTGGAGAGTCAAAATAGTGAAATGAAGTTGCCTTGTGTTGAAAGTGGCCTCCCACACCACTGCATGGGTAGGGGAGGGGTTCTGGAGGGGAGTGTGAAAACCCTCAAGGATTCACTCGGAGGCGGACAGAGGGAGGGCAGCAGCTCACTGCACCATCCACACTAACAGAACCATCAACACACACACACACACAGCTGGTGTGGAGAGGTTTGCAATTGGACTGAGATATGTTCATGTGGAGAAATGTTCTGCTCCCTCTGCAATGTGGAAATTATCTATCTTTGAGCAGTATTTCTGCCATTATGTACATTAAATAATGTGTTTCCTCTGTAACTGTGTCCAGGTGTCTCCAATTGAACTGTTTTGTGAGGAGACAGAGTGAATTTTAAAACATGTCCTGCAGCTTAAAATGTTTTCTGATATACTCTCACGATCTCTAAGTGAGAAAGGATACAAAGGGATGAGATTAGCACTGGGCCTGTTCATTTTCTTATCTGCATATCTCAGGGTCAAAATCACAGGGGATCGGGTAAAACTGCTCTGCGTCTTCAAAGGCATTCTTGTTTCTTGTTTCAACAAGCTGCGCGGTGGGCGGCACGGTGGCACAGTGGTTAGCACTGTTGCCTCGCAGCGCCAGAGACCCGGGTTCAATTCCCGCCTCAGGCGACTGACTGTGTGGAGTTTGCGCGTTCTCCCCGTGTCTGCGTGGGTTTCCTCCAGGTGCTCCGGTTTCCTCCCACAGTCCAAAAATGTGCAGGGTCATGTGAATTGGCCATACTAAATTGCCCATAGTGTTAGGTAAGGGGTAACTGTAGGGGTATGGGTGGATTCGCTTCGGCGGGTCGGTGTGGACTTGTTGGGCCGAAGGGCCTGTTTCCACACTGTAATGTAATCTAAAAATCTAAAAAAGCTCACAGTGTGACAGATTCACGGGACATTGATATTTTCTCCAAAAATAAATCTGATGCTTTTGCAATAGTGTGGAGAGTCCAGCAGAGGGTGGCATTGTATCATCGAAAATGCAGGATGGAGAAGCTGGAGTAGGTGGTGAGGGGAGGGATGGAGAGAGAGAGAGACTCTGAATCTTTGATTCACACCATTTTAATTAAATCATTCAAACTTCCTTCAGGACATAGTGATTCCCATTGTAGACAGTGATGATACACACACACAGACACACACACACACAAAAACAAATCGCAAAAATGATCCTCGATAGCAAGGTAGTTGATATAAAAAACAAAGGACAAAGAAACTTTACAGCCCAGGAACAGGCTCTTTAGCCCTCCAAGCCTGAGCCAATCTAAATGTACTGTCTAAACCTGTCAGTCAATCCCTAAGCATCTGTATCCCTCTACTCCCCACCTACTCATGCATCTGTCCAGACGCATCTTAAATGAATCTACCGTACCTGCCTCTACCACCTCTGCTGGCAACGTGTTCCAAATGCCCACCCCCCTCTGTGTGAAGTACTTGCTGCGTGTATCCCCCTTAAACTTTCCACCTCTCATCTTGAAAGCATGACCTCTCATTATTGAATCTATCACTCAGGGAAAAAGCCTGTCTCTATCCACCCTGTCTATACCCTTCATAATTTTGTAAACCTCAATCAGGTCCCCCCTCAACGTCCTTTTTTCTAGTGAAAATAAACCTACCTACTCAACCTCTTTTCATAGATAGCAGCTTCCATACCAGGCAACATCCTCGTAAACCTTCTCTGCACCCTCTCCAAAGCGTCTACATCCTTTTGGTAATGTGGCAACCAGAACTGTACACAGTATTCTGTGCGGCTGAACCAATGTCTTGTACAATGTTAACATGACTTGCCAGCTCTTATACTCAATACCCTGTCCAATGCGGGCAAGCATGCTATATGCCTTCTTGACCACTCTATCCACCTGTGCAGCAACTTTCAGGGTACAATGGACCTGCACTCCCAGATCTCTCTGCCCAACAACTTTTCCCAAGGCTCCTCCATTCATTGTATAATTCGCTCTAGAATTAGTCTTGCCTAAATGTATCATCTCACATTTGTCTGGATTGAAAGCCATCTGCCACTTTTCTGCCCAACTCTCCATTCTATTTATATCCTCCTGTACTCTCTGACAGTCCCTTATGCTTTCTGCTACTCCACCAATCTTTGTGTAATCTGCAAACTTGCTGATCATACCAACAGTGCCCTCTTCGAGATTAAAGCCCTCTTATGGGGGCTTTAATTTTCCAAATATTGACTGGGAACACTGTAGGACCCACTTCAGATGGGTCAGCTTTTGTCCAATGTGTGCAGGAGGTTTCCTGACACAGTATGTAGACAGGACACATTCGATTTGGTACTGGGTAATGAACCCTGCCAGGTGTTAGATTTGGAGGTAGGTGAGCACTTTGATGATTAGATTACATTACAGTGTGGAAACAGACCCTTCAGCCCAACAAGTTCACACCGACCCGCCGAAGCGCAACCCACCCATACCCCTACCCCTACATTTACCCCTTACCTACCACTAGAGCACCCGGCGGAAACCCACGCAGACACGGGGAGAATGTGCAAACTCCACACAGTCAGTCGCCTGAGGCAGGAATTGAACCCGGGTCTCTGGCGCTGTGAGGCAGCAGTGCTAACCACTGTGCCACCGTGCTGCCCAAAAGTGACCATAATTCACTTTTATTTACTTTAGTGATGGAAAGGGATAGGGATATACTGCAGGGTAAGAGATATAGCTGGAGGAAAGTTAATTACGATGTGATTTGGCAAGATTTAGGATGCATTGGATGGGGAAGGAACCTACAGTGCATGGGCACAATTGAAATGTGGAGCTTGTTCAAGGAACAGCATCTGTGTGTCCTTGATAAGTATGTACATGTCAGGCAGGGCGGAGGTTGTCGAGGGTGGGAGCTGAGCTTTACTAAGGAAATTGAATCTCTTGTCAAGAAGAAGAAGAAGGCTTATGTTAGGATGTGATGTGATGGCTCAGCTAGAGTGATTGGGAGTTACAGGTTAGTCTGTTTGCCAGCAGGCTAAGATAAAAGGTAGGGAGGAGGGACTTGGGGGAGGGGCGTCGGAAATGTGATAGGTGGAAAGGTTACAGGTTAACCAGGAATGACCTGAAGAGAGAACTAAGAAGAGCCAGAAGTCATTGGTGGATAGGATCAAGGAAAACTGTAAGGCTTTCTATTGTTATATCAGGAATAAAAGAATGATGTAAGTAAGATTAGGGCCAATCAAGGATATTAGTAGGAAGTTGTGCGTGGAGTCGGAGGAGCTAGGGAAGCATGAAATGAATACTTTTTGTCAGTATTCACACTGGAAAAAGACAATGCTGTCGGGAGAATACTGAGATAGAGGCTGCTAGACTAGATAGGATTGAGGTTCACAAGGAGGAGTGTTAGCAATTCTGGAGAGAGTAAAAATAGGTAAGTCCCTTGGGCTGGTTAGGATTTACCCTAGGATACTCTGGGAAGCCAGGGAGGAGAATGCAGAGTCTTTGGCTTTGATATTTATGTCGTCATTGTAACAGAAATAGTGCCAGAAGACTGGAGAATAAATAATAGACAATATTTGCAGCAGTAGGCCATTCTGCCCTTCGAGCCTGCACCACCATCCATTATGATCATGGCTGATCATCCTCAATCAGTATCCTGTTCCTGCCTTATCTCCATAACCCTTGATTCCACTATCCTTGAGAGCTCTATCTAACTCTTTCTTAAACAAATCCAGAGACTGGGCCTCCACTACCTTCTGGGGCAGAGCATTCCACACACCCACCACTCTCTGGGTGAAGAAGTTTCCCCTCATCTCTGTCCTAAATGGCCTACCACTTATTTTTTAAGCTGTGTCCTCTGGTTCCTGCCTCCAGAGTGTCCAATCCTTGAAGAATCTCATACGTCTCAATCAGATCCCCTCTCAGTCTTCTAAACTCAATCTTTCAACATAAGATAGTCCCACCATTCCAGGGATTGGCCTCGTGAACCTACGCTGCACTCTCTCAGTAGCCAGAATGTCTTTCCTCAACTTTGGAGACCAGAACTGCACACAATATTCCAGGTGCGGTCTCACCAGGGCCCTGTACAGTTGCAGAAGAACTTCTTTGCTTTTATACTCAATCCCTCTTGTTATGAAGGCCAGCATGCTATTAGCTTTCTTCACTACCTCCTGTACCTGCATGCTGGCCTTCATTGTCTGGTGTACAAGAACACCCATATCTCTTTGTACTCCCCCTTTACCTAACTTGACTCCATTTAGGTAGTAGCTGAAAATGTGTTGCTGGAAAAGCGCAGCAGGTCAGGCAGCATCCAAGGAGCAGGAGAATCGACGTTTTGGGCATAAGCCCTTCTTCAGGAAGGGCTCATGCCCGAAACATCGATTCTCCTGCTCCTTGGATGCTGTCTGACCTGCTGCGCTTTTCCAGCAACATATTGTCAGCTCTGATCTCCAGCATCTGCAGTCCTCACTTTCTCCTCCATTTAGGTAGTAATCTGCCTTCCTGTTCTTGCCACCAAAGTGGATAACCATACATTTATCCACATTAAACTGCAGCTGCCCATACATCTGTCCACTCACCTAACCTGTCCAGGTCACCCTGTAATCTCCTAACATCCTCCTCACATTTCATCCTGCCACCCAGCTTTGTATCATCAGCAAATTTGCTAATGTTACTATTAATACCATCTTCTATATCATTAATATACACTGTAAAAAGCTGCGGTCCCAACACTGATCCCTGCGGTACCCCACTGGTCACCGCCTGCCATTCCGAAATGGAGCCGTTTATCACTACTCCTTGTTTCCTGTCAGCCAACCAACTTTCAATCCAAGTCAGTACTTTGCCCCCAATACCATGCTTCCTAATTTTGCTCACTAACCTCCTATGTGGGACTTTATCAAAAGCTTTCTGAAAGTCCAGGTACACTACATCCACTGGATCTCCCTTGTCCATCTTCAGAGTTACATCCTCAAAAAATTCCAGAAGATTAGTCAAGCATGATTTCCCCTTCATAAATCCATGCTGACTCTGACCTATCCTGTTACTACTATCCAGATGTGTCGTAATTTCATCCTTTATAATAGACTCCAGCATCTTTACCACCACTGAGGTCAGACTAACTGGACTATAATTT
>NC_057748.1:23766449-23772041 GCF_004010195.1 Chiloscyllium plagiosum | reverse complement strand
ATTGAAGCTTATTGTATTATGGTCACTACCTCCTAATGGCTCCTTCACTTCAAGGTCCCTGATCAATTCTGGTTCATTGCACAATACCAGATCCAGAATTGCCTTCGCCCTGGTCGGCTCCAGCACCAGCTGTTCTAAGAATCCATCTTGGAGGCGCTCCACAAAGTCTCTTTCTTGAGATCCAATACCATCCTGATTCTCCCAGTCTACCTGCATGTTGAAATCCCCCATAACAACTGTAGTAACATCTTTGTGACTGGCCAATTTCTGCTCCTTATTCAACTTATACCCAACATCCATACTACTGTTTGGGGGCTTGTAGATAACTGCCAAGAGGGTCTTTCTACCCTTAGAATTTCTCGGCTCTATCCATACTGACTCTACATCCCCTGATTCTAGGCCCCCCTGTGCAAGGGACTGAATATTATCCCTTGCCAACAGGGGCACCCCACACCCACTCAGTCTGTCCTTACGATAGCCTTGAATATTCATTTCCCAGACCCTGTCCACTTGAAACCACATCTCAGTTATCCCCACAATATCGTAGCTGCCAATTTCCAAAAGAGCCTCAAGCTCATCCATCTTATTTCTAATAGCAAATGGTGTTCCCTTGTTCAAGAAAGAGGAAGAGAGACAATCCTGGTAATTATAGATCAGTGAGTCTTACTTAGGTTGTGAGTAAAATGGTGGAATGGTTTATAAGAGAAAGGATTTATAATCATCTAGAAAGGAATAAGTTGATTAGGGATAGTCAACATGGTTTGGTGAGGGGTAGGCCATCCCTCACAAACCTTATTCAGTTCTTTAGACGGTGACCAAGCAAGTAGAGGAGGGTAAAGTGGTTGATGTGGCGTATATGGATTTCAGTCAGGCATTTGATAAGGTTCCCTACAGTAGACTATTGCACAAAGTATGGAGGTGTGGGATTGTGGGTGTTTTAGTGGTTTGGATCAGACATTAGCCAGATGAAAGAAGACAGAAGGTGTTGGTTGATGGGAAATGTTCATCCTGGAGTTTAGTTACTAGAGGTGTACTGCAAGGATCTGTTCTGGATCCATTGCTGTTTATCATTTTTATAAATAACCTGGATGAGGGTGGAGAAGGTTGGGTTGGTAAATTTGTGGAAGACACTAAGGTCAGTGGAGTTGTGGACAGTGCCGACAGATGTTGCAGGTTACAGAGAGACATAGATAAGCTGAAGAGCTGGGCTGAGAAGTGGTAATTAGAGTTCAATGTGGAAAAATGTGAGGTGACTCACTTTGGAAGGAGTAACAGGAATGCATAGTACTAGGTTAATGGTAAGAAGTGCAGATGAGCAGAGAGATCTCGGTGTCCATGTACATAGTTCCTTGAAAGTTGCCACCCATGTTGATAGGATTGTTAAGAAGGCATACAGTGTGTTAGCTTTGATTGGTAAAGTGATTGAGTTTCGGAACCATGAGGTCATGCTGCAGCTATACAAAACTCTGGTGCAGCCGCACTTAAGAGTATTGCATACAGTCCAGGTCACCGCATTCTAGGAAGGATGTGGAAGCTTTGGAAAGTTGTCAGAGGAGATTTACTCGGATGCTGCCTGGCATGGAGGGAACATCTTACATGGAAAGGCTAAGGGACATGAGGCTGTTTTTGTGAGAGAGAAGAAGGCTGAGAGGTGACCTAATTGAGACATATATGATAATCAGACGATAAATAGGTTGTACAGTGAGAGCCTTTTTCCTCAGATGGCGATGGTTAGCACTAGCGGACATAACTTTAAATTGAGGGGTTATAGATATAGGACAGATGTCAGAAGTAGTTTCTTTACTCAGAGAGTAGTAGAGACGTGGACAGTTCTGCTTGCAACAGTCGTAGACTCCCCAGTTTTCAGAGCATTTAAATGGTTATTGGATAGGCATATGGACAAGAATGGAATAGTGTAGGTTAGATGGGCTTCAGGTTGGTTTCATAGGTCGGTGCAATATTGAGGGCTGAAGGGCCTGTACTGTGCTGTAACGTTCTATGTTCTAAGTCTGATAAATGCTGTAAATATTCCTTCCATGACTGACTAAAAATCACTAGGTCATCGATGTACACCACACAGTTGGGTAATCCGGCAATGACCTCATTAGTTAGTCTCTGAAATGTGGCTGGAGCATTTTTCATACCAAATGGCATGACTTTGACCTGATATAGAGTCAAAAATGTGGTGCGAGAAAAGCATAGTAGGTCAGGCAGCATCTGAGATGCAGATGAATTGAAGTCGGGCAAAAGCCCTTCATCAGGAACTGATATAATCCATTTGGTGTTATAAAAGCCGGAATTGCCTTTGCTCTCTCTGATAGATGTACTTGCCAGTAGCAAGTCCAACTTAAAAATGTAAGTTGCTTGTCCCACCCTTTCATCACCGTCCTCCAACCATGGAATTGGATATACATCAGTCTTTGTAACGGCGTTGACTTTGCAGTAGTCTACATGTAACCATTGGGTACCATTTGGCTTTGACACGATGACTTTGGGTGAGCTGCAGTCACTGTAACTCACTTCAATTATGCCATCTTGGAGCATGCGCTCTATCTCCCTCTGAACCTGTGCCAACTTTAGAGGGTTATGCCTGTAAGGATGTTGCTTATTTGAAATTGCATTTCTGATCTCTACATCATGCACAATTAGGTTAGTACTTCCCAGCTTATTTCCACATATCTGCCCATGTAATAGCAATAACTCTTTCAGGTCATTTCCATTTACTTGTGGAAAGTAACTCAATAATTTATCCCAATTTTTGACAACTTCCTCACTGTCCAATTTGATTTGGGGAATGTCCAATTCAGAATCCTCTGAACTTGGTTCTTCCTTCTGTGCTGTAATCATTAACACCCTCTCCTCTTGCTTTCCTTCCCCATCAAAATACCTTCTGAGCATATTCACATGACACCCTCTGTGAGATTTCTTTCTGTCTGGAATTCTTATTAAGTAGTTCACCTCACTCAGTTTCCTCTAGGTTTGTTAAGGTCCACTAAACCTTGCTTTTAAAGATTCACTTATTACTGGAAATAGCACCAATACCTTATCTCCAATTGCAAAATTGCGAATTTGTGATTTCTTATCCACAAGTGATCATGGAGTCAGTGGTTTTGGTGGTGATTGCGGAGACAGTGGTCATGGTGGGGATTGCAGAGGCAGTGGTCTTGGTGTTGATCCCGAAGACAGTGGTCTTGGTGGTGATTGTGGAGACAGTGGTCATGGTGGGGATTGCGGAGGCAGTGGTCTTGGTGGTGATTACGGAGAGAGTGGTCTTGGTTGTGATTGCAGAGAGAGTGGCCTTGGTGGTGATCGTGGAGGCAGTGGTGTTGGTGGTAAATGCGGAGACAGTGGTCTTGGTGGTGATCACGGGGACAGTGGTCTTGGTGGTGATCGCGGAGACAGTGGTCTTGGTGGCGATTGCGGAGACAATGGTCTTGGTGGTGATCATGGAGACAGTGGTCTTGCAGGTGATCACGCATACACTGGTCTTGGTTGTGGTCGCGGAGGCAGTGGTCTTGCTGGTGATCATGGAGACCGTGGCATTGGTGGTGATTGTGGAGACAGTGTTCGTGGTGGTGATCATGGAGGTAGTGGTCTTGATGGTGATCATGGAGTCAGTAGTTTTGGTGGGGATTGCGGAGACAGTGGTCATGGTGGGGATTGCGGAGGCAGTGGTCTTGGTGGTGATCCCGAAGACAGTGGTCTTGGTGGTGATTGTGGAGACAGTGGTCTTGGTGGTGATCGTGGAGTCAGTGGTCGTGGTGGTGATTGCGGAGACAGTGATCATGGTGGGGATTGCGGAGGCAGTGGTCTTGGTGGTAATTACGGAGAGAGTGGTCTTGGTGGTGATTGCAGAGACTGTGGCCTTGGTGGTGATCATGGAGACAATGGTCTTTGTGGTTATCGCAGAGGCAGTGGTCTTGGTGGCGATTGCGGAGACAATGGTCTTTGTGGTGATGATGGAGCCAGTGGTCTTTGTGGTGATCGCGGAGGCAGTGGTCTTGGTGGTGATCACGGAGACAGTGGTCTTGGTGGTGATCGCGGAAACAGTGGTCTTGGTGGTGATCGCAGAGACAGTGCTCTTGGTGGTGACGGTGGAGACAGTGGTCTTGGTGGTGATGGTGGAGACAGTGGCATTGGTGGTGATCACGGACGCAGTGGTCCTGGTGGTGATCGCGGAGACAGTCGCCTTGGTGGTGATGGTGGAGACAGAGGTCTTGGTGGTGATGGTGGGGGCAGTGGTCTTGGTGGCGACCGTGGAGGCAGTGGTCTTGGTAGTGATCGCGGAGACAGTGGTCTTGGTGGCGATTGCGGAGACAATGGTCTTGGTGGTGGTCGCGGAGGCAGTGGTCTTGGTGGTGATCACGGAGACCATGGTATTGGTGGTGATTGTGGAGACAGTGGTCTTGGTGGTGATTATGGAGGTAGTGGTCTTGGTGTTGGTCATGGAGTCAGTGGATTTGGTGGTGATTGCGGAGACAGTGGTCATGGTAGGGATTGCGGAGGCAGTGGTCTTGGTGGTGATCCCGAAGACAGTGGTATCGGTGGTGATGGTGAAGACAGTGGTCTTGGTGGTGATCGTGGAGGCAGTGGTTTTGGTGGTAAATGCGGAGACAGTGGTCTTGGTGGTGATCACGGAGACAGTGGCCTTCGCGTTGATTGCGGAGAATGTGGTCTTGGTGGAGATTACGTAAAGAGTGGTCCTTGTGGTGATTGCAGAGACAGTGGCCTTGGTGGTGATCATGGAGACAATGGTCTTGGTGGAGATCGCGGAGGCAGTGATCTTGGTGGTGATCGCGGAGACAGTGGTCTTGGTGGTGATCAAGGAGACAGTGGTCTTGGTTGTGATCGCGGAGGCAATGGTCTTGGTGGTGATCACGGAGACAGTGGTCTTGGTGGTGATCGCGGACTCAGTGGTCTTGATGGTGATCACGGAGACATTGACCTTGGTGGTGGTTGCGGAGGCAGTTGTCTTGGTGGTGATCACGGAGACCGTGGTATTAGTGGTGATTGTGGAGACAGTGGTCTTGGTGGTGATCATGGAGGTAGTGGTCATGGTCGTGATCATGGAGTCAGTGGTTTTGGTGGTGATTGCGGAGACAGAGGTCATGGTGGGGATTGTGGAGGCAGTGGTCTTGGTGGTGATCCGGTAGACAGTGGTCTTGGTGATGATGGTGGAGACAGTGGTCTTGGTGGTGATCGTGGAGGCAGTGGTTTTGGTGGTAAATGCGGAGACAGTGGTCTTGGTGGTGATCACGGAGACAGTGGCCTTAGTGGTGTTTGCGGAGACAGTGGTCTTGGTGGTGTTTACGGAGAGAGTGGTCTTGGTGGTGATTGCAGAGACAGTGGCCTTGGTGGTGATCATGGAGACAGTGGTCTTGGTAGTGATCGCGGAGGCAATGGTCTTGGTGGTGATCACGGAGACAGTGGCCTTAGTGGTGTTTGCGGAGACAGTGGTCTTGGTGGTGTTTACGGAGAGAGTGGTCTTGGTGGTGATTGCAGAGACAGTGGCCTTGGTGGTGATCATGGAGACAGTGGTCTTGGTAGTGATCGCGGAGGCAATGGTCTTGGTGGTGATCACGGAGACAGTGG
>NC_057748.1:23718142-23764292 GCF_004010195.1 Chiloscyllium plagiosum | reverse complement strand
GGAGTCAGTGGTCCTGGTGGTGATCGTGGAGACAGTGGTGTTGGTGGTGATTGCGGAGTCAGTGGTCTTGGTGGTTATTGTGGCGACAGTGGCCTTGGTGGTGATCATGGAGACAGTGGTCTTTCTTGGTGATCGTGGAGACAGTGGTCTTGGTGGTGATCGCGGATACAGTGGTCTTGTTGGTGATCACGGAGACAATGGTCTAGGTGGTGATTGTGGAGACAATGGTCTTGGTGGTGATTGTGGTGACAGTGGTCTTGGTGATGATCGTGGACACAGTGGTCTTGGTGGTGATCGCGGAGGCAGTGCACCTGTTAGTGATTGTGGAGACAGTGGTCTTGATGGTGATCGCGGAGACAGTGGCGTTGGTGGTGATTATGGAGACAATTATGGTTTAGCACAGGCTTGGTGGGCTGAAGGGCCTGCTCCTTGTTGCACCATTCTTAGAAACATGATTCTTGCAACGGAGTGGTAAGATACTGACTAAGTGATTGTTGGTTATGAAAAGCCACGTTAATGTCGATCTCTCCTCATCAACTTGCAGCTTCATATCCTCCCTCTCACTGTGGGGAGACTCAATGCTGAGAATTTGACATGAAAGTCAAAGCTGGTAATTGGTGACTCCATCTCGCCCTTCGCTCCTGTGGACTTCTATCTTGAACACCAAAGTCTCTGGGGCCACTGCACAGACAGAGGCTGCATGCACTCTACACCTATCAAAGCTGGCATCTGTCACATGCCAGCCTCACCATGTCATTATAGCCCATCTCTGACCCGCTTACCGTACACATCTGCACTTCAATGGTGCAGCTCAGGGTGAAGTGACAACTCTCACTGCAATGCTGCTGCAAGGACAACTGTGCTCAGGAACACACACCCAGCTCATGGACTACACCTCAGGGCTACTCACTGTGTGTTTGTGCACACTCGCTTTGAGCAGACTTGAATTCTTGCAGAATAATTGCCTTGCTTAACCCTGCCATTCGTGGTTTTTCCCCTCAGCCAGAGCTACCAGGCTCTCACGACTGACACAAGCAAGCTCAATATCATTGTCCACAGTCAGTCAAGGCCCCCTGCACAGTGAGTCAAGGGGAGTCTGAGATACCAGTCCGGGAGCTTGGACACAGTCAGCCAAACCCTTGTGGTCATTAGATCAGGGAGTGAGGAGCTGAAGGTTAGGCAGTCCCCCACCCCTCTTGATACTTTCTGCCCTACTGTCAGATGATTCCTTCTGAATGAGAGAATTACCTATGCTGAAATTCCTGTGCTGTCATGGAAAGGCTCAGTACAACAGAGCTGAAAGTAGTCCTCCCACAAGACCGTGGTGATGAGCTGGGAATTTATACTCTGTATTTACCCTTCAGCACTGTATCTATCCTTTCCTATGCGTCAATGTATCACACCTTGAATTGCTCTCTGCTGTGTTCAATGAGACTGATCTTACCTCACTGCAGGATTTATTGAAGGCTCCAGATCCCCCCTTTTTCCTCTCTGGCTAAACAACCATCTTCAATGTGGTGAGGAGTTGGGAATTCTGCTGAGGCAGGAACTTCCTGAGTAGCTGCAAGAGACAGAAGAATAAACAGAGTGAGGAATTAGACTGATGAAGTGAGGATTACACATGTAGAATGGCATGGAGTCTCACAGATTTCTATAAAATCCCAGCCTCCATCCTTGGCCTGTGCTGCCTCATCTCTCTGGAGTGGAGAATTTGGTTGGCTGAGGATCTCACAGGAGCTGCATAAGGTGTAGCCAGCGGCAGCAATTAGACCCACACAGTGACAGATCCCACATGGAAAGATACTGAATGATATCACCAGAGTTCGGGATAATATCAGGATCAGACAATGATCAGAAAGAAGGGGCTTTGATTCATGGTGCACTGGTATTAGCACTCAGGGACGATCAAGCTATCAATGGGACAAGTGATGGCGTAGTTTATTCCCAATTGATGATTAATCCAGAAACTAATGCCGATGTCAGAAATACCTATCTGACTACACTATATCCTATAGGGTAGGAAATCTGCTCTGCTCATCTGGTCTGGCCTACATATGACTTCAGACCCAGAGCAAAGTGGTTAACTGACCTTACCTCGCTGAAGGATCCAGATCTCCCTGCCCTTGGTCTCTCTAGCTGACCAACTATCTTCAATGAGGTGATGGATGACACAAGAGTTGGGAATTCTACTGAGTCAGGAACTTCTTGAGTACCTACAGGAAACAGGAAAGGAGCTCTCCAAATCCAAAGAGAAAAGGTGAAGCACCAGAACAGCATGGGGATGTGGCTGAAGACAAGCAGAAAGGAGCCAACAGGAACAGAGTTTAACTGAAACTGTACGTTGGTGACAGGAAATTATCATGTTCTTTTTGAATGGACAAAGGATCTAGAACAAGGTGGATGGACTTGTGGCATGAGATTTAGACACCAGAGATAAATGAGATTTAGACACCAGAGAGACGTGGTTACAGGGTGATCATAAGATATAACATTAATATTTAAATGCGCACAAACTTACAGAGACAGACAGTTTGGAAAAGCAGGATGAGTGACCCTGAATGGAATGGATAACAAATGCATTACAGAGAAAGCATTTGGCCTCAGATTATGGAGTAGAATCAATATTTCCTTGCTTGTCACTGCATTAAACAGGAATTAATTAGAATTTGTAACAAAGGCACTGTGATAATTCTGGGAGACTACAATCTTCATATAATCTAGGATAATTTCAGTTTGCAAGGGATATTTGAAGAGGAGTTCAGGAAATGTTTTTGTCGTTTCTTTGAGTAACACATTGTGTAACTGGCTGGGAATGTAACTATCTCAGATCGACTGCTGTGTGATGAAGTTGAGTGAATCAGTAATGTCACACTAAGAGATCCTCAGGGAATTTGTGATAAAGTGGAACTCAAAGGGACTATGATGTTTTGAAATGACCATACAAAGGATAAACAAAAATCGGAAACAGAAACAAAGCCAATTATATGAGTTGAAGAGGAGAGATGTTCGAGATTAATGGGGAAACAGTACAAAATGTATAAACTGTGGAAAACATTTGAAGGAGCAGTGTAAAATATTCATCAAAAGGACATTCGATTGTAACAGAATAAAATCTCAGCAAGACATTCCCACCTGTCCCTCACTCAGGACCTAAAGGAGCAGATTTGATTAAGAGATGCTTAAAAGACCACCAAAAAATCCTAACAATACTGAAGAAAGCTAGTGATTTAGAAAACAGCAAAGCTCCACCAAAATATGGAAGTACGTCTTAATGAAGTAATAAGAACAGGGAGAGTTGAAGGAAATGAGACTGTTACAGAGAGGGGCAAGGGCCTATACAATGTTACAAAGCCAATACAATTGCTGCAGCTAATTACCCAGAGGGCGGCTCAGAGTCAGCTGGTGGGTCTGGAGTCCCATGTAGGCCAAAGCAGATAAGAATGTCAGATGTCCTTCCCTAAAAGTACACAAGTGAACCAGATGAGTCTTTCCTGATGAGCAACAATGGAACACTCCTTGCCTGCTCTTAGCAGCCTGCAACATATTATCGACGAGGATGAGCACCTCACCAGGACCTTCCTTGCACCTCCTCTTCTCGCCTTTAAACAACAACTAAACTTTAAACAGATCATGATTTGTAGCAAACTGCCAAGTATTCAGGAGAACAACATCGGACAACACTGTCACAGCAGCCATTGCAAGATGTGTCAGAGTATCGACACAGGTAACACCTTTTTATGTGGGGACACCTACCGCCATGTATGTGGCGAGTATTCATGTGACTCAGCCAACGTTGGCTATCTCATACGCTGCAGGAAAGGATGCCCCAAGGCATGATCCATTGGCGACACCGAGCAGACACTACAACAACGGATGAATGGACACCGCACAAAATCACCAGGCAGGAGTGTTCTTTCCCAGTCAGGGAATACTTCAGCAGTCTGGGACATACGGCTTTGGACCTTCAGGTGACCATCCTCCAAGGCAGACATCGGGACAGGCAACAACGCAGCGTGGCTGAGCAGAGGCTGATAGCAAAGTTCAGTGCCTATGGGGAGCAGAGGCTGATAGCAAAGTTCAGTGCCTATGGGGATCACCTCAACTGGGACCTTGGGTTCATGTCACACTGCAGGTGACCCCACTGCAATACACACAGACACTCGCACACTCACACACACACTCTCCAATACACACACACACACTCGCACTCTCACATACACACACCCACACACACACACATGCGCACACACACACGCACTCTCCAATACACACACATGCACACATTCGCGCACTCACACACACATTCTACAATACACACACACACTCTCACTCACATACACACTCTCGCGCACTCACACATTCACAGATGCACACTTGTACACTCACATACATACACACCCATGCAGACCCTCCCTCATTTACAAGCTCTCTCTAATTTGCACGTACGTAATCCCCCACTCACACCAACATACACACCCTCACACACATACCCTATCATACACACACTTAACCAAGCTTACACACACACTCTATCTTGTGCACTCACATGCACACACTCACATGCACATTCAATCTGTTGTCCCTATATGCACACACCTATAAGCTAATGGGTGTATTCGTTTTTGCAGAATTCCATTTTATTTTGCTGCATGAATCCATGTAAAACTCTGTTGAACTATCCAGAGGGTTCGTCAGTCTGACATCACATTGGAACACAGACAGACTCCTCACCGATTCTTTAAAAAGCTGAGTGATCTTGAGAATGTGATGTAAAAGAAGTTTGGGATTTCCATATCAAAGAACAGAAACCAGCATATTCCATTTTAAAAGATGAAAGTTTTAATCTAAGATTGTTTACTGTATCACATCTCCATGACACTGGACTCCCTTGGCTATACATTCTGTGAATATGATCTTAACCTCCACAACCACCTGATCAAGGAGAAGCACTCCGAAAGCTAATACTTCCAATTAAACCTGTTGGACTATAACCTGGTGTTGTGTGATTTTTAACTTTGTCCATCCCAGTCCAACACCAACACCTCCAAGTCAAAATGCCATAGCTTGCATTTATCTAATTAAACTCCATGTGGTATTCCTCAGCCCAGCTGATCAATAGCCCATTGTACACTTTGATAACCTTCTTCACTGTCCACTATACCACCAATTTTACTGTCACCCACAAACTTACTAACCATGCCTGCTACACTGCCATCCAAATCATTTAAATAAACTGCAAACAACTGTGGACTCAGCACCGATCCTTGTGGCGCACCATTGGTCACAAGACTCCAATCAGGAGAACAAACCTCTAACACCACCATCTCTCTCCTATCATCAAGCTAATTTTGTATCTATTTGTCTAGCTGTCATAGAGTCATAGAGACGTATAGCATGGAAACAGACCCTTCGGTCCAACCCGTCCATGCCAACCAGATATCCCAACCCAATCTCATCCCACCTGCCAGCACCTGGCCCATATCCTTCCAAACCCTTCCTATTGATATACCCATCCAAAGGCCTCTTAAGTGTTGCAATTGTACCAGCCTCCACCACTTCCTCTGGAAGCTCATTCCATACACGTACCACCCTCTGTGTGAAAAAGTTGCCCCTTATATCTTTTATATCTTTCCCCTCTCACCCTAAACCTATGCATTATTTTTCCTTATAAATTAGTCAACCAGGCAGAACCGTATTGATGGCCTTGCTAAAGTCCATGTAGACAATGTCTACCACGCTGCCTTCATTGACCTCTTGGCCTCAAAAACTAATTTTTGTGTGGCATGATTTTCCTTGCACAAAGCCATGTAGTCTATCCTTTTCAGTCCTTGCCTGTCTTTCTGAATCTGCTCCAACAACTTGCCAACCACTGCCATCTGTCTCAATGGTCTGTAGTTTTCTGGTGTTTCCTTTCAGCCCTTAAGTGATGGAACAACAGTAGCCATTCTCCAGTCTTCCAGCACCTCATTGTGGCTATCGATGGTACAAGTATCTCTGATAGGAACCCTGCAATTTATTCCTTAGTTTCCCACAATATGCTGGGATGCACTTGAACAGGTTATCTAGCTTTATATGTTTATGACCTCTAGCCCCACCTGTTCTCTCTTGTGGATTATTTTCAAGACATCACTGTTTATTTCCCCAAGTTCTAGAAATGACTTGCTCCACAGTGAATACTGATGTGGTTGTTCAGGATCTCCCCCATGTTCTGTGGTCCCACACATAGATGGCTTCATTGATCTTGAAGTGGCACTCTTGTCTACCCAGCGACTCTTCAGCCCTTGTTGAAACTTCCTTCTAAAAATTCAAATAAACCACACTCTGACTGGCAATCTGCTCCCCACCCTTATATATTCAGATGTTTATAGCCAAACCAAAAACTAAAATCCAACAAGTTCATCAAAAACATTTCTCTTTTATAAGATCATACATCACCAATTGTTTCTAAGGGTCCAGTTATTGTTTATTGTCATATCCTTTACAATATACTCCAGCATGTTCCCGACTTACTGTCAGGCTATCACTGTTTGGTTTCAGACTGACTGCACAATGGGTTTTGGGAATCCTTGCATATTGATCTGAGAAAAAAGCTTACAGGTTCAGCCGGTAATAGAGAAAGCTAATCAAATGCTGGCATTTATTACAAAGGGAATGGAGTCCAAAAATAGGGAGGTCTTGCTAAAACTATGCAAGGCTCGAGTCAGACCACACCTAGAATATTCTGAACGGTATGAGTGCCCAAAGGAAAAGCATTCTTTCATTGGAGGCAGGCCAGAGAAGGATCACTCGACTGATCGTGGGAAAGGAGGGATTGTCTTATGAGAAGAGGTTGAATGGATTGAGTTTAATCTCATTGGAGTTTAGAAACATGGGGGAGAAATTGAATGAAACCTTCAAGATTCTCAGGGGTTTTGACAGGGGAGTTGCTGGGAAGTTAGAAAATAGAACAATACAGCACAGCAATAGGCCCTTTGGCCCATCAAGGCTGTGTCAACCATGATGCTAATCTAATGCCATCTGCCTGCACATGGCCTATATCTGTTTATTCTCTGCCTCTTCATGTATCTAACTACCCCTTAAAAAACTTTGCTCACATTTTTACTCCAAACATTTGACAGCACATGTTAGGATGGTCAGGGGTTTGGCAGATAATTTGTGAGGGAGTGATCTTCCCATGTTTTTGCTGCTGTTGTTCTTCTAGACAAAAGTGGCTGTAGGTATCCCATCAGATACTGAGACGGTTTTATCTCACAAACTTGATTGAATATCTTGAATAAGTGACAAAACACCCAGCATCACTTTTTTTTGTACTGAAATATTGTCAAATTCACATCATTCATTTCTGGACTGACCATCCATCATGCCTGCTCCTTTGTGAATACCAATTCACCATTAAGGATTTCATCCACTTTATCCAGCTCCACACACAATTTCCCTTCTTTGTCCTCGAACTTTCCCTAGCTACCCCCTTGTTCCTTATATTCTATAAAATGGCTTGGGATTTACCTTCATACGATCTGGCAAAGACATTTTATGGCCCCTTTTAGATTTCTGTAGTTTTGAGTTCCCAAAGTCTGACATTAGCTTTCCTGTTGTGTCTGTATACTTCCAGACTTCCAGGGAGCACTGAATTGAGTAGCCTGACCCTTTTTACTGTGGAGAACAGATTTTCCTGGAACCACTTCATTCTCCCTTCAGACGACCTGCCACTCCTCTGATTCTAATTTATCTTCCCATTGCAGCTTCCAGTTCACATTAACTAAATCTTTTCTCAGCTTAGTAAAATTGGACTGACTCAAATTAAAAACTCAACTCTTCATAGGTCTTTGTTCCTTTAAATAAGTTATGTTAGACTCAACTGAAATATGATCACTGTTACCAAATTCTATCTTTTTTCTTCCAGATGGCAATGGTAATGGGTGGTGGAAGGTGCTGTCAAAGGAGCATCATGATTGACACGCCTGCTCCTGAGTGTCAGTGGCAGAAGGAGTGAGTGATTGTGGATGGGAACAAATCAATTGGGCGGTTTGTTCTTTGATTTTGTCAAACATTTTGAGTACTGGTGGAGTTGCACTCATTCAGAGAAGTGTGGAGTATTCCATCCTTCTCCTGACTTGAGTCTCATAGATTGTGGACAGACTTTGGTGAGACAGGAGAAGAGTTATTAGCTGCAGGATTCCTAGCTCCTGATCTGCTGCTGTAACCACAATGGTTGTATGGTCTTGGAAAACAAGCTCCAAGATGCTAATAGCAAATTACTCTGTAATAGCAATGTCATTGAATGTTGAATGATGATGGTGAGATTCCCCACTGTACATGATGCCCATTGGCTGACAGTTGTGCGGTAAGAATGTTACGTGTCACTTGTCAGCCCAAGTTGGCACATTATCCAGATCTTATTACATTAGGACATGGCCTGCTTCAGTATCTGATTAGTCACAAATACTGCTGAACATTGTGCTGTCATCAGCAAACATTCACACTCCTGACCTTATGATGGAGGGAAGGTCATTGATGAAGCAGGTAAAGAAGTTTGGGCAGAGGAAACGCCACTGAGGAACTCCTATACAGAAGTCCTGAAGCTGAAAACACTCGACTTCCAAAAAACTATAATCACCTCATTGTAAACCAGCTAAATGTCAAATCAACAGAGAGTTTCCCCTGATTCCCATAAGACCATAAGAACTAGGGTCAGGAATAGGACTTTCTGCCCCTCAGTCATCGATGCACTTCACCATATCTGAGAGCTATATCCTCCTGTGGTTAATCTTTGTTGTAGATTTCTTATATAATGTCATCCAAGGAATCAATACTGACATTACTCCCCTTTTCTGTACGACTTCATTGCAGTTGGTTACATGCTGCCGATCCTAAGTTGTTGCACAAACACATTTATTTATAGAACAACATTGTCTAGGTTCAGAGCAAAAATCAGTAACACAGTAAAATACCTGGTTATACAAATTCCTTACATTATAAACAAATAAAAGTCCTCAATGAAGCCCACAATACAGTCCTATTTTCAGACAGTTTTTTAACTCAATTGTGGGATGTGGGCATCACTGGCTGCGTCAGCATTTATTACCTGTCCCTAATTGACCCTAGAGAAGATGCATCAGGGTATCTAGTATTCTATGTATAAACCAGCCTGACAACCTTGATCCATTCCAGTTTATAACTCACTCCGGGGTATCAGTTATTCTGTATAAAAAACATTCATCTCCCCTCAATCAGATTCCAGTCTGGAACTCACTGCCGGGTATTTGTTCTTCAATATATAAAGCACCCCAATCCCCATGATTAGATTCCAATCTGTAATTCACTCTCGAGTAACTCTTATTCTTTAAAAAACACCCCAACTCCCTCAAGAAAATTCCAATCTGTAATCGACTTTATTTATCTGTTATTCTACATATAAACCACACTGAATTTCTCCATTAGATTGCAGTCCATCACTCACTCCTGGGTATCTGTTATTCCATATATAAACCACCCTGAACTCTTTGATTGGATTCCAGCTCGTATCTCACACCAGAGTATCTGTAATTCTATATATAAACATCTCAAACTCCGCAATTAGATTCTTGTCAGTAACTCACAACCCAGTGTCAATCAATCTAAATACGAACCACATCATACCCCTTGACTGTACTCCTATCTGTAACTCACTGACTGACACCTGACTAAGTCTGCAGATGAAGCAAGGCTTCCTCACGTCCCCAGTCCCATGCCCTGCAAACCATCCACAAGGATCAGTGCTGGACCCACTTTTCATCATTTATATAAACGTTTTGGATGTGAACATAGGAGGTATAGTTAGTATGTTTTCAGATGACACCAAAATTGGAGGTGTAGTGGACAGCGAAGAAGGTTACCTTTGAGTACAAAGGATCTTGATTAACTGGGCCAATGGACTGAGGAGTGGCAGATGGAGTTTAATTCAGATAAATGTGAGGTGCTGCGTTTTGGGAAGTCAAATCAGAGCTGGACTTATACATTTAATGGTAAGGTCCTGGGAGTGTTGCTGAACAAAGAGATCTTGGAGTGCAGGTTCATAGCTCCTTGAAAGTGGAGTCGCAGGTAGATAGGATAATGAAGAAGGTGTTTGGTATGCTTTCTTCTATTGGTCAGAGGATTGAAGTTCATGTTGTGGCTGTAAAGGATATTGGTTAGGCTACTATTGGAATATTGCGTGCAATTCTGGTCTCCTTCTTATCAGAAGGATGTTTTGAAATTTGAAAGGGTTCAGACAAGATTTACAGGGATGTTGTCAGGGTTGGAGGATTTGACCAACAGGGAGAGGCTGAATAAGATGGGGCTGTTTTGCCTGGAGCATCAGAGGCTGACAGGTGACTTTATAGAAGTTTATAAAATTATGAGGGGCATGGATAGGATAAACAGACAAAGTCTTTTCCCTGGAGTGGGGAAATCCAGAACTAGAGGGCATAGGTTTAGTGTGAGAGGGGATGGATATAAAAGGGACCTAAGGGACAAGGTTTTCACACAGAAGGTGGTGCGTGTATGGAATGCTAGAAGGAATGGTGGAGCTGTTGCAATTGTAGGAATTAAAAGGAATCTAGATGGGTATTTGAATAGGAAAGGTTTAGAAGGATATGAGCCAAGTGCTGGCAAATGGGATGAGATTAGGTTGGGAAATCAGGTTCTCATGGACGAGTTGGACTGAAGGGACTGTTTCCATGCTGTACATCTCTATGATTCTATTTGGTGACACCAATACATTAAGCTATTGTGATTTCCATGCAAGGATCTGGAAAATAATGCTTAAAACTGATTAATTACTAGAGAGAAGGAGGATTTGACTCAATTGTGCAGGGCTTTGGTGACTCACACACACGCACATACTTATGCAGAGACATGGAATGACAAAACAAAACTGGAATTTTCTGATATTAAAGCTCCATTAAAGAATCCTTGGATGACAGATGTGCACAGGACATTCACACATCTGGGTCAGCTCAAGATTCACCTCCACCCGACACTGAGAGCCTCCTTGATCACACTCTGGATTGGAATCAGATACTGTGTTTTGGAGCAGGGCATGGCACCATAGGATGAGGATGACTGTCCATGTGGATGTTCAGAACCAGCAATCTAATAGGGAATCAGAACAGAACAGAGACAATCAAACAAAGACCTTGGTGTTGAATTTGTGAAGGTGTGTTGCATCTAACCCCATACTACTCTTGTCCTGAGAGAGTGTTTGATGGGGACAGTATCGGGGAATCTTTATTTTGGAACACATGAACATGAGTCAGCCATTCAGCCCCTCTAGCCTACCCTATCATTCAATGGGATCATGGCTGATGTTTAGCCTAATTCCACATTCCTTCCCTAAGCCCATATCCCTTAATACCTTTACTTAACAAAATCATATCTACCTCATATTTAAACTGAGCAACAGATTCAACATCCAATGAAATTCGTGAAAGAGAATTCTAAACCTCTCCCTCCCTATGTGTCAAAGTGTTTCCTCACATCTCCCCTGAGTGCTGTGGTGCTAATTCTCAGGTTCTGTTTCCTCTCATTCTAGAATCTCCAATCAGTGGGAATCATTTATCTTGAACCATCCTGCCTTGTCCTGTTGATATTTGAGGACTTCAATCAGATAACACTTTAAACTTTCTCTATTCTAGAAAAAACAAGCCTTATTTGTGTAATATCCCCTCAGAATATATCCCCTAAGTCCAGGATCATTCTTGTAAACCTCCTTTATGCTCCGTCTTTGTACTCCAACCTGATAGCTGTACACTTGCTTGGCCTGAACTCTGACTAATACAGTGTTAGCTATTCACCCAGTCTATCAATATCCCTTTGTAATTTTATGGTACTGTCTGCACTATCAACAATGTGCCTAACTTTGTACCTATCCTGGGAGTGTTAGATGGGGACAGTGTAAGAAGAAGCTTCACTCTGTATCTATCCCCATTCTCTCCCTGCCCTGGAGTTTTAAATGCAGACAATTTAATGGGAGCTTTACTTTGTATTAACCCCTGTGCTACCTCTGCCCTGGGAATGTTTGTTGGGAACACTGTTTAAGCTCTGTTTAATCTGTGAAGATTGATGGGAGAGAGTATAAATGGAGATGCGAGTGGGACCAGTTACTTCATGCTGATGAGTGTAGGTGTCCAATTGCAATTGTGAGAAAAGTTGATGCCCTTGAGACGAAAGGGTCAGTAGCAGAATGGATTCACCATTGGCTCAGAGACAGGACACAGGGTAGAGGTTAATGAGTGATTCGGAATGGAGTGAGTGACAGTCTCATACCAGATTGAATGTGTTTTCAGCAAAAGACAATTGGTCCCTGGTAAATTGTAATGTTTCAGTGCAGAATTGCAATAATCTGATGCTTTTTCCTCACTGTTGTTCTCCAATCTCTGGTAAAATCTGCTCTCACACCATCTTCCATCGAAACTGTTGGCTGCACCAGCATGTCCATTGCTGTGTTTTGTCCCTTAATTGTACACATTGAAACTAACAACATAGGAATGGAAAAGGAGGAGATCCTGCAGGGGGAATATTGAAAGTTAGGCAGGAATTTAAAAAGGAGGTCCTCGCAGGTAGTAATATCTGGATTATACACAATGTTACAAGCTAGTCAGGGTAGGAATAAGAGGATAAAGCAGATGAATCTGTGGCTGAATCTAGTACAATACTGTTCTGAGGCAATGGTAGAACCTTTCTGGGACTGTTTGGAATCAGTGGACTGGACCATATTCAAGAACTCAGCAGAAAACCTCGATGAGCTTGTCACTACTGCCATGGACTTCATTCGCAAATGCCTGGAGGACTGTGTGACAAAGAAGTCAATCCGAGTGTTCTCCAACCTGAAATCTTGGAGGAACCGGGAAACCCGCACCCTACTGAAGACCAGACAGGCAGCATTCACATCGAGCAATCCAGACCTAAACCCAAAATCCAGATATGATCTTCACAAAGACATCAAAGCCATGGGTGACATGATGGCACAGTGGCACAGTGGTTAGCACCGCTGCCTCACAGCGCCAGAGATCCGGGTTCAATTCCCGACTCAGGCGACTGACTATGTGGAGTTTGCACATTCTCCCCGTGTCTGCGTGGGTTTCCTCCGGGTGCTCCGGTTTCCTCCCTCAGTCCAAAGATGTGTGGGTCAGGTGAATTGGCCATGCTAAATTGTCCATAGTGTTAGCTAAAGGGGTAAATGTAGGGGAATGGGTGGGTTGCACTTCAGCGGGTTGGTGTAGATTTGTTGGGCCAAAGTGCCTGTTTCCACACTGTAAGTAATCTAATCAGGGACACCAAGGCAGTACAAGACCAAGTTAGGGGCCGAAACCAACCATATGGTCTCCCACCACCTGCGGCAAGGCCGAAACAAAATAATGGGAAACAAAATGCAACAAAGCAAGGACACACCCCTCCCTGATGAGCTCAATGCTTTTTATGCTCGGTTTGCGCAGAGTGCCAGTGGCATGGTGACACCTGCACCGACAGCCCCGGATGTATTGTTCCCTCTATCATCACTGCAGTCAACCCAAGGAACGTGATGGGCCTGGACACTGTCCCTGCCATGTACTGAGATCCCCTCTGAGTCTCTGGCCCTTACCCTAAAACTGTAACCCCTTATAATTGACCCCCCAACCAATGGCAATAGCTTTACCTACTCATCCTCTCCATACCCCTCCGAATATTACACACCTCAATCATGTCCTGTCTCCATCTTCTCTACTGTAATGAAAACAATCTAACCTTACCTAACCTCTCCCTATAGCTCAATTGCTCCATCCCAGGCAACATCCTGGTGACCCTCCTCTGTATCCCCTCTACGGCTGTCACATCTTTCCTGTGGTGAGGTGACCAGAACTGCACACAGAGCTTCTGTTGTGGCCTAACCACCACTCTGTACAACTCAACCATTACCTCCTTGCTCTTCTGCTCTATGCCAAGACTGATGAAAGCAAGTGTCCCATCTGCCTTCTTGACAATTCTATTCACACGCTCTGCCAACATCTGGGATCTGTGAATTATTACCACACGATCCCTTTGTTCCTCAGAGCTCCCAGTGTCCTGCCATTTATTCAAACTCCCTCATCTTGTTATTTCTTCCAAAGTGCATCATCTTGCACTTACCAGGGTTGAACACCATCTACCAATAGTCTGCCCATCTGCCCAACCCATTGAAATCTTCCTGGAACCTGCAACCATCTTCTTAAGCACTCTACAAATCTTGGTGTTGTTTGCAAATTTGTTTAGCATTTCCTCCCCTTCTACATTTTCATCTGTATCATTTATGTATATAATAAACAAGAAGGATCCCAGTACTAATGCTCTGCAGCATGCTAGCCTAATGTCAATCGAGCCACCTTTCACCCCTCCCCTTTGTGTCCTATTCCTAACCCAGTCTATGATTCAACTCACCAAGTTTCTGTCAATTCTTTAACCATCTCAATCAGTCTACCATGTGAGACTTTGTCAAAAACGTCACTATAATCCACATAAATTACATCAATTGAACTTCTCCCATCCATTCACTGTCCCATCTTGAAAAAAAGTCGGACAAATTTGTTAGGCATGACCTCCCTCTGACAAAGCCATACTGACTATCCCTAATTTAACTCATACTTTTCCAAGTAGGTATTCATTCACTCCTTCAGAATTTTCTCCAACAGTTTCCCTCCCACTGATGTGAGACACACTGGTCTGTAATTTCGCGAGACATCTCCATCACCCTCCATGAAAATTGGAACCACATTTGTTGTCGTCCAGTCATCTGGTACTTCCCCTGTGGCCAGAGAGGAATACAAATGTATGTTAAAGCCCCTTCAAATTCCTGTCTCACCTCCCACAGCAACCTGGGATATAACTTACACGGGCCACAGGATATGTCAGTTTCTGAGCATGATGGGGCCTCCAATAGCTCCCCATTTCCTATGTCAAACTGTAAGGTCCCCTCAGTATCTTTTCCTGAATCCCATACTTGCATTCTCCATTTTCCAGAATGAAGACAAAAGAAAAGTATTCATTTAACACCCTTTCGATATCCTCTTCCACATGCACCAACTCTTGATTTGCACATTCATTTGACATATTGTCCTATTTTTAAAATCATTAGCATGTGGTACAGGGAGTAATTCAAAGATTATAACCATTGAAGTCCTGCTTTTTAACCTACTATCTACTAGTACTACAGAATGAGGAAGAATGAAAAGATTGCCAAATGATATGGTGAATTGAGCCAAGTGGGTAGGATGCAAGATGCAAATAGACATGTCCCCTGTGGACCTGTACTGGCAGTACCAGCTCTTTGCTGTTTTGCAAGTGACCTAACAAAGGAATGATTCAGAGTTGCCGGTGTTGGATTGGGGTGTACAGTATGAGTTAAATTAGGGATAGACCTGATGAAGCAGCGTCGCTCCGAAAGCTAGTGTGCTTCCAATTAAACCTGTTGGACCATAACCTGGTGTTGTGTGATTTTTAACTTTGTAACAAAGGAATAGCACTGTATATCCAGATTTGGATAAGTTAGGAGGCTCATGGTATAAGTTAGGAGGCTCATGGACAGTATTGTTGGGAGTGGAAGATTGGCAAATGTGATAGATTGCAAGTTTTAAAATATATATTATTATGACTCAATGAAGAAGTGTGTTATCAAACTCCATTATTCCACAGGCTGTCACAAATAGGGTATCGGCACCCAATTAAACCACCAATCAGTCGATTTGTCTGTCTGACTGCGATTCAGGACAAAAGTAGTTCATATCAGGTCTTGTCATTAACAGGAAAATGATTCTATTTACTGTAAACCAACAGCTTTAACAAATTACAATAATGGATTACTGATTTACCACTGGTATCTCAACTGTTTCCATTTTAATCCCACACCCCACCAGGCAACACTCCCCACCCCGGTGTCACAGACCCCCTTCACTTACTCATTTGCATAAGATAGACATAAACAGAATGTTTAACAAAAATGTTATGGCTGGAAATACAGGCAGGGAAAATTTCTGTCAATCAAAAGTCCAGACCATAGGTGGTGAGTTATTTCTTTCAGATTTCAGGGTTGTCTACGAACAATGATACAATGTCTACAGAGTGATAATTGGTCTTCATGTCTTCAGTGGGATTGGGATCTTGTTTGAGAATTTTCTCTGTATGAAGTTTTGTTTGTAGTTTCACAAAGGGGGAGAGAGGTCTTACTTGTTGGTCAGTTCCAGATGTCTATAGCTGCAGAGCACTTGCAGAGCTGCAACAAACTGCAACTGAACCAATCTTCAGGCTGTTGCTGGGGAGATGATGGTCATGGTATTATCACTGGAGTGTTCATCCAGAGACCCAAGTAATGTTCTGAGAATCCAGGTTTGAACCCTGCCACAGCAGAAGATGGAATTTGAATTCACTTTTTTTAAAAAATCTGGAATTAAGTCTAATGAGAACCTTGAATCCATTGTTGATTGTCAGGAAAAGGCCCATCTGTTCACTAATGTCCTTTAAGGAAGGAAACTGCTGACATTACCTGGTCTGACCTAAATGTGACCTGCAGCAATGTGGTTGACTCTTAACTGCAATTAGGGACGGGCAATAAATGCTGCCCTAGCCAGCAACGCCCTCATCATGTCAATGAATAATTTTCTAAAGAAGTCCCTACTGAACTCCAACTCCTCGAGCCACTGAAAATAGGTTGAGTGTCAATGTATTAGAATTAGGGTTAATCCCCCTCTTGACACATTGGAATCAATCTAAACATCAGGTCATAACAGAGAACACAGGGGGCTAACACCTTCAACATATTGTCTAGTTATCACCATTGTTAACAGCTAACCCGAGATTGCAACTTTAAAAAAATGGTTTTGTGATTTACACATGAAAGAAGTGAAACTATCACTGTATTCTAACGGATGAAAGGTTTAACAGACAATCAATTATTCAATGTATAATTTCAGTTACATCACACTGCAAATTTTTGCTATAAATTCTGTGTTACGATCGAGCCCTCCACTATCACCTGATGAAGGAGCATCTCTCCGAAAGCTAGTGTGCTTCCAATTAAACCTGTTGGACTATAACCTAGTGTTGTGTGATTTTTAACTATGTTGATGTGCGTCTGTCCAATGTGGTCTGTTGTTTTGGGAGTCAATCCTCTCTCTCTCTCTTTCTCTCTCGTTCCCCCTCTCTCTGTCCCACTAGTGGGGGTGCCACTGTTGGACAAGGTCAAAAATTAGTCCAAAGGATTTATTTGAAAATGCTGCTCATTCATTAGGTGTTAGTGAAAGAGGAAAATGTTAGACACAGAATTTATAAGGAAAAGATCAAAGGGTCACACAACTCATGTGAACAAACTGAACACAGCTAAGATTGCTCTTAAATTGCTAGTCAGTGAGAATGGACGTACAAATTCCAGCATTTCTTTCAAGTCACTGACCTGAGATAACTTTGGGGTGTTATCAATATAAAAGAAGTGACACCTCAGGTCAGACAATGAGCTGGAGGCGTCAGCCTGGGTCTTAACTTTGAGTCACTCTGCCTCTCTCTCTCTCTGACACACACACACACACACTCTCTCTCTTCCCATCATACACACGTACACTTTCTCTCTCCCCTCACACACACACACACACTCTTTCCTCCGTCTCTCACACAGACACGTTCATATAAATCTGTGGGGTGAATTTGCATTTGCAGATTTGTATTTGCAAGTGCATTTTATTCTGTTCAAAAAGCACACAATCTGTAGGCAGTCGGTCACTGTGGCATTTTATAAACTACTTTGGAAATAAAACCAGTCTGACTCGAGGTTTGAGATACAGACAGACTCCAAGCAACACTTCACACCTAAAATGCGTCGTCTGACTGGAGGTGTCACCTCCTTCATATTGATAACACCTGAAGTTATTTCAGGGCAGTGACTTGAAAGAAATTCTGGGATTTATGTGTTAATTAATAAAAACCTGCACCTCCATTCTAATTGATTCGCGATTTAAGAGCCATATTAGCTCTGTTCAATTCATTCGCATGAGTTGCATGACACTTTGTTCTTATAAATTCTGTGTCTAAGGTTTTCGTTCACACTAGCATATAATCAAGGAGCAACACTCTGAAAATTCAGCCTTCACCACCACCTGTACAGAGGCATTAGAAGTGAAACAATGCAGAGGGTAGCATTGTTTCACTTCTAACACAAGCACCCCCTCCTCCCGGCCACCCATGACAGGAAGTGTCTGATTCGACTGCATTTTATTAGCTGCCCATTGTAACTGGGCAACTTGATGCTGAAAAATAGGGAGCCCAGCCATTTCTTGTAATTTGTTTGGTGAGTGGGTTCTGATACCTGCCCCAATTTCTCATGTCGAAACAGCTCAAAATTGGTGGTTTGTGACTTTAGTATGGGGTTCTGTTCAATTGGAAAATTTTCTGATTAACGATTCTATTTAATTGCATCAGAAGCTCCCAAAGGATTTGATTTTGATGGAGACTTAAAGAGCTTTCCAATCGGATAGCGATTACCCAGGAGGAAATTCTATGATGAGGAATCTGCAGGTTCTCAATTCAACTCTCTCCCTGTACTGAGATAAGGTCTCTCTGTCAGGATGTGATGGTATACTCTCCACTTGCCTGGAATGGACAGCTCCAACAAACACTCAAGAAACTTGAGGCTGTCCATGGACAAAGCAGTCCCCGCTTGATTGACACATCTACAAACATTCACTCTATCTACCACCGGCACTCAGTAGCAGTAGTGTGTACCATCTACAAAGTGCCCTGCAGAAACTCACCAAAGATCCCCAGACAACACCCTCCAAACCCACACTGTACGTAATCTAATTTAAGTCAAACCCATGAACACTTCTGTCTAGAGGACGAGGGCAGCACGTATGTGGGAACACCAGCCGCAGAAGGTTCCCCTCCAAGCCACTCACCATCCTGACTTGGAAATACGTCACCATTTGGCCACCGTCGCTGGGTCAAAATCCTGGGATTCCCTCCCTAATGGCATTTGGACTGTAGTGATTGAAGAAGGCAGCTAACCATCCCCTTCTCAAGGGGCAACTAGGGATGGGTAATAAATGCTGACCCATTCCATGAATGAATAATGTTAAGAAGCGGGGTAAACATTCCTGCTTAATTTAAAACTAGCAACACAGGAAAGATTCATCAAATGGCTAAGAACTATGAAAGTAAAAATTAACAACTTTATTTCTTAAAGTATAACAGAGAATAATTAACTAACAACTATTTACAACTCCATTCTCTAACCTACCGTTTACCTTCCCTTCTATAATACAAGTCCAATAAAACTCCCAATTAAGAGTTACAGAAAATACCAAATTCTAAAATGAGCCAGCAGTCAAATATTCCCTTTATCTTCATCGGTAGATTGGCTCTCCAGCTCAGTGTTGAGGTTTTTCTCTGTGTGAACTCCTTCTCTACACAGGTACCTCTCAGCGAGTTCTGACTAGCAGTCTACAGCTGTTGGCCTGGTGGCAGTTTTCCTTCCAACTGTTCAATCTTCCCTGGTCTTACAACCCAAAGCATTGGATTGTGTCATTGACTTTTAAGATTGTCAATACGCTCAATTCAAACATGACTGGAATTTGATATTTTTCAGGGTATAATTTAAATTGATGGGTCTAATTCGAATTTGTTTTGCCACTTCCAAGCAACTCTGAAGATGGAGACTGGATAGGCTCAGGCTATTCTTTTTACAGCAGAGATTGGGGTAGATAAGACTCTGAGGGGCATGGAGAAGGTGAATAGAAAACAATTGTTCCCCTAATTCAAAGGGTCAGAATAGGGTGGATGAAATTTGAAGCTGAAAGGCAGGAGGTTTAGAGGGGACATGAGGAAAAATCTATTAACCTTGATGATGATATGGGGGCTGCAGTGCACTGCCCAGGAGAAGGGAAGTCTCAAAACCTTTAAAATGTACTTGGATGAGTGTTTGAAATGTCATAACACCAAGGCTGAGTGCTGCAAAGTGAGATTCATGTCAATTTAGTATAATTGTGGTTGGACAAAAAATATTGGCTGAAGGGCCTTTTCTGTTCTATATCATTCTGTTAATTTTGTTTTGTCTTTGTTTGTGAAAATATTTCCTAATGTAAGTTTCAGCTATTATTGTGATCAGTATCAGTTTCAGATTCTGTGTTAGAGTGTTCATTCACAGAAAGAATTTCCCAAATGAGCAGTAAAACTAAATGAAGAAGGAAGCAGTGAGACAGTGTGCAGTAGAGCAGCTCTAAGGAGCTCTACTTCATGAGGTATCAAATGACTGAACAGCCTCAGAAAAATGAAGATCATCACTAATAGGAATATCAAAAAATGTTTAGGTATAGATGGGACTGCTAGTGTGTGAAATAATGCAAGTATTGTTACTTGGAGACAAGTTGCAATTATCATTTCAGACCTGATCGGATCAGATTAAACCAGTCTTTGGGGAATTCAGATACAGAATTAACTCTCAATGATATCACATCATTAAAATAAACTTGTCGTCATAATCGTCAAAATGATTAAAAAAAATTGAAGATGCAATTCCAGTTTCCCAGTGGAGACGCCACACAATAGATGATAAAGTCTCTGGAACAGTGTCAGCTCCAATTCTGAGAGAATTCTCCAATTCTGACGGATTGCCAGCAGCAGGAAGGGAGAGCTTGTTTTACAAGCGACAAAATGTACATTCCAAGATTGATTGCCAAAGTATATTACATCATCCTTGTCATTGTTGGTGTTCCTGGTAAGTCTTGTAATCACTTAAGTTTTATAAACCTCTGCATTAAACCTTACTTACTTCCACTCTTTGACTGATAATTATTTTATTCCCATTCAGCAAGGCAAATTCTGATGCCAGACAATCGAACTTACTGAGTTTAAAGTGAATAGTTTGTCAGTTAGGAGGCTCCTCAGTAACATGCAGCATTGTCTGTTCCTCTATACTGTGCAGAATGGGTTTACACTGAGGCTGTATTGATGCTCAGGCAGCTTGCTTCAAATGAGAGCCCAGATACAACAGGGCAATGGATGGGTTCAGCAGGTTGTTATTGAGTGATAAGAGTGGGACAGTACGGAATAGCTTCTACCATCTTGTGTATTTTCATCAGTCAGTGGGTGTGTAGGGACATGCTATTTGTGAAGGCAATTCGCTGGAAGGGATATGGAGCACAGAGTTCCAATTTTGATGTGTATTGCATGAATTATTGTCAAAAAGAGTTGTGTGTTGTGCCATTTTGTAAGAAGATGCACTGTGGTGCAGAGTTTAATAGGAGATCTATTAATGCTGAGATCTGGAGTGTTGTGGTAGTAGCTCTCCCACAGAGGATTAATCCACTTTGTCAAGCAGGATGTTTCCCACCCAGCTCTTTGTTGCTGTTATCTTTTGATGTTCCCCAAACAATAATTTTCCAGGTGAAATTCCTCCCACGGCCATTTATTTGGGATTATTATTTTGTTTTTGACTATCAATTTAGATCTGTATGTATGCCTGTTTTTTATTTATTTATTGTCATTTAAATGGCACTGATGTTTTAGAAATGAAAACTGTGCATATATTTTTAGACCAATTCACCGTGAGGCCATAGTGTCACACCAAGGAGTGTAGTACTCTATCAACTGTGTGAAATCTCTGCTTTTGTGCCTGGTCCAGGAGTCACAGAACGGTGAAGATTGGGTGGTACAGCAGGATTTTTCACAGATGAAAGACAAGTTGGTTTGGAGTGGCTGACGTATAATTTCAGATATTGTGCTACTCCTTCGCTCCAGTCAGGATCTAGGCCATCCAGCCATATGGAGGGAAAGTCACTCCTGCTGTTGTGACCTCCAGTTAATGTAATATTTATCACTGAAGGGCTCCATGAGTTGAATACTATATCAGGGTCACCAGTGGATTCACAGTCCATCAGCAGCTCACTGCTAAAAGAATATGAATGTGGGAGGCACAGTGGCACAGTGGTTAGCACTGCTGCCTATCAGCGCCCGAGACCCGGGTTCAATTCCCGCCTCAGGCAACTGACTGTGTGGAGTTTGCACGTTCTCCCCGTGTCTGCGTGGGTTTCCTCCGGGTGCTCCGGTTTCCTCCCACAGTCCAAAGATGTGCAGGTCAGGTGAATTGGCAATGCTAAATTGCCCGTAGTGTTAGGTAAGGGGTAAATGTAGAGGTATGGGTGGGTTGCGCTTTGGCGGGGCGGTGTGGACTTGTTGGGCAGAAGGGCCTGACTCCACACTGTAAGTAATCTAATCTAATCTGATCGAATCATCTGTCGACCCTGATTTGCATGATGCTCTTTGCCTTATGGTGTGGGACATCTTTGCAAAGATTTTCACACAGAATGTCTGTCCAAATAGGGATTATGGTTCACACCACAGAGATAGATTTGTATAAATGTGTAGCTTCCAACAGTTAAAACGTGACTTGCTGTTGTTATATCAATCTGTCCCTGAGAATTATGTTACATCTACCTTGCGGTCTGGATAATTGGGATGTGGGTGTGGGTGACAGTGCCTGCTCGACTGTGTTCATTTTGTGGGAAGTTGTTCATGACTCGACCCTGTGCTGGTTGAGGATGGTCATACAGGGAACTGACCCCACACAGGGCAGTTCAGTGTGTTCAGCTCCTTCACCTTGGATGGAAATTTCCATGTTGATCACCTTTATCAAGGTGCAGTGGTTTATTGGAAGTCACATTTAGGTGCTGAGTAACCCTCAGAATGATTTGTTACAATTAGAGGATGGAAAGTACGTTGTGGTGGGAGTGAGATAGTTTTGAAGGGACTTGTTGTTGTCAGCATGCACTTGGAAGTTTAAAAATGTTTGCAGTAACGATAACACTAAGCTGAACATTCCCACAGTACATTGTAAATATCAGGGCTGCTGCATCAACACTGCTGGCTGGGACATGGTGTGTTTTACATCAGGGGAGTAACACAGTGGATCACACTCTCTGATGCAATAATGACCTGTCTCTTCAAGTCCAAGACAGTTCAGTTGAGAAAACTGCAGTTGTTGGAATGTTGGGTTTGGCAAGACATCAAACAAATTTCATTTGCTCGCCAATAAGACTTTCAGAGAGCATGTGTTATTGCCATAATACCCAGAGGTTAGTACAATACAGAAGACAGAGTGTTGTGGGACACTAGCATTCTGTAATGGGCTCTGTTGGAGACTTTTATTTTTCTCTGAAGTTCAGTCTTTACTTCTCCAGAGGCTCCTAATCACTGATGTCAAGTGCTGCCTGAAAGCTGATCCATTGCTGTGCATGATGGATACAAGTAACCCTTGATTGACTGGACACTGGACACGGGCAGTATGAGTTCCCAATGTGAAATGTTAATGGACACAGTGAACATTTCCAAGCTAACTCTACGGTGTATTTCCTCAAATGAGATAAAGCGATCTTTTGTCTGGAGCTCACAGGCACTCTGCATGATCCAGTGATTGACTAGAATATTGTATAATGTTGATCTGGATCCCCAGGAATCACTCTGAGTGAAGGTATTACTGATCATGGAATTGTACTGAATGGGAATCATGAACCTCAGGCTGGACCCTCTGGTTGCTGTGGCCTCATGTTGCTGGGAGGATGTGTCATCGTAGAATTATACTGAGTGTGGCTAACTGCTGAAATAGGAACTCGTGACCAGGTATTCTTGCTTTTCTTGGGTACCTATAAATGCAGCATTGTAGTAAGTTCAGAGCACTAATAATATCTCAATCATAAATATTAATGGGAATATCTTTCACTGTAGAACATGTGGGTCAATAGCCTGAAGGGAACATCTGATTCTAATGGTAAAATGCGATTCAGTGAGCATCTTTCAATTTGAATTTTATTGACTGTGGGCTCCGAGTCAAAGGGGAATAACTAACCAACTAACCTCAGTGTCCAAGTTTGTAAAAGCGTTAGCCCTGACTGGGATTGAAGACTCAGGAGGAAGGAAGGATTCAGGCAAGTAGAAGACTTTTATTCAAGCAGAATCCGTTAATGCAGGGAGAGGGCCAAAGGATCTTCCCTGAATCTGGCCTTGATGTACAAACATGATTATCTGTTTCATCTTTGGCTCAGATTGGAAGACCGGTCAATGACACATGCTGAGTTTTGCAGGGAAACACAACATTTTTGTCCAGTTTGAATTACAATAATCAAATACAACATGGTCATTATGTCCTTCCTTCTTACTCCGCATACCCAATCCCAAGAGAAGCCTAATTAATAACAGGCATCTCTATAGACCGCCCCAGATTCCCAAGATCTTTTGGTGTATACCAGACACTATAATCTCTGGGCCTTGGGATCTTCCTCAGCTTCCTATTAATTTACATTCCAAACTTACTGGCTATATTTCTTTGGATCTGTCTCAGGTTGGATTATCTCTAAGGACAGCTTAAATTCTAGTATTTCTCTTATATTTCGCACTATTCTAATTATATTTGTAAGAATACTTGCTATAAGAGTTGCAATATTGATTTCTGTTATAAAGTTAGTCATTAAGTGTAAAGTTATACAGTCACTTCTACTGTAAGCACTTTGTGATTAATGGGCTGTGAATAATTTATTTTGTTCAGGGCATAAGAGAATACATTTCTTGAGGCTACTTAACTTTCACATCTATATTTAAATGTTATTTCTCATGCTTATATTTCCTTTAGTTATATGTGTATCTAACTATGCTTTATACTGAAAACTACCTCGATGATTGTTTGAATAACCTTTAGTGAGAACCTATTGCTTAATATTGCAAGTAATTTTAGAGAAGCAAATGTTTACTATGAACTAACTTTAGCTGTTGTCAGTGCAGCTGCTTCGGGAGTTAACTTGGTTGGTCCATGACTTGGGTCTGACTGGGACAATCATCCTTTCATTAATGGGACTGGAATCCATTTTGTGTAAGCGGGCATGGGTCACTTTGGTATAAGCAGGTATTGGCCATCCCTACAAAGTGTCACTGGGAGCATCTCAAAGTAAAATTATACTGAGTTTGGTTACTAACTGGAGTGGAACATCTTACCTGAGTAGTCTTGTGCAAGGAGGAGTATCTTTAAATATAGAATTTACTGTTTGTGGGAACTGAATGAAATGGAATACCTGGCCGCAGTGGGAACTAGGACCATGGCGACATGAACCATGCAGTGCTTCGTTTATATTACATTCCTCTGTTCTGTTCCTCTGATGGAGCTGCCTTTTTAATTCATTTGTGGGATGTGGGTGGTGCTGGCTGGCCAGCAGTTATTGCCCATCCCTAAGTTGCCCTTGAGAAGTGGTGGTGAGCTGCCTCTTCATCTGCTGCAGTCCATCTGCAGTGGGTTGACCCACAATGTTATTAGGGAGGGATTCCAGTCAATGGAGTTTGTAATTATAAAATGGATAGCAAATGGGAAAATCTTCAGAGTTGGTTGCATATGTTTAGTGCTAAGTTTACAAAGTGAAATGTCCCAATGGAGATAAATAGATGTGATATTTCTCAGAAAGGAAAATTGCAGAGCAACAATGTTAGTTTAGTTAAATGCCCAATATACATATTATATTGACTCAAATCATATTTTTGGTACTGATTATTCTTCCAGCAGGATTAGGAAAATTTGTGGGACATGGCTAGACTCATCTGATTTGATTTAGATTAACAATTTTTGAATCTGTAATTCATAATCTTTCCACAGTTAATTTTCCAGAGATTGCTGCTCCTCCTTGGAAGGAAGAGGTTTTGCATCAATCACTTTTAAAGCAATATATAAAATTTAAAGTTTGTGAGAAGATTTGTAGCTCGGGTGCTCATTGTTGTGGTTCTGTTCGCCGAGCTGGGAATATGTGTTGCAGATGTTTCGTCCCCTGACTAGGTGACATCCTCAGTGCTTGGGAGCCTCCTGTGAAGCGCTTCTGTGATCTTTCCTCCGGGATATTTGTAGTGATTTGAATCTGTCGCTTCCAGTTGTCAGTTCCAGCTATCCGTTGCAGTGGTATATTGGGTCCAGGTCGGTGTGCTTATTGATTGAATCTGTGGATGAGTGCCATGTCTCTAGGAATTCCCTGGCTGTTCTCTGTTTGGCTTGAACTATAACTGTAGTGTTGTCCCAGTCGAATTCATATTGCTTGTCATCTGCGTGTGTAGCTACTAAGGATAGCTGGTCATGTCGTTTCATGGCTAGTTTGTTCATGGATGCAGATCATTAGCTGTCTTCCTGTTTGTCCTGTGTAGTGTTTTGTGCAGCCCTTGCATGGGATTTTGTACACTACATTGGTTTTGCTCATGCTGGGTATCGGGTCCTTCATTCTGGTGAGTTGTTGTCAGACATAGGACAAACAGGAAGACAGCTAACGATCCGCATCCATGATCCAATATACAGACCACTGCAGCGGAGAGCTGGAACTGACAACCGGAAGCAACAGATTCAAACCACTACAAATGCCGGAGGAAAGATCACAGAAGCGCTTCACAGGAGGCTCCCAAGCACTGAGGATGTCACCTAGACAGGGGAAGAAACGTCTGCAACACAAATTCTCAGCTCGGCGAACAGAACCACAATAAAATTTTAAAAATACTAATAGTGTAGGAATAAAAATGCTTGTTTCGACAAAAAAAGCCTAACTTTAGTACTTGCAATATTATCACCATGATTTATAATTGAATTGGACAGTTTTACTTAGAATTAACAGTACAGAATACAGAATATTTAACATGCCATACAAGCCTCTCCCATTACTGGTTGTTCTAACTCTGTATGAGTATTCCAAATTCATGAATGCTAGTTGCAGTCTCTCTGATCAGTTATTCTCTCTATACATCTGTCTACCCTTTGTCACTAACACAGCTACCCAATCCAATTTCCAGAGTTGTGAGCATCTCCCTTCTTTTAGTGTGGTCATGACAAACATTCAGATTCTGTTGGGAGCCCAGACTCACTCATTGCTATCTTTTTGTACCATAGCCTCTGACCTTCCAATACACTCAACATGTTCAGTCTGTAGTGCACCAAACTCAGGATTGTTTGACTTGCATTTACAGAAGAATTGATTGTCTGTTCCTCAGCCAGTTCCATCTCTTTATACAGCTAATGCCTAGTTCCTGAAGTAGTGAAAAGAAGGAGTGAAAATTTGGAGTCAATGAGATCACAGTTCTCTTTGGTATCATCCTGATGACAGGTAAAGATGGTTATGGCTGTTGGAGGTCAATCGTCTCAACGGTCAGACATCTCAGCAGAAATTCTTCAAGGTCATATCTTAGGCCCCAAAATCTGCATCTGCCTCAACAATGCTCTTCCCTCCAAATTAGAGATGCTTTCTCATGATTGCACAATGTTCATCACCATTTACTCCTTAGACAATGAAGAGGTCTGTGCACATATTATATTAGATTCCCTACAGTGTGTAAACAGGTTCTTCAGCCCAACAAGTCCACACCGATCCTCAGAAGAATAACCCACCCAGACCCATTTCCCTCTGATTAATGCACCTCACACCATGGGCAATTTAGCATGGCCATTCACCTGAACTGCACGTCTTTGGAGGAACCCCATGCAGACACGGGAAGAATGTGCAAACTCAACACAGACAGTGGCCCAAGGCTGGGATTGAACCTGGGTCCCTGGCACTGTGAGGCAGCAGTGCTAACCACTGTACCACCAGTAGAATATAATCCCTACAGCATGGAAGCAGGCCACGGTAATATTGAGCTTGGGCTGATAATTGACAAGTAACATTCACACTCCACAAGTGACAAGTAATGATCATTTCCAAAAAGTGATAATCTACCAATCTCCCATTGGCTTATGATGACATTACCATCACTGAATGCATGACTGGCACCAACCTGGGCTAACCGTTAACAAGGAAATTACCTGCTCCAGCCAGACAAGTGCTGTAGCCACAGGAGTATGTCTGATTACTGCAGCTAATGAGCTTCCTGCCTGCTCTCCAATCCATGTCCACCACCCAGAAAACATAGCTCAGGGGTGGAGTAGAATGTTTTTCATGTATCTGGCTGACAGCAATTCGAATGCATCATAGAGGCAGCCACCAGTGGTTAGCACTGCTGCCTCATAGCACCAGAGACCCAGGTTCGATTCCAGCCTCAGGCGACTGTCTGTGTGGAGTTTGCACATTCTCCCTGTGTCTGCATGGGTTTCCTCCGAGTGCTCTGGTTTCCTCCCACAGCCCATAGATATGCAGGTTAGGCGAATTGGCCATACTAAATTGCCGCATAGTGTTCAGGGATGTGAAGGCTATGTACATTAGTCAGAGGTAAATGTAGAGTAGTAGGATAGGGGAATGGGTTCGGGTGTGTTAATCTTCAGAGGGTCTTGTTGGGCTGAAGGGCCTATTTCCACATTACAGGGATTCTATGATTCTGAGCATACCATTCACACAGCTCTACATTGTGCAGGACAAACAGCCGATACATTGGCATGCTCAGCGTCACATTCGGCACACATGGCCAGCAATAAATACATCCTACAAATGCAGAATAGTAACGCTTCGAGTCTCTTTCAATAGGAACATGTAAGCCCATGGCCTCCTGAACCGAGAAGAACAAGGGCAGCAGATGCAAAGAAACACCATCATGTGCAAGTTCCTTTTCAAGCCAGATTTCATTCTGAGTTGGAAATATATCGTTGTGTCACTGTTGTTCATTAAAAAATTCCACAAATCTCCTCTGAAAACACTGTCAACTTTTCTGGATCCTGTGCAATGCAGATGTTCACAAAGACAGATCTTCAACACCATCGCAAAGATGGTTCGAGCTGGGCAAAGAATCACTAAAGCTCACATTCCATGAGTACATCTGAAAATAATCACCATTCCCACATCTGCAGGAGACAGATTATTTTGCCTCAGTTTTCTGTGCTGTGGAAAGGTCTATACATTGGTATTCCCTACTCCAGGAAACTATGCTGAATTGAGTAAGGGATCTTTTAACTTCAGAAATGGATTGGTTTGCAGAATTTCTTTGGACTCAGTGTGGGGATATTCAGTCCCAAGGAATGGTCTAAAATAGGAGTAGATGTCTGTGCATGAGGAGCACCATTTCCTTTTATTCATAGAAGGGATCTGGGTGTTGCTAGGTAGGCCAACACTTACCACCTTTCCCTAATTGCCAAGAGGGCAGGTAAGAGTCAACCAGTTTGTTGTGGATCTGAAGACACATGAAGGCCAGACCAGGTAAGGATGCCAGATTGCCCTCCTGAAAGGATATGAGTGAACGAGATGGTTTTTTTTCCCAACAGCTGACAGCCATTTCATCGTCATCATTCGACAGCAGAATTCCCGATTATTATTGAATTGGAATTGAATTGGCTACCATTGCAGCCTTAAAACCATCTCCCAGAACATTACCAAGGTCTCTGAATAAGTAGTCCAGTGATAAGGCCATCATTTTCCCTAATCTTTAGCATTGGCCTGAATCCACAGAAACTGTCTTTGATGCCAAGCAATGTTACAATATTTGGATCTCTGAGAACAAGCTGTAGTACAATTCAGGTGATTTCCATGGTGCGTTTTGGATAAACTATAGTTAAAGTCTCACCCCAGTGTGTGTTTTGAACCCTGGGAAGGGGATCTCCGTTCACAAGAAGATGGCCGAGGAGAGGAGCTTGGGTTGCATGAGCCTGGACAGCGGGCAGGAAGCTTTGTTTAATTTGAGCCCTAAAGTGTGTGATTTCTAAACTGGAAAGTTGCAATGGCCAGTGCTGCATGGATTCAGATTTTATCTAGGTAGAGGCTGTGGTGTGCAGTTTTGAATATGTGGACGAACTCTGTGCAAAACGTTGATGTTCTTATGATTACAGTGAGTATCCAACTTGGGAAATGGTGGTGGCATTCACTGCTGAATACCTTCCTAGGTCAGACTGCCAGGATTTTCAGTCTTTTACACGTGAGAGGGACTTAGTGCCCTATCATTTCTTCTTTTAGAGTATGGAGGACATCCATTTGTAGACACTATGGAATGATTCAATGCCTTGTAATGTAGTTTATACTATGTGGTTGGACACTTTGGGAGGAAATTTGAGTTGTGGACGCCCCAAAAATGAATACAGGAATTTTGTAACACATGTCCATGTTAGGTATCTCCCATTCTTTGTTTTACTGCTCCTGGGTGTCTTTGTGTGGACGTTGTGGTCTTATGGGAAACACCAATCAGCCAGAGCACCTACAGTGCAGGTGAAATTAACTGCTGCTGACCCCCTAAAAAAATTGTGTGCATGTTCCTTCCCATACCTTTTAAAAGGGCAAATAATTCAGAAAGAGAGAGTTTGCTGTTGTGGTTCAGATTCTTTAAACTTCATATGACGTGGAAACCCAATTAACTTTGTGCTAAAATCCATCACTGACAGATGGGTCTCACGCACACAGAATGTCTGATTCATAACTTTGATTCTCCTTTTGCTTTCTCTCTCTTACAGTGAGTCTAGTGGAAATTGTATCGTTGGCTTGGGGCAAGTGTCGTCTTTCTAAATGCAGTACTCGCTATCTTGTGGCCATGGCAGTGTCTGATCTACTGTTCATTGTTTTTGATGTCGTAATTTGGAGATTTAGTTACCATTTTTATCCAAGATGTTTCCTAGACATCACTCCTGTTTGTAGTGTTGTCAATGTCCTGTGCCAGCTGACCATTGATTGTTCTGTCTGGTTCACTGCTGCTTTTTCATTTGATCGATTTGTTGCCATTTGTTTACATCAGATGAAAACTAATTATTGTACAGAGAAAACTGCAGTGACAGTTCTAGCAACAATCTGTATTTTCTTTTCTTTAAAGAACATTCCCAACTACTTTCGAATTAGACCAGGAATGGTCATCAACAATGTTCCATGGTACTGTAAAACCAGGTCTAGCTACTTCTTTGACCGTCGCTGGGCAAGTTTTAAATATTTTGAACATTTTTTAACACCATTTCTCCCATTCACCTTTATTCTCTTTCTCAATGTTCTGACTGTCAGACATATCTTTGAGGCCATTAAGGTGCGTGAGGGATTGAGGGGTCAGAGAGAAATACAGAATGATCCAGAGACAGAGAGCAGAAAGAAATCTGTGATTTTACTCTTTGTCATATCTGCCAGCTTCATACTTCTCTGGTTTGTGTACATATTGTACATCTTTCAAGCTGTTAATCATTTGGATAATCCTGCATTTAGACTCTTTGAACTAATCGCATATATGCTGCGGAACCTAAATTGCTGCACAAATGCATTTATTTATGTGGTGGCACAGAATAGTTTTAGAGACCAATTAAAGCATGCCGTGAAATATCCAGTTATAAAAATAATTCAATTGATGAACAAATCCAAGTAACTGAGAGCCAACATTAGATGTAGCAGATAATGGAGTTCACGTGAGGAATGGACTGAAAGGTGAAGGAGGAGCAGCAACATGATGACACTCCTTTTCTGATGGGCAAGGGACGACTCCATCTGAGGAGCAAACAGAAAGAGACTGGAGGAGCAAAGCCAGTGTAAAGTGCTGTTAGCAATCAGCAACAGTTAGGAGAAGCTGAACAACAAAAGCAAAAGCAAAAGAAGAATCAGACGTGCCCAGAAAAAATATTCATCCCAATCCATCACTTCACAGCGAATGAGCAAGGTACTAAAATAAAGGAGCTGGAAGGAAGGATCATTGTTCACTGCAGGCCAGTGTGGGAAATGTGAAGACAGCCTCCTCTTCATTCTTCCCCACGGAATTCTCTGATCCACACATCTGGACAATCTTTTTAAAAATATCTGTTTTAAAGAGTAAATAATTTACGATTAAAAATCTGGATCATTTATTTACAAATGTATTTTCAGCAATAATTTACTTTGTGTCAGTTTCCATTCAGTTCCCCCTGGTCTGATGGTGATATCATTTCTTTTTTAAAATTTGTTTCTTCCCATGAATCAGCTGCTGAAATGATAGGCCCAATCAGAGAGCTCGGTGACAAATAGCATCCGAAGATCAGGAATGGGGTCGGATGTGGTAGATGAGCTGATATCCTCAGTGCTTCCATGAAAATGTTTTGTGGCTCTCACTGACTTCACTGAGCTCAATGGGAACTGACACTGGATGAACCCTGTTTGCTTGTGGCTTCATATTGGAACCTGAGATCAATTCAAAAAGACATCCGCATCATCACCAAGAATTATTGTTTCCATCTTCAAATTAGATCCTAAACCAATCCCTGCTTCTGCTCATAATTGGTGAAATGGTCATCCATTCCATTGTTACCTCTGGACCCTTGTATTCCAGCACCATATTGGCCCAACACCAGATTATATACTCCAAACATTTATTTTGTCCAATTTCCTTCTGTCCTCCTGGTTTTCTTTGCCAACAAATCCTATTTCCTGATCATTCACTGACTGCAGTGACCTACACAGGCATGTTGTCTTCCAAATTGTTAATTTTAAATTCTCACACCTATCCAATGTTCCAATGTCATCTATTTATTTCTTTGCTTTTTTTGGACTGGTGTAAATCTTGTTTTGTAAAATCTCGATGGAAATGTCAGACATTTTGCTCTGATGTCAATGTTACCAGCAAGTGTGATGATAAACAAACTTACAGATTGCAATCCATTCAATGATTTGAAATGGTAGGTAAGAATGGCAGAAACCATGGTAAATCTAGCGACTGGGAGCAATTTAGGACACAGCAAAGGATGGCTCAGAAACTGATCGGGGAGGAAGAATATCAATGCAGCTTTCCCCTGAAGGTAAGATTCCTCTTACATTCCCAGGCCATTTCCAATCTCGTTTGTCACCTCCCCAACAGCACTCGCAAACTTGTTTGTGAGGATGTTCATTCCAGTCGTGCCAAGATGTAAACTGTCCAACTTGTTGAAGTCCAACCTGCTGCAAAACTGGTCCCAATGCCTCTGAAATATGCTCTCTGCAATCCTGAACCCATTTTCCAGATGCATTTTAACCGCTCAATGCTTCTGTTTCCTCACCAGCATGTGGGACTGGCAGTGATTCTGAGATGACTGTGTTACAGTTTTTCAATCTTACTCCCAGCTGCCTCAAATCTGTTTTATGGATCACATTCCTGCCTTCCTATCAAGGTTTTTGTCACCAACATGAAGCGTTGCCTCTGTCTTTCAATCCAGTAGAATTTCCTGCAGTTGTTCTGTGATGTCCTTGACCCTGGCAGCAGGGAGGTTATCATAGCACGCTGGAGATATATTTGTGGCTGTAGAAACACCACCCTGTTCCCCGAACAAAAGAATCCACTGTCAGTACTGCATTTCCACTCTTCTTCCCATCTTCCTGTCCAGCTGAGCCGGATTGGGGTAGAGAGCTGGGGGAGCACTGCATTGTAGGAATTTCAGTGATAATTGAAGAACATTTTATGGATCCTCCATTCTAAGATAGTGCGAGAAGTTGAATGGTCATTAATGAAGAAATGTTGCACTATTGGAGGGTCACAGCAGAGAAGCTGTTGCATTGGCAAAGCAATTTAAACCTGACTCCTCTCGCTGTTGAAGGAAAGGCAGCAGAAATATCCCCCTTGTCTTGTGACCAACAATTCTTTCCCACAATTCTTCCCGCACTCAAAGAAATAAAAGGTGACCTGGTTCTGATAATATTACTGCCTGCGGAAGTTCCATGTGTGTAATGTTGCTGTCATTTCCCTACCTTGTAACAGGGACCACCCTTCATTGGCTTAATCAACGTCATCTTCTGCAAATCTCTTTGCGATATACGAAGCTGAGAAAAGTGTGTTTCTCTTTTTCTGAAGGAATGTGGACTAACAGATGTACGTAAATCCCAGGATTAAAAAGGAGGAATTTCCGGGATTTTTTGATGAAACTACATTGAGTGAAATGCAATAGAGTTTCATTCCTAATTACCTATGGAACTTGCCCTTTTAAGTGACAGTGGCCGTTTTTATGATGAGACATTTATGTTTAATCTCAGAATAAGGATAAAATTAACTCTAAATTAATATCCAGAGGGAAGCCTGAGCCCTGCTGGGGCAGATTCAGGATTATGCAGTGAATAATCAGAGAGAAAGGCAGACTGAGACAGAGAGTGAAGTTGGCCTATTACCCAGAACATCAGACAGTGAAGGATTGGTGAGAGGCTCAAGGGCTGAGGGAGAAATGGAGAAATCACAATGTGGAGACTGATCATCGATTAAATATGAACTGGAATCTGGGTCTGGGACAATGAAAGCAAGAGGATAAGCAGCAGAACTTCCAGCAATTTGTGTCCTCAGGATCTGGGTTCAGAACATCAAAGCTAAATCAGTAAAAGCTCCTCTTCCTGAAGTGAATCAATGAATTTGATCCTGGTCATGAAATACTGAAAGAGAACACGACAAGATGAAAAATAACCTCATGTTCAGCGCAAACAAATGCAGATGAGCTTCATTGTTTCTTATTGAACAGAGAGAATGAGAAAATATTCCATGTTACTCCTGAGAGACAAACAGAGCAGGAAACATCGAATATATAATGTCTGCCTTTGACTAAAATGAATGAAGTGGTCGGAGGACGAGTGCAGGTGCCAGTCTTCAGGTTCACCCACACAGAATGTCACAGAAATCAGACCAATGGCAGCGGGGTGGGTGTTGGTTCCAGCAGAGAGTGAACATCATGAAACAAGAAAAAACACAGTATTTGACTCAATTCCTCAAACACATTCTCATTCATTACGGACAATACCCCATTCAGGCAATCCCAGGAAATAAATCCGCCCTGAACAAAGGGAGAGACGTTTTCCTGGAACTGGAAAGACATCTTTCTCCATTTCAACTTTCCTGTAATCTCCCCTGTCATCACTGTGACCTGAGTTGTAGGAGACAGTGCAGATTTTCAATTCCACAATCAATTCCATCCAAGTATCCAACAAATCTCAAGTTTTGGATGAAACATTCTTTTTAAAGCTGATGAGGAGTATTCAGATCCATGGCCACTTGCTGAAAATGGTTAGTGTCTCTAAAAGCTCTTGAGATTGGCACCCTTGAGAACATTGGTGGAATTCAGGAAAATGGGCATCATTTCTGTACTATCCACAATGCCTTCCCCTCTAATGCTCACCATGGGATACCGCTCTCCCATTCTAATCTCTCACATCCAGTTCCACTTCAATCAATCCCTCTCCACCTCAATTTCTGCTCCTGTCTTCCTCTCTCTCGCATGCATTGTCTCTGAGCTTTCTGTTGCGCTCCTCAAATTAATGACACATCCATTCTCTACTGTACATTTTTCCCGCTATGAGGGTCTTCAGTGGTAGGGATATCAGGATTAGCTAGATCAGAGGAAAGGAGTGACTTTTAAGTTTAAGATTTCTGTCCCAGTTTAAGAATCAGTTCTGAATATCTTGCCAGTTTGAATAAATTCTAAACTTCTTCTGAATATATCTGAGAACATTCCACCCAAACCCTCAGTCAGTCCCTGAGGAAGATTTTAAATTAACCATCTACTCTCTGATTATCTTGATGAGAGTGTTTGTAAGGTGAAGCTGTTTTGATCAGCCTCCTAGTCACATTCACTCCCAGACAGATCAGCCCGAGACACAGTCAGTGCAGTGACCTTGCCTTCCCCATGTTTCCTTGTGCAGCCTCATGCCTCAGGTGAAGCCAGGTTACAAACTGATTGTGATGTCTGATCTCTCTCTGTGATGGACACGATGAGGTCACACTTGGTCTGTGAGGTCACACATTGCCCTGTCCAGTTCAAGAGGCCTCACCACGATCAAGCATGGAGTTACCTTCACTTTTCTCAGGTTAGAATATGCTAATATTCCAGAATGCACAACACAGTTCCAGACATTGACAGTAAGATATATGGGTGATGGGCAGTCATGGGATTGCCATGATCCTTTCTGCTTTCTCTTGGTAATACACCAAGGGTTGGGAGAAGCTGCTCAGTGAGGGAACTGAGAATTCACATCAGGCACGATTCCTCCCTATCTCTGTAACCTCTTTGCCCCTATGCACCTATCTATTTAAAATCCTCCAGCTCCTGCACCCCAACTCTGTAAGCTACTCTCGCACACACACCCGTCCTGATCTCATGACCACCCGCAGTACCAACACCAGTCCCCAACTTTGTAACTATCTCCATCCCAATGGCACCTCCTTATCTCATAAACCTCTCTGGTTTCTACATTGCAACCAAGAATTGTAACCAGCTCCAGCTCCTGCATCTCCCCTTATCTCTGTGACCTCCTCGCCACTACACTTGAACATATCTCCATATCCTCCTCCAACAATAATAACGCAGCCAATTTCTGTACCTCCAGCATCTACAAACCTCACTTTGACCTCCACCAACACCTACATCCCTACCTATCTCTGTAACCACACCTACACCCACACCCCTACCTATCTCTGTAACCTCCACCAACACCTATACCCCTATCTATCTCTGTAACCTCCACCAACACCCACACCCCTACCTATCTCTGTAACCTCCACTAAAACCTACACCTCACAGCACCAGGGTCCCCAGTTCGCTTCCAGCCTCAGGCAATTGTCTGTGTGGAGTTTTCACATTCCCCCTGTGTCTGCGTGGGTTTCCTCCCACAGTCCAAAGATGTGCAGCTCAGGTGAATTGGCCATGCTAAATTGCCCATTGCTATAGGTGCCTTAGTCAGAACATAGTGGGTCTGGGTGGGTTATCTTTGGAGGATCGATGTGGACTGGTTGGGCCAACGGGGCCTGTTTCCACACTGTAGGGAATCAAATTGAAACTCTAAGTAAACAATGTCTGCCTTCATCAGTTTTCTTGGTTACTTCCTCAAAAAAAACCCAATCAAGTTTGGGAGATCTTATTTCCCTCACACAAAACAATACCCGCGCTCCCGAACCATTCCTTGCCTCTCCAATTGCGTGTAAACCTTCTCTTTCAGAATCAATTCAAACAACATACCCACCACTGAAGGCCAGACTCTTTACATCCCTTCTTAAACAAAAGAACAACATTAGCCACTCTCCAGTCATCTGGCACCTCGTCGATATTTATAGATGATACAAATATTTCTCCAAAGAGCCCCGCAATTTCCACCTTAACTTACCACAAAGTCTGGAATGCTCTCAATCAGGTCCCAGAGATTTATCTATCTTTATATTTTCTATGACCTCCAGCAATGCTTCTTCTGTAATGTGAACGGTTTTAGAAATGTCAGTATTTACTTCCCAGCAAAAACTGACAACAAATATGAAGTTAATGTCTCCCTTCCTTCTGAAGTTCAACACAAAGATAACCTTGTCGATCTTTAAGGGGCCCTGCTCTCTCTTTGGGAGTTTCTTGCTCTGAATGAGGTGACAGAGTCATACAGTAATACAGCATGGAAACAGGCCCTTCAGCCCAAACTGTTCCATGCTGTATTACTGTGCCCATTCAGCTAGTTCCAATTGCCTGCATTTGGTCTATACCCCTCTAAACCCTTCTCATCCATGTATCTATCCCAATATTGTTTTTTAAATGTTGTTATTGTACCTGCCTCGTCCACTTTCTCTGGTAGCCCATTCCACATACGCACCATTCTCTGCATGATGAAGTTGCCCCTCAGGTCCTTCTTAAGTTTGCCCGTCTCACCTTAAATCTATGCCCTCCCGTTTTCAATTCTCCATTGATGGAAAAAAGGACAATAGGTATTCATTCTACCTCAATCCCTCATGATTTTATATACTTCAATAAAGTCATCTGTCATTCTCCTATTTTCCAAAGAATAAAGTCCAATCCTGGCCAACCTTTCCCTATAACTCAGGCATACTCATCCTGGCATAATCCTTGTAAAGCTTCTTTGCACTGTTTCCAGTTTAACTATATGCACAACTGTGTTCATGAATCTTGGAATGTGGCTGGTGCATTCTTCATTCCAAAGGGCATCACTTTAAATTCATATAACCTATTTGGGGAAACAAATAGAGAAATGTCTTTCGGTTTCACTGATAAAGGTACCTGCCAATAACCATGCATCAAGTCCAGCTTTGATTATGTAACTGGCTTATGCCACTGTCTCCATCCAGTCCTCCAATCATGGTTGAAGACTGTGGTGCTGGAAAAGCACAGCAGGTTAGGCAGCATCCGAGGAGCAGTGGGATCGATGTGTCGAGCAAATGCTGAGGCTCAAAACATCGATTCTCTTGCTCTTCCAACACCTGCTGTGCTTTTCCAGCACCACACTCTTAAACTCTGATCTCCAGCATCTGCAGTTCTCACTTTCTCCCTCCAACCTTGGTATTGGGTGTGAGTCTCACTTTGTTACAGCATTGACCTTCTGATCATCCACATAAAATCATTGAGTCCCGTCAGGATTGGGAACGAGTGGGCGGCACGGTGGCACAGTGGTTAGCACTGCTGCCTCACAGCGCTAGGGACCCAGGTTCAACTCCCGCCATCAGGCGACTGACAGTGTGGTGTTTGCACATTCTCCCCTTGTCTGCGTGGGTTTCCTCGCACAGTCTAAAAATGTGCAGGTTAGGTGAATTGGCCATGCTAAATTGCCCGTACTGTTAGGTGGAGGGGAATAGGTCTGGGTGGGTGGCGGGTCGGTGTGGACTTGTTGGACCAAAGGGCCTGTTTCCACTCTGTAAGTAATCTAACGCGATCGGTGAGCCCCACTCACTCTGACTCGGTTTGGTGATACCTTCGTTGAGCATCGCAACCTTCTGGAGATAGAACATAGAACATAGAAGAATACAGCGCAGTACAGGCCCTTTGGCCCTCGATGTTGCGCCAATCCAAGCCCACCTAACCTACACTAGCCCACTGTCCTCCATATGCCTATCCAATGCCTGCTTAAATGCCCATAAAGAGGGAGAGTCCACCACTGCTACTGGCAATGCATTCCATGAACTTACGACTCACTGAGTAAAGAACCTACCCCTAACGTCTGTCCTATACCTACCACCCCTTAATTTAAAGCTATGCCCCCTTGTAATACCCGACTCCATACGCGGGAAAAGGTTCACACTGTCAACCCTATCTAACCCCCTAATCATCTTGCCCTCATCAGTAAGGCAGTATTTAAATTAATATAGTAGCAAGGAGTCCTAGGAAGATTGAAATAAATCGGAAAAGAAGGAAAACTCATCTTTGGTTACAGTCATACCTAACACCGAAGAAAATGATTGTGGCAGTTGGAAGCTAATCAATTCAAATCCAGGACATGATGAGGATTTTTTCTCAATGATCAGTTCAATTTAAAAATCCTCTGAAGCTGCCTATGCTGCAAGACCAGGAGAACACCTGCTTTAGTTAATAAGAGGCAAGTTTGTGCCTCACAAGTGCCAGGCAATTACCATCTCCAACAAGGGAGAATCTAACAATCTTCATTTGACATTTAATTACATTACCATCACTGAATCCCTCTCCATTGACATCCCAGGCATTACTATTGAACAGAAATAAACTGACTAGACAAATAAAAACTGTGGATGCAGGAGCAAGTGAGAGGCAGGAAGTTGCGCAGTGAGTAATCTACCTCAGGACTTTTCAAAGCCTGTCCACCATCTGCACGGCATAAGTCAGGAGTGTGAAGGAAGTCTCTCCACTTATCCAGATGAATGTAGATCCGCCAACACACAAGAAGCTTGATACAATACTGGATAACACAGCCTATTTAATTAGTATCCCATCTATAATCTTAAATGTTCACTCTACACCATTCTCATTACAACATTCATTACAGCGGCACGACCTGCCCTTCACAAAACCATGCTGACTCTCCTTGATCACATTATTCCTATCCAGATGTCTGGCTTGGAAAGGATTAAGCCTGTTCTTTTATCTGAACAACATTTCCTATGTCCATCTCATGCATAATAGGATTTGCCCTGTCCATCTTATTCTTGCAAATGTCCTCATAGTGCTGTAACAAGTCTCTCAAGTGTGTTGTTTGCTCCTGAGACCTATCCCACTCTTTAAGGACTTCCTCATTGTTTAATGTATTTTGTGGCACATCAGACTACACAAGATCTGTATTTGGTATCTCACTCTGCAGAGAATCACTAACACCAGTGCTTTCTCTCCATTATAATACGATTTCAACATTTTCACATGATACTTGCGACACGTTTTTTGTTTTCTATCCAGCAGCTTTACCAGATAGTTACCTGACTCAACTTTTTCTCAATTTGATAGGGACCACTAAACCTGGCTTTGACGGGATTTCCTACCACTGGTAACAGTACTGACATGTCATCCCCACAGGACAAATGTCCGAATTTCAGAGTTTTTAATCTGCTACTTGCTTCATTCCATGCTGTGCCCTTTTTCAGTGCTGCTGAGCCAACTCACCTCCCCAGTTTAATCTCTCACTCATCTCCAATACATAAGCCAAGTCTGAGATCTCCGAATTTGGTCCTGTCACTTTCTCTTTCATTAATTTCAAAGCACCTCTCACTTCATGTCCGAATATTAACTCAAAGAGTGTAAACTAAGTAGATTAATTTGGGACATCTCTCATGGCAAACAATATGATTGGGATACCTTTGTCTCAATCATTCTGGTAATCCTGACAGGACCCTCTCAACATGGTCTTCAGGATCTGATGCTACCTTGCCAGAACTCCATGAGATTCAGGATGATATGCACTTGATTTAAAGGGCTGTATTCCTAAGCACTCCATGACTTCCTTAAACAGCCTGGCAATACAGTTAGACACTTGATCTGATTGAATCTCTCTGGGAAGCCCATACTGTGTAAAGATTGCTGCTATCTCTTCTGCCATCCTTTTTACCTTAATACTCCATAATGAAATTGCCTCCAGAAATCTGATGTACCTATCCAATATGGTTGGCAAAGATTGATTCCCACTTTAGGTCTTGGGTGGGGCCTACACAACTAGGAGAAAGTGAGGACTGCAGATGCTGGAGATCAGAGCTGAAAAATGTGTTGCTGGAAAAGCGCAGTAGGTCAGGCAGCATCCAAGGAGCAGGAGAATCGACGTTTCGGGACTGAAAAAGGGCTTACGCCCCGAAACGTCGATTCTCCTACTCCTTAGATGCTGCCTGACCTGCTGCACTTTTCCAGCAACACATTTTTCAGCTGGGGCCTACACAACCACATGAAAGGTTTTTCAAATGTGGGGATTGGTAACAAAGGTGCTGGTTTTATTACCGCCTGAGGCTTACCTACCATTTGCATTTATGAAATAATCAGTAAAAGTTAACCACATCCTTGAGCCTTCCAAGCCCATAGAAAAGCTTTTGTACCTTGGCCTGAGTCTTCGGTACACCGAGGTGATCCTCTCCTGGGAGTTCATGTGTTACCTGTAACAGTACACGACCGGCAACACAATCTGGTGCACTTCTGCCCACTTCTCCTCTGCACTAACCTGCTGTGGTCTTCATTTTTTCTCTTGGGATTCTATCTTTAAGGTAATAACCCTCAGCAATATTCTCTGCCTCCTTTTTTAAATATGTATCAACATATAGATCATTTATTGACTTTTTTTTCTGTTGCAAGTCCATTAACTTTCCACGACTAAATACTTCTGTATGACCCATTACTTCTGCAGGTGTTTCCTGCTCCATTACATCAAACAGTGTCTCCCGTAACTGAACCTCAACTGTTTCGTTTTTCTCTTTAGTTTTTGCTTTGTGATGTGTTTATGATAGTGGGATCTTGTTCCTACACAGTCTGGAAAAACTCCAGGGTATTTTTCAGTTAACTCCTCAGTCTCCTTGTCTTCCTTGGGCTTCTCCACAACAAAGGATGTGACTCCCACATTGGACCCTGCCAAATCATTCTCAAGCACAAACTGGATTCCTGGAACTGATACCCTGTCAATCACTCCAACTTGTAACTTCCCCAGTCTTGAGCTGGCAGTCCAACTGATCTTACATAGGGAAATGCTAAATTTTTGTTCATCTATCCCACAAATTATCACACTCTTGGGTAACAGGTCAGATAGAGTACAAATATGTTCATCTCCTACTATTAGACACTGGTTAGATCCTATATCTCTCAAAATTATAGCTACTTGCTCTTCCCCCTACCCATTCTTTCTGAGTAAACTTTACCCACAGAGGTGAATTATTTATAGAAATCAGGTACCAACTCTATATCCAGCCGCTACCTAGGCTGTGCACTCTCCTGCAGCTCCTCGGCTTTTCTTGGGGTTTCCTTTACTGCTTTCACTACTGCCACTGCCTTAGCCTCTATTACCAATCTTTTCCCACAATGCCTTTCTTTAATGACCAGCACTGTGACTTTACATGTCCCACTTTATCACAGAGGAAACGCCTGAAGCACTTCACCTCCTTTCCAACTTCCTGGGCTTCCTTCTTAACCCGTGGCAAACAAGAACCAGTGTTCTCTACTCTTTGTTTCATAGTGTAGGATCTCCCCTTCTCCCAGTGTCTGTCCCTCACAAAAAGAAATTTTTGCCGGAAGCTAAACTTTGCCTGACGTACCACTGTATATCTATTTGCCATCTCTGCTGCTCTTCTTACAGCTTGAACTTCCTGTTCATCCACATGAATTCTTACCATCTCTGGAAGTGAGTTTTTAAACTCCTCCAGCAGAATAATCTCTCTTAGAGCCTCAAAGGCCTTATCTATTTTTAAGTCTCGTCCCCATCTGTTTAATACTTTCAAACTCAGCATAAGTTTGACCTGGTTTGTGAACATAAGCTTCTGGTACCAATTCATAAGCAGTTAAATTAGCCTGTTTATACTCTTTATAATCTTTTGACCCCTCATCTAAGAGTGCTGCAAATATCTCCCTAACTCTTCCTACCAGTTTAGTCTGAACTAGCATTACCCACAAGTCCTCTGACCACTCCATCTGCTTAGCTATTTTTTCAAATGAAATAAAGAAGGCTTCGACATCTTTCTCATCAAAATGTGGCAGTGTTTGAACATATTTGTATATATCACTCCCTTCTCTCTTCATCTCCATCCTGTTACTTTGACTTTCCTGACTAAGTCACAACTTCTGAAGTTTAAGTCACCTCACAACTTTCTTCACTATTTCTCTTCCTTTTCTCTCACTCTTTCTTCTCTCTCTTTGCTCAGTTAAGAACCTTCTCTCTCTTTCCTTTTCCTCTCTTTATTTCTTTTCTCTCTCTTTCTCTTTATTTTTGATACCTTCTAACTCCATTTTCTTCAATTGTAATTAAAGTTTTTCTACCTCTACTGCACTTGTCTGTTTCTCTGAGAAACCTCAGTGCTTGAACAACTCCCTTCCAATTTCATCTTTACTTTTGTCCTTGGTTAAACCCATTTCTAACTTCTTTGATAATTCTAAAGGTAAGGTCTTTTGCTTTCCTTCTAAACTTTATTGGCAAATGTGTGTATCATATTCAAACCCCAGAACTTCTTTAGCAATTTTAAGAGTCATTTCTGTCACTTCTAATTTTATCAACCGTAAGTAATCAAAGTTAAGCCAAATGTCTCACCTATGTTTTATTTAAAGATCTAGGACACAAATTGGGATCTTATCTGGTCAAAGCTGTCCAAATCTCCGACTAGATCCAACATGACAGGTACTTGCCAGCTTTCATTCTCTCTTAAAGTTACAGTACCTGCCTTCAACTTTATAACACTGTATCTGCATCTACCACTTTCTTTCTCTTCTTTCTCTTCACAATGGCTCAGTGGTTAGCACTGCTGCCTCACAGCACAAGGGTCCCAGGTTCAAATCCAGCCTTGGGTGACTCTCTGTGGAGTTTGCACATGCTCCCTGTGTCTGCATGGGTTTCCTCCCACAGTCCAAGGATGTGCAGGTCAAGTGAATTGGCCATGTTAAATTGCCCATAGTGTCAGGTGTATTAGTCAGAGGAGAGTGGGTTGCTCTCGGAGGGTCAGTGTGGACTTGTTGGGTTGAATGGCCTGTTTCCACAGTGTCGGGAATCTAATCTCTTTAAAAAATTAACCCCTTGTTTTGAGCTTCCCCCACCCTCAGGAAAGCATACCTGCCATTCACCTTATCAAAACTCTTCATGATCTTATAAACCTGAATAAGGTCACCCCTCAACCTCCTACATTCCAGTGAAAAAAATGCCAGTTTATATTTTATATTGTTTCTGAGTAGATGCTTGAGCAAATGTCAATTATTGTTTTGCTCAAAATAAAGGTATTGAGCCTGAACAGTAAGGTAAAGTCACCAGTGTCCCACTTTCTCATGAGAGAGAGATGGAGATGACTTGCAGCAATCCCTTTACACCGAGCCTCCTCCTAACAGTGTGCCTGAGTGAGATATTTTATTCCTTCAGGAAGGTGACCTCAATTGCAACACAACAGCTCCTGTTTATTGGCCACAAGGGTTTCGGGTCTCCCTCAGGATGCTGCTTGTCTTTTACCAGGACCTGTTCAATCTCTGGGCCAAGGTCGCCTTGCATCAGATCTTCCTGCCATCAGGAGAGAGAGGGGAATGTTTGACAGGAGCATGAGGGAGGGAGAGGGAGGGACTATTGTAGGAGATAGAGATGGAGGTGGGCAGAGGTGAGACAGGGCAGAGGAGTGGTCTCCACAGGAAGGGCAGTCAGTGAGGCCATTCAGGGGCAAATCCTGAGGAGCCAGACTGGACCAGGATCACTTAATTGGGGTAAGGGGGCAGACAGGATGGGTTGAAAGGACTCCCTCTGCAATATGTGGCTTCTGTAATTCTGGAATTGGGATCTTGCTGTGCAGTAAAGCAGTCAGTCACAGGCCAGTCAGTTCACACAGACTCAGTTACCTCTGTCCCAGGGTTGGGGTTCAGCACAGTTTTGTGGGCAGCAAAATATTTGATGAAGCAAAACTTTGGGAGGGAAAAATATTTGGGGAAGGGCATAAATTTGGGATGGGAGTCAAATTGTGGGGCAAAATATTGAGGGATGCGAAATTGTGTGGACACTTTCAGGTCTGAAAGGGACAAAGAGATTGAGAGAGAGGCAGGGTGAGAGAGAGAATAAGTGACCGAGAGAGAGATAGGAAAAGTGGGAATAGAGCTATGTCCCCTCGTGTTAACCATCACCATCTGAGGAAAAAGGCTCTCACTCTCCACCCTATCTAACCCTCTAATCACCTTATTTGTCTCTATTGTCACCTCACAACCTTCTTCTCTCAAATGAAAACAGTATCAAGTCTCTCAGCCTTTCCTCATAAGACTTTCCCTCCAAACCAGACGACATTTTAGTAAATCTCTTCTGCATCCTTTCCAAAGCTTCCAAATTCTTCCAATAAGACGGTGACTAGAACTGTATGCAATACTTCAAGAACGGCCACACCTCATGGCTCTGAAACTCAGTCCCTCTAATAATGAAAGCTAACACACCATATGTCTTGTGGGCGGCATGGTGGCACAGTTGCCTCACTGCTGCCTCACAGCGCCAGAGATCCGGGTTCAATTCCCGCCTCAGGCGACTGACTGTGTGGAGTTTGCACGTTCTCCCCGTGTCTGCGTGTGTTTCCTCCGGGTGCTCCGGTTTCCTCCCACAGTCCAAAGATGTGCAGGCCAGGTGAATTGGCCATGCTAAATTGCCCGTAGTGTTAGGTAAGGGGTAAATGTAGGGGTATGGGTGGTTTACGCTTCGGCAGGTCGGTGTGGACTTGTTGGGCCTGTTTCCACACTGTAATGTAATGTAATCATAACAACCCGATCAACCTGGGTGGCCACTTTCAGGGATCTATGTATATGGACACTGAGATCTCTCTGCTCATCTTTACTACCAAGAATCTTACCATTAGCCCAGTACTCTTTATTCCTGTTGTTCCTTCCAAAGAGATTCACCTCAGGCTTTTCCACATTAAACTCTATTTGCCACCTCTTAGTCCAGCTCTGCAGCTTATCTATGTCCCTCTGCAACCTGCAACATCCTTCAGCACTGTCAACAACTCCACCGACATTAGTGTCATTCGCTAATTTACTCATCCATCCTCTATGCCCGCATCCAGGTCATTTATCAAAATGACAAACAGCAGTGGCCCCAAAACAGATCTTTGCAATACACCACTATTAACTAAACTCCTGGATGAACATTTCCCATCAACCACCACCCTCTGTCTTCTTTCAGCAAGCCAATTTCTGACCCAGGAGAAAGTGAGGACTGCAGATGCTGGAGATCAGAGCCGAAAAATGTGTTGCTGGAAAAGCGCAGCAGGTCAGGCAGCATCCAAGGAGAAGGAGAATCAATGTTTCGGGCATAAGCCCTTCTTCATGAATGAGGAGGGTGTGCCCAGCAGGCTAAGATAAAAGGTAGGGAGGAGGGACTTGGGGGAGGGGCGTTGGGAATGCGATAGGTGGAAGGAGGTTAAGGTG